>NC_073304.1:39041148-39404273 GCF_027595985.1 Sorex araneus
AACATATCCTAAGACCAAGATTATTCTACTTTCATCTCAGACTGGGGCTGGAAAACAATATTTGAGCCACCTTCCTCTGAGAGCTGAGCCAAGAAGAAATCCAACTGGCAAGAAAGCACTGGGTTGTCTTAAAATATTTTCAAATGTCACAGTCCTGAATATTCTCAAACCAACAGGAAATTAAAATACATCGAAAACTCCTCTATCAAGACTCACAAACCAGAATGAGTCAAAAATGAGAAGACGAAATGTCAGGATTGATTTGTGAGGTTTTGGTTCATGAACTTGTTTGACTATACCCTATCCTTTTTTTTCGTCTGTCTCCTTCCATTTCTTCTAAACTTTTCACCAATTCATGTAAATCATCCCTGACTGCGCCCGTGATTTTCACAGATGTGAGGACAGAAAACTGTACTGATATCCTTCTGTAATTCTTCTCAACCTTCCTTTCTTTCCCTTTCCTTTCCTGTCACTAACCATTTATTAATTGTCTATTAGCTTAACTTCATCAGTTTGCTTAGGCTATCAAAACAAAATACTAGTAACTTAAATAAAAATCTGTGAAATATGGGGTTATACTACCAACCTCTGAAGGTGGTTTGAGAATTAACTGACAATATTTGTAGGGTGATTATAACAGTGTCCAGCAATTTTCCACTATAAAATAGTAGTTGACAAAAGTCACTAGCACACCCATTTATTAAGTACTTTCTATATTGATGACCGTCCTAATTGCTTGAGGTACGTTGGCCAATTTAACCTTTCCTCCATCACTATGTAGCAGAATTTCTGTCTTAAAGAGAGTGGACCACTCTAGGAAGGCAATTTAATAATCTTAGAAAAAATTAATAATCTTCCCAACAGCAGGAAACTAGTAAATGACAGAGTTGGGATTGGAAGTAATCATTTTAACCATTACATTAAATCCACGTGGCTTTGCTTTATCACTGTATCACTGTATCTCTGTCATCCCATTGTTCATAGATTTGCTCAAGCGGGTGCTAGTAACGTCTCCATTTGTCCCTCTTGCATGCTGGTGTAGCCTAATGGCATACTGGGGCTCTTTCAGGGTCAGGGGAATGAGGAGCGTCATTGTTACTGTTTTGGGCATGTCGAGTGTGCCATGTGTAGCTTTCCAGGCTCTGCCATGTGGGCAGGATACTCTGGTTTGCTTGCCTGGCTCTCCAAGAGGGATGGAGGCTTTGGGGCAGCCTTTAACCGCCTTTACAGGTGTTCCCAGTCTACCGAAAAGGTACGTCTTCTAATATACACATTTGCTTAAATTAGAAATTGACTAAAAATAGCCAACTTTTGCAAAGAATATATCCTTGCCTTGCTTTATATTGTATGAAATATTTACATGGTTTCAGAGTTCAAATGAATGGCAAACTTATCTTCTATATTTGCCCCTTCATTCTTACTCTCTTCTTTCCTCTAGAGATAACACTTCTAAAATGTGTTTTATTTTTTTCATCCCCTTCCCAAAACATTATGAGCAGTTTGGGGACAGAGCAATAGTACAATGGATAAGGCACTTGCATTGCACGCAGCCAACGCAGGTTCAATCCGTGGAATCCCATATGATCCCTCAAGGACCACCAGGGGTGGTCCTTGCGTGTAGAGCCAGAAGTAACCCCTTAGCACTGCTGCCTGTGGCCCCTAAACAATAACAACAACAAAACCACAAAAATTATGAGCAGCTATCTATGCAGGGTTTAATATATATATATATATATAGTCTATACATATATATATATATAGTTTTGTTTGCAGAGTAGCAGATTGCATTTTCTTCACTTTGTCCCCACCCCATTTAATAATATGTATAAAATGAGAACATGCCTTACTCCTCATTTTTGCTACAGTATTCCTTTGAGTGCTCGCAGTATCATAGTTTGTTCAACTGGGTAACTAATGATGGACATTGAGGGTGTAGTTACAGGATGAAACTACAATGAAGTGCTTTTTTATGTATATGTTTACATGTTTTCCAGTATATATTGAGATACAGCTCTGAAAATAGGACTGGTAGGAGAAAGGAGGAAACAGATATGCTTCTGCTAGATCTTGCCAAGCCCCTTCTATGTGGTTATACTATTTTTGGACTCCCCCAGAAATGTGCCAATGTCTCCACAGTCTTTTCTGCAAATGTTTTCACATTTGAAGTTTTTTCCAAGCATATTTTTTGAAGTAACTCTTTCCATCAAGAGAAATAAAGAGGTCAGGAGAGATAGCACAAAATCACTTGTTTAGTGTGCCACTGTGACCATGATTCTTTTTGGATTCCAGCATTATGTATGGCCTCCCTGGACACTGATTTGGATGTGTGTGTGTGTGTGTGTGTGTGTGTGTGTGTGTGTATGAGAGCAAGAGAGAGATAGAGAGAAAAAAAGTCAAGAGGAAAAATACATTATTCAATTCTCATCAATTTCTTAGTACATGAGATTAACAACTGCAAGCTACGGTGGGAAATTCAGGATTCTTCCTAGTGTCTCTAAGTATTTGCAAAAGGACCACACCAGACTTCAACTTATCTTTCTAGCTGAATCCTCAAATCTGCCATGTCACGTCTACGTGAGGCATATCCCTCTACCTGTTCACATTCACTTCTGGCCTGGATATACACAAGCCCAGGCTGTAAGTGGATTGGCTTTCCTGAAGGTTATGGAAGTCGATGGGCTATACTCACACCGTGAAAGCTAACAACCTTCAGGGACACAGTAGACAATGTGCACCCTTTGTCCACAGCCCCAGAAAGGAGTTCTCCCTGCCAGAGCCCTGGTTCCAGCTGGACCTGACTCTGTTTTCCTTTCTTAGATGCCTTCCTCGTTTACTTCCCACGAGGGATGCTCCAGCAAACCCAACTTACTTCTCACTGAATACAAAGAATCTAACTTTGCATTTTCACCCCACCCACTGTGGATGTTAGCACAGGCACTGGAAAGGAGGCAGCAGAGAGTCAGAGCGCTACTCAGGGCAGACACACAGACCCCAGTCTAGGCTCAGCATGGCCCACCTGGACATCAGTAGTGGTTCAGTTGGATCCCAGACACTAATGAGGACTTCTTTAAGAAAGGGCAAAAGATAGGTATGAGGCATGGGGTCCAAGAAGAGGTCCTGCCTCCCTCTGGATCAGCACCTCGATGCTCAATCCATCTCCAGTGATTTTGATCCAATTGATGTGGAACAGAACTACAGCCCCTGTTATAGCTGCCCTAGGCAACTAATATGGAGTAAGTTAGAGAATAATTCAACTGAATCGGGTTTATTTTATTGGGAGGGGTTAGGGGCCATATATTTTGCTCAGGGGTCTCTCTTGGGGGTACTCAGAGAGCCACATGTGGTGCCAGGAATTGAACTGGAGTTCACTGCAGGCAAGGCAAGCACCTTATCTCCTTTTCTCTTTCTCTCCAGTCCTCTCAACTTAATAGTGCTTAGAGTTTTTGAACCTCCCCACCTAGGAAACGAAGATGAAAGTGTTGAAGGAATGGGCCCCAAGTGCTTCACAAGACTAGAGCCCAGTGTCCTGCACATATCCATATTCTATCTCTGCACCCCTGCACACCTCCAGGGGCCAGTTCTGTGCTACTCAGTATGGCCTAAGCACTTCTGTCTTCTCCTTTGCTGAGTTTTTAGGCACTATTCCTAATAATCAGTAATAATTGCTCTGCTGTTGCTGCTTCTCAATACCCCAAAGAGCCAAAATTGAGCTCACAAATAGCTGGGAAACATCTTAATAAAGACCTAGCTTTTTCCAACTAACGTGCAGCAATCATTTATTTTCCCTGCTTAAACTGGCTGAGATGAAACCCAGAAACCCAGAGTTGAGCTTGTTCTTTAATACAATTCCTGAGACGGGTGAGCAAATGCAGGTGATATGACTTCCGCCCTCGCCGAGGGAAGAAGCAGAGAGCGCCCTCGGCTCTGCGGCCAGAGGGCCGAGCACAGGTCCAGCCTGTAGACAGCTGACGCGCCTGGTTCAGACGTCGGAGCCCAAACTGGGGTTTGGATTGCTTCATTCAATCCACATACAAGGAAAGGAAAACACCAACATGATTTTCTTTGACACTTTCCCCCAAGTTCCTTTTCCATTATTATTGTTAGAAATTCCAGAAAGAAAAACACTGAATTAAGAATTACCTCTCATTCCTCTCTGGAAAAGAAAAAAAAAAACAGGGCGTGTGGGGTTTAGGTTTATGATTCAAGTTCTGTGTAAAGACCGGGTTCATTGGTAACTCAGGAAAAGCCACAGGAACTCCATGCCTTGCTTTTCTAGCTATGAAATGGAGTCACCACACTGGGCTTCAAAGACCAAGCTCCTTACTCAAGCCTGGCTTGAATGTTCCTGCTTTGGTTCAGCTCTGTCGACTCTAGGAGAAGCTGGAGTGAGCTGAAATGTCAGTCAAGGTCCTGGCAGGAAGCAGATGGCACAAGGGAGAGAAGGTGACTGAGCTGGACCGTGTGCATGGGGTCTTCCCCTTCTCGGGGCTGGAAGGAGAGGGGAGGAAGTAGCTCTGGAAGCTGGTGAGACCCCTAGAGGAGATGTGGGCTTCTGTGGAGGGATGCAGTCACTGCCAACCTACAGTGGCAAGGAGGGACTGGGGAGTAGCTCCACCTCCTCCCCTCACCCAGCCAGTCCCTGCTGTGCCTCCCTCTGACTGAACCCACAGAAGGAGAGGCAAAGGAAACCAACTGACCTATCCCAGCGGGCCCAGCCTCCCTCCTGGGACAGAGCTGGGTGGAGAGGGGAGAGAGAGCAGCTCCAGGGACAGAATATCCAGCAGAGCCGTGAACCATCCCCTCACCCAACTCTCCCAAAGAAACAATCTCCAAATACACATCTTCGATGCGCACATCTCTTTCAACTTTGTGTCATGAGGCATGATGCACGACTGTTAGACCCTCTAGACAAAAGGACGCAATCAATCATAAACAATTGCACATATTCCACTGACTACTACTATTACCATTTTTATTACTCTTCGAAAGGAAATGAGAAAACTCTTGTCATTGGATGTCAGGAACTGAGCACATAAAACAGTCTAGCAGTGATAAGATACAGGGGCTGTCATTGGCTGCCTCCTTCGCCCAGGGCTTTACTGCATTTGCGGCCTCATCTGAAACACTAAGTGGCCTCGAGGCTGCAAATCCCAGTGGTGTCTGCTCCAGCCGCTCTGCCTGCTCCCCGCTGCTTCTCCTCTCCTCAGCTCCAGCCTGGTGGAATGTCAGCTGAGCGGCAGGGAGCCCCTGCACCAAGGGGCTGGGTGAGTGCTTTGGAAACCCATCCCTCTCCTGGAATTTAATAAAAACCACCCACCAGACGCAGGGTGGGGGACGCTGGCTCTTTAAATGATGCTTTTCTTTAAGGAAATTAAAATCTATCTGTGCCAGTAAAGAAAAAAAAGAGAGAGAAAGAATCAAGTTATTCAAAGATGGAAGAAAAAATGGTTTTAATTTCTAACTTTGCTAATTTCATTCCCCTGCTCAAGACTCTTTGATGGTTATCATTGCTGAGGGGAAACATTTCAAATGCTTTTGCTTGGGCCCTGCCCTCAGTTTTTTCCTACTAAAACTTGCATAATTGTCCTTCAAGTGTCCTTCTCCCATCAAAGTGATTATCATTTTTCTGGGCAATTCCAGGTATGCTCTCATGCATAGCTTTTCCATGCTTTAGACCACAGCAATCTGACCATTAGGGGACTTTCTGGCAGTACCTGAAGACATTTTTGGTTTTCAGGGCAGGGTAGGGGAATGCTATTGGTATTGACAGGGGAGAGTCTGGAGACATGATAACCATTCCACAATGTCTCACCCAACCAAGCAAGATGCAGGCATGGCCCCCCAATATCAGAGTACTGAGGTTGAACAGCACCATTGGGACTATGACCGCATTGAACCACACTTCCCACATTGAAATCCCACCCCAGCCACTGCACTAGACTTTCTCTGTCCAAAAGACAAGTTGCTTACCACATGGTATGCAGGAGCCCTGGAAATGTCCAAACTGGGGCTTCATGTCAAATAGCCATCAGACTTCAAAAGACATGGTATGAGAAACAAAATGTTTCTTATAAATTTCAGTTATAATTTTGTATTGATCCCATGATAAAATGATAAATTTGGGGTTGGGATTCTCTGGATAAAATAAAATGCTAAGAAATTCAATTTACCTCTTTGTTTTTACTTAATTAGTGTGGCTACTAGGAAATGTTAACTGACCTAGGGGACTAAATGGTATTTTCTATTAACACTGGTCTCTTTTTTTCTAACTTTATTTAAACATAAACACGGTGGTTTACAAATTATTCATGATGCATTTGCTACAGGATTTCAATATTCCAACCTCAGTCCCACCACCACTGTGACTTTCTCTCTACCGCTGTCCTCATTTTCCCAACCACCCCTTAAGTCTGCACCCATAGCAGGTCCAGAAAAATTGCTTTATATTGTTGTTACCATTATATGACTACTGGAATTATAAAAAAAAATACTGCAGTAAAAGAAAATTTGTGAAAATTGTTGTATCTCACCATGGGATTATTGTATCTCACGCTAAATCCTTGTCTGAGGTTTTAGCAATCTGTTGTTGCTAGTTGTGTCTTTAGTGTCTAATCAAGCTTAATTGGCTTCTATGTTACATTCTCATCTAATCTGAATGTTAGTATTGTAGAGTTTAGAGATGTCCAGGAAAATCCAGAATATTTAAATGGGTGTTGAGCTTACAGGCTGGGGCAGTGGAATTCGGGTGTGTCTGAGGGAGCTTCCAGAAGTATGGGGGTAATAGGGGGTGTGAGAAGGCCGCCCACGCAGACCACAGGAAGGCCCAGAGTTTTCAGCCAAAAAACCTCCAGTGTACCTGAAATTTTCGGCAGTTTGGCATCTCTGTGGAACTCAGTTATGACGTGGTAAAGTCCTGCCATAGGCATGGCATCAGGTATTGGGATGTGAATGTAGCTGCCTGGGCTTGGGTAGGATGGGGACTTGGACCACCTCACCGCTGAGGCCACCCCAGAGGTCTCAGCCCTGGACCAGTCCTATTAACACTGATTTTGATCAGGGGGTGGCAAGCTTTTTGTGCATAGGCCCAAAACAATCAAGATTTCAGGCTGGCTGAATGTGGCTTGTCACATGGTTTCTCTTTCTCCTGCTTTTGAGCTCGTGTTCCTACTCCTCTTCCTCCTATACTGCCTTTTCCTTAAAGCCTTCAAAAATATCAAAACCATTCTTAGCTCCAGGGCCATATGAAAAAGCAAGCCTTAGCTCAAGATTTTACCTGTGGTCCGTAGCAGGCTGCCCCAGGGAAAAGAACAAACTACAGTAACAATCCTTCCCTTTTTTCCATTCACAGGAAGCTCAGAATATTCTCTACTCTGTGGATTCCCCTGCCTGCCTCTCACACCTTCCTAAACCCACTGATTCCACCATCTTTTCCAAAGGCAGATCCTTCAGAGACACTAGTGAGATGCCTGACTCCAAGCTTGGCACAGTGCAGGAGGCATGACTAAGGATTGATGCTGGAGCTAAAGTTTCTGATTCCAGTGACTTCCATGACCTTTCATTTTCATTTTCTTTTTAAATTTTATTGATACACCATGAAATATAGTCACAAGCTTTCATGTCTAGTTACAACCACACAATGATCAAACACCCATCCCTCCACTAGTGCACATTCCCCACCACCAATATCCCCAGTATACCCTCACCTTTCTTTCATTTTCTCTAGCTCTCAATGGGACCCAGGCTAGAACCTAACTCAGAAAGTGAGTGTGAAGATTACGGGAATCACAGACAAAAGATGTACTCAGTGTTTTGCCATGGAAACAGCTGTGTTTCTTATTCTTCTTATTGTTTTTATGAGTAGGTACTACAGTTATGAAAACTGAAGTGCTTATTCTTCTATGTGTAGATGAGATAAATATGAAAACAATTCTCGTTTTCCTTGAAACAATTATTTATTTTGAGACAAAAGTACTTATGAATTGAATTATAAAGTCTATAGAATTCTAGTCTCCAGCTTCTCAAAACCTGATTGTTTTTCCAGGGAGTTACACACATGCATGAATGTGTATTTGTTGGCAGCTCAGAATTAGCAGAGTATTTTTTTAAGTTCTAAATTCCTCTCAAATGAGAACGAAGTGTTCTCCTGACCCTTCCTACACTCTATATTACTGTCGACATCTGCAACTAATTGATGATCTATAAGTCAAAACTGTGACCAATGCAAAAAACCTTTTGCAAAGCCTGCCTGGGCTTGGCTGACCCTACTTAATGTATTTCAGATTAAGACTAAAACAAGCCACCTTTTAACTGTTCAGCTGAGTACTAAACAGTAGCAGTGAGTATTTATCAAACATCAAATAATAACATGATCAGATAACATGCTTACCAGCGAAAATCTAATTTAGAGTATTTTTAAAATTTCATTTGAATTTTTTAAACCCAGACATATTTGAAAGGTACAGAAGAATATATTGTCAGCATGCAATTTGATTGATTAAAGTAACCCTTTAAGTCAACAAAATCAAATTATGACCATGTGCATATCTTTGTAGCAAATGAATGACACTTAAAGAAACCACAGGAAGAGGCAACATAGTATTTGGGTAAAGAATTTGGGCTTCGAAAAAAATAGAACTTTGTGCTGGCTTTATTAGTTACTAGCTGTGTGATCCAGGTAAATTATTAAGCTTCCCTAAGGCCCTGTTTTCATCTGTGAAATGGGAACAATAGAAACTTCCTGGTAGAGGAATCTATGTGAAGAGTAATATGAGACATTTCAAAGGAAGTGTTTGGTGCACCATAAACTGCCTTGCCTGACCTGCCTTGCCTTTCCCTTTCTTTTTCCCTTTCCCTTTTCTTTTCTTTTGGGGGGGCGGGGGCACATTCATCTATGTTCATGGATTACTTCTTGCTCTGTACTCAAGGATAACTCCTGAAGGTGCTCAGAGGATAATATGTAGTTTCAGGGACTGAACCTGGATTGACTATGTGCAAGATAAGTGCCTTAACACCTGTACTATCTGTCCCTGAAACCTATGTTTCAAGCATCAGAAATTAAAAAAAAAAATACAACTACACAGTATACGGCAGACCAGTGATAACATCTTTCTAAGACTATAAAAAGGCAATGAACTGGGTGGTCTTATCCAGTGCCCTTTAAAAAAATGTTTAGATACTCAGTTCTGTGCACTTTGGCACTAACTCCACAGAGTTGCCCACTTGAGAAGCAGCTTGTGGCAATTCAACCACCACATTCCAACCTAGGCTCATACACTTGGATTTCTTGGCCCAGCATCTTAACTCTGGAGCCAGGCCTCTTCAGCTGCCAGTCATAGCTTCCTGTCACCAAATTTTAGTTCCATTTCTTTCTGGAAACAATGGCTTATCTCTTAGAGAGACTGTCCCTCAGACATTTCTAGTTCACATTTCTAGTTCACATTTCTAGCTCACATTTCCAGTTCTATCAACTAGAAATCAACCACCTTACACTTTTTAAATATGGTAAAAAAAAAATATCTATCCAGCTGTTTCCACAAGGTGTGGGAAACTCAAAGAAACAAAGAATTCATTTCTAAAATAAAATCATGCTCATTCACTGGTGGAGGGATGGGTGTTTGATCATTGTGAGAGTGTAACCCAAACATGAAAGCTTGTAACTATCTCATGGTGATTCAATAAAATTTTAAAAATTAAAAAAAAAATCGTGCTCATTCATGATCCCCAACTCACCGATGCTCATGTGTGTGTGTATTTTTTAACTACTAATAACCTTGAGAGTCAGATGTCAGAATTTTTGTCACTGAAATTGCCTTAATGTTAGGAATTCAGGGTATCTTTAGAAGCATTGACACTTTTCCTTAGCTTCGCTCCTCCCACTTAGAATTGAACATCTGGCCTATAGAGCACAGTGGCCTGTCTACCAAACATCTCTGTGGAAGCAGAAGGCCCAGAGCCCAAGGTGGGCTACAGAGGCCATATCACTTCAATGGGATAAGCTCCCTGGGCTTGGAGAATGAGTGTGTATTCATCTTCCTTTCTCTGTGGGCTCTAAGCCAATGGATAAATGTTTTGGGCATAGGCCTGTGCTAATGTTCGGAGCCTTTCTGGAACATGGAGCCATCTCTGACGATTTGGACACCAATAAGCCCAGAATATAAGTCTCAGAGGCCTTACTTGGAAGGAAAGCTGTTCGCCCATGCCCAATATCACTTATAAATGGGGTGGGATATGCTCATGGGGCTACCAAGGGTGAGAGGTGAGTAGTATCCCCCACTTCCCAGTTACCCGGAGGATGGTCCTGGAGAGGCAAAGGTGCGGGTGTATTGTGTGCATTTTCTTTCAGTCATCCCACAACAGCCTCTTGAAGAAGACATTTTCCTCCCCATTTAACAACTGAGAAAGTTGAGGTCTAGGGAGATAAAAATCACTCACCCAAGATCAAAAGTTGATCCTAAGTGATGAGTTCAACTTAAGTTGAGCAACAGGTTCCTACTATTTCAGCAGGCCAGGAGAAGATACACCAAAGTGTCCCCTTCCCACCACCTGCATCAGGCTATAGAGGATCTCTGCTCCTTTGCTGAGCATGTGCACACACAGACACACAGAGACATGCGTACAGTACCCCACCCCACCTCTTGTGCCAAAGCAATGTGTCTGTCTCGTCTGCTCTGCCTTTCTGAACTCAGAGAACTGGAGTTCTCTGCTAAGCTTGAATTCATTCTGAGCCGAGAGCTGGCCAGGCCACAGAAACTCAGGCCCGTCCATCACTCATGTCTCAGGTTTGCTCCTCAGAGAGCTGGAGCTGACCACAACTGCCTTGGCACGGTTCCACCGTGAAGGAGTCACAAAACTGGCATTTAAGTCCGGAGCGGAAAAAACACCCCAAGCTTGTTCGTTTTTCTGACAGGTGCTGGAGCCCGTGAAAGGTCAGATTCCAACTCTCAGTCACATCCTGGCTTAGCCAGCTCCAGGCACACAAAGGCCTGTCTGTCTCGCCTGAGCACGGGGAGTGGGGACCCAGGCCAAGGGCTTAAAAATGGCCGCCTGATGGCCTGTGCCTGCTGATCCGTTCCTTCACGGGCATTGGCCTCAATGAAGCATTGGGAAGCCCAGCTGCCAGGGATGTGTGAAACAGGCAGAATGAAGAAGAATGCAGGCTTTTTTCTTGTTTGTAATTGCAGGAGATATGAACCCCACCCCCTCCCCCGACCCCCCAACCAGCAGCCCATGAATTTAGGCCCCGCCATCCAGCCTGCTGTGGCTCATTTGTAAAAGCCCTGGGACATTTTCTGTTTCATGTTCAAAGCCATTGCTGGGCTGGAAAATTGAGTGAGAGCTGTCCCTCCAGGTCCCGGCAAGGATGTTGGAGTAGGAAGGCATTTGTTCTCTTCCTTGCTGTTGTAGCAGGGCTAATTCAGAATTACCATGTTATTAGAGCTGAGTGGGTGTGCTTCATTGCATGTAGCCACATGCTCTCTACTAGGAACATTGTTGTTTGCAGCTTTTAGGAAAACATCTTCCAATTGAAATGATTTCCAGGATCTGCAGCACTGTATTTTAAACTCCCCTTTTGTAGCTGTAAGCTGAGATTCCTTAACACCTCTAACTTCAAAACACTGGTAAACAGGGACCAGAAAGATAATACAGCAAGTAGAGCACTTGCCTGGCACATAGCTGACTTGAATTTGATCCCTGGAACCCCAAATGGTTCATGGAGCCCCACTAGAGTTGATCCCTCGGCACAGAGCTAGTAGTAAGCCCTGAGCCCAGGTGGGTATGATCCCCCTCTTCAAAAATGGTCAAGACAACTCTCCAGCCCTGTACAATCAAGAGCTAGATATCTTTCTTTCCCCAGCTGTCCCCCAGCCTGATAGCAAACTGTAATGGTGATGCTGACAGGATGACAGGAATCCAAAACTCAGGTGACTTTGCTACATCAGCCCAGGAGGAGCTTACTACTGAAAGATTTCATAGGAAACTTGTTTTACAGCAACTCAAAGGATCAATGAAATTCACTCTCCCCGCCCCCCGCCAGCACCATTTCACAGGAAACTGGCTCAGTAGGTGAAAGCAGAGATGGGAAAATAAGCCCTGGCTTTGCCCTAGGCAAGTCATAGAGTTAGTCTGGCCGAAATATTTCTACAAAGAGTGGTACCAGGGGCCGGAGCGATAGCACAGTGGGTAGGGCATTTGCCTTGCATGCAGCCGACCCGGGTTTGATCCCCGGCATCCCATATGGTCCCTCAAGCACCGCAGCATCACTGGGTGTGACACACACACACACACACAAAGAGGAGTACCGGCTTTCTCAGAGACCAAGAAAGCAAGAGACTGGCTGAAAAACTTTTCCTTTGTCTACCGCTCCCCTCCATGCTCAAAAGAGTACACTTTTGAGTGTTTAAAGCACCCCCAACCACCAAAATCCTTGTTCCTGCCACATCCTGTGAGGGAGGTTTCAGCCTATCAACTTTGCCACTGGCTCGATACAAGGGTTTTTTGCTAAGTGGCCTCCATGTCCAGGCAGGGAATCCATGGGTCCTGCCCATGAACACTCTGTTGGTCTACGTCCCACATATAATCCTAATCAACCGCTATGTGCACCCATTGGACTGAGCTCAAGTGACTGCCTCACCACTCTTTGTCATGGATATGCTTTAATGAATTTTATTGGAAAGGAGCCTGAAGTTCAGAGGGGTCCCCGATGGAATGGAACCAGCACGTAGCCTTAGCCTCCATGCTGCTGTACCTCTCTTCCTAGCTGGAACTATTAAGAACAAATAATCCCAGAAATCTTAAGAGTATATAGAAACACTTTAGTCAAAATAGCTGTCCTGGGTCAGAGAGGCAGCAGGGACAGCAAGTAATGGTCTCCTGAGCTCCACCAGAAATGACTCTTGAGGACCACTGGGTGTGGCCCCCCAAAATAAAAAAATAGTGGTCCTTTACTGGGCTCTTGGTATGCGCCGGACATTGGTAGAAGCTCTAGGTAAAGCTCACCCCAACAGGGTAGGCCTTTGAGTTCCCATTTTGTATGTCAATGACTTGAAACATGAAAGACAAAGCAAACCAGTAAACTTGGTCCTAGAGTAAGAAGGTCTTAGTAATGCGGCTAGATTGCATGCAATATAAGTTTGGCAGTGTTTAAATGACTTCCTGCTCTACTGCTGTTATTTATTATTATCAAAAATGATCGCTACGGCATTTATTGTCCATGAAACACCATAAGCTTTTGGGTTCCTTTCCTGGTAGTTTTGTACTCTTATGTTAGGGATGTCAGTTCTCAAAAAATGTGATTTCCCAGACTTCCTGGGTTCTGCCCATGTGTGTCTGTGTCTGTGTCTCTGTGTGTGTCTGTTACACTGCAGGGAGCTTTTCCTCATTTAAACAGCCAATTAAAACCCACTTTGGCACTTAACGCATGTCACTGCTTTCTCGCACTCAGCTGCCTTCCCAGCAGGCCTTTAATTTGATAAAGAGCTTCTAATAATGACTAACAGAGGCCGGGTAAGTTAATTAAACCTTGTCCTTTATTTTGCTTTCAAGGTGTGCTCTCCTTGTAAAAGGCCCAAGGTTTGTGCTTGCAAATGACTTTAGACAATGTTCCATGCTTCAATGAGAAAAGTATGTCTGTCATGTCCTGGCAAGTTACACTTAAAGTCTCAATTTCAGCATCATGTCAGGCTTCAACAGAGGCCAGAAGCAGATGGAAAAAACCCCTGCACCCAATTGTATGGGAGCCAGCATTAGCAATGGAAGATGAGTTTCCTCTGAGAGCATAATGCTGAAAGATGACCTGGCTGTCATATCGAACTCCATTTATCCCATTTCTTTAAAGTAATCTGAGAGTCCAGATGGGTTGTATAAACAGAAGAGGAGGTTCCTGGGAGTTCACCAACTTAATGAAGCCCGTATGTTTGACTCATGTAATAAGTATTTAATCATGCTGATGAAATTCATTTAAACCTTAGCCACACACGCTGTAGCTGAAGTCCTGATAATGCCCTACATCACTTGTGCTAACAGTACTGGAGCAAGATAGGTGAGACAGAAAGTTGGTGACATTTCACATGGTAAATGGGCTTTGGAAGGAAGTGCAGGGGAAAAGATAATGAGCCATGAGAAGCTGACTTGTAGGCCCATTGCCTCTGAGTCCTTGAAGTTCTGCTCTGCGTTCATCCATAGTGAGGTGCTAAAGGCAGGGTAATAATTCATCTATGTCCTCTCCTTATTTTCTCAGTGATCAATGCAGAGAAAATACCTCGGATGGGAGACTTTCTGTTGTAAGTCTCTCTCTGAGAGACCCAGCTCAACCAGTGTAACAAGCAGAAGTATTCTCAGTGCTCATAAGGAGAAATCCTAATAGAGCTATGGGCAGCTTGGCGACACCACAAAGGACCCAAATCCTGGGTCACTGGTCCACTCTCAATGTCATGTTCAGTTGACCACAGGCCAGCACCTTCATGACCATACAATGGTTTCCAGTACCATTGGAAGATGAATTATTGCCATCCAGTCATGTCCAGAGAGAGAAGGAAAGCCATTCATTCCATTATGGATATAGCAGGCTTTTCTTGAAGTACTTAGTCCCAACTCGAGAGGAAATTGTGCTCACAAGTCAATCACTGGCAGAGATATCGGATCACTATGAGTGAGATTGTCTGCTGGTCACTCAGTCTCTAAGTCTTAGTGGCTGCAGAGCAGTATTAACCTAAGCCAACCCAGCTGTTTTTGAGAGCTGATAGTGTACATTTCTTCGCAACCTTCCATTTAGTATCACATCTTGGTATCCTGAAATTAACCATGATGGGGCTTATTTACACCACAAGTTATTCGTTCCAAATTTTATTCAAGTACCGTGATTTATAAAATTATTCATATTGAGTTTAAGAAATACAATGTTGGGGGCTGGATCGATAGCACAGTGGGTAGGGCGTTTGCCTTGCATGCAGCCGACCCAGCTTTGATCCTCAGCATCCTATATGGTCCCTCCAGCACCGCCAGGAGTAATTCCTGAGGGTATGAGCCAGGAGTAACCCCTGTGCAACGCTGGGTGTGACCCAAAACAAACAAACAAACAAATACAATGTTCTAGCAACTATCCCACCATGAGTGTCAATTTTCCTTCACCAATGTTCCCAGGCTTCTTCCCATTTCCTGCCCCTCTCCAACCCATCCTCTTTTTATTTTTTAATTTTCTATTAGTGAATCACCGTTAGGTACAGTTACAAACTTACAAACTTCCGTGTTTGCATTTCAGTCATACAATGATCGTTTACCCATTCCTCCACCAATTCCCATTCTCCTTCACCAATGTTCCCAATATCCCTCCTACCACCCACACCCCATCCCCCACCACCTTATGCTGCTTCTGTGGCAGGGCATTCCCTTTTGTTCTTTCTCCTTTGGGGTGTTGTAGTTTGCAATAGAGGTATTGAGTGACCATCGTGTTTGGTCTATAATCTACTTTCAGCATGCATCTTTCAACCCGAATGGGTCCTCCCAACATCCTTTATTTGGTGTTCCCTTCTCTATCTGAGCTGCCTTTTCCCCCAGCATGTGAGGTTGGTTTTCAAGTCATGGAGCAGACTTCCTTGTCCTTATCTCTACTACTCTTGCCAATCTACCCTCTTGATAGGCACTTTTTAAATTTCAGTTGTTAAAGTTTGGGTCTCATGCTTTCAATTTTGTTGACTCTGTTATACCACAGCTTTTTTGGTTTTGTTTCTCCTAAAGAGCATGATGATTTAGCAGCACATTTCTACATCAGGCTTGCCTTCAGTAAGGCTAGATGCCAGAATAAAAGCTGGGGTCCTAGTAGCCAGGAAGTAAAATGAAGAATGGACTCAGAACGAGCAGTAGATGCAATCTGTTAAGAAATGGCTTCATAATCTACTCATGTTCTCTGGAAAACACAGCACCTAGAAAATGAGTAAGGTCCTGACAATTTACAGAATCAGCTCCAGTAGATAGCAGTTTTTCCGTTGGTCGGCCATTTTTTGGTCGAAATTGAAAAACGTCTTTAAGAAAACTTGGTTTCCTTTTGGCTAACAAGGTTCTCCACACTTAGTGCGTTTCACAATGCCTTGGAGAATCCTAACACTTTAGATTCAGGCAATTTCTCCATTAACTGGTTCAATGAGTCTGCGGTGGGGACCAGGAAGGAGTTCTTTTAACATATCTCCACCCCTCACAGTTTCTGAGGCAAGTTGTCCAATAATTCTTTCCATGAAGGAAAAGAAAACTGTTGCCAGGGTGATCTAGTTCAGAATTGGCAACTTATGAGCTATGAGAAATTTTATTTTTATTGGTTTTAAAAAGAGGAAGAATACTTTTTGGTGACATTAAACTGATATGAAGTTCTAATTTTACTACCTATAATGAATCTTTGGGGTTTTAAAATATTTTGGAGGTGAAGGGAATATACTGGGCTACACCTGATGGTGCTCCAGGACGACTCCCTGCTCTGTGCTCAGGGGTCATGCCCAGTAATGCTTAGGGAAACATGTGTTGCTGAGGATCAAACTCAGTCAGGTCTCCTGTCATAATCAAGTTTGGGGGGAGCAGAATCATACATTTATATATTGTCCGAGGCTGCCGTCATGTTATGAGGGCAAAGCTGAGTAGTTATAGCAGATCACACGGCTTACAGAGTCCAAATTACTTAGGAAAAAGGTTTTCAACCTCTGGTCTCAGATTCAATTAAAGAATCAATGGAATGAGAAAGACTGTTTATCAGTTCCCAAACAGATGTTTTCCAACTTGTTAAATACAAGCCAAAGACCATGTCAGAGCCTTGCAGCCTAGAAGCCTGACTGCTATTCGCTTTGTTTTGACTCAAGGGTGGATAACAATGGTGAGGAGACTTTCTCCTTTCACTGTGAGAGAGTTGCATATTGTGCATAGAGAAGGTAGCAGTGTCTTTCTGTGTAAGATGTTTTATTTCCTGCAAAATCAGTAAACATAACACAATTATGCATTGGATCTCCATATACACTGTTGAGTTGCCCACAGCAAGGATCAATAGGGAGTGGAGATAAACACATATGTGCAGGTCTCCGATCTTATAGAGCTTACCTGTTAGGTGGGAAGAAAATACAGATTCTCCAAGGAGGGCAAAAATAGCAGTGGCTCAATTTCAAGCTGTGGGGCTTTTCATGAGTCATGATAGATGTGTGTTCAACCATTAACCATCCCAGTTTATGGTTCTCTCCATGGGAGATTCAGTGCCTTAAATGGAAGAAGAGCCCATCAAGGAGAGCTTCTAGGATTGGAGGTCTTGACTAGGTGTTCTGGAAGTTGCACTCAAGGTCTTTTTGTTAACAGAGTTTACCTGATGAATAGGACACAGAGTGTAGACTCCTAGAAGAGACTCAGAGAAGAAAGGTGTCACAGCTTGAGGAAGAGGCATTGAGAATATGATATTTGAGAAAGGATTTAAAAGAGAGGAATATAACAGCATTAGACAAGAGAAACAGAAGAAAGTATAGGGAGGGTGGAAAGAATGGTGCATGTGCCAATGGTGTTGGACTAGGCGGTTAGCTGAGGAGGTATGTCACATCTTTGTAGAAGAATATGAATGTCAATCAGAAATTAACACAACTCCACAGGGAAGGGGAAGATCTTTTTATTGTAAAATTCACATTAAGTATATATGTACTGAATAGGTCACTAATCCCAAGTGAGTTTTTCAAAATGTGAGTTCACCCAAGTAACCAATGGTCATTTTCCCTGCAACACCCAATCTGTGGGAACTCTCCTTATTCTGTATATAATTATAATAATGATTGTTCTTTTTATGTTCATATAAATGTTATGATTTATAAGTCACATTTTTGTGCATGATCTCCAAAGTAATGTGGTTATTAATATTGTCCTTGTTTTATAAGGCCTAAAGTAATAAGAACACGTAAGTAATAAGAAGAATTTGGTCTATACCCTTTGTTTTCTTATCCCATTAATGATGATATATAAATATATCCAAAGCATATTGAGTTTTTTTAAAAAAAATTCAAGCTGCAGAAAAAAATATATGTATATTTGTTTTAAGGAGAATATGGTGAACCAATAGAATATACTAGAGTCAGACCATCTGCCTCCAGCCCAGGCTCCGACACTGACAATATGACTACTGTAGATGGAATGTGTGTGTCCCCTCAAATCTGAAATACTAATCCTTTAATCCCCAGTATGATGGTACTTGGAGGTGAGGCCTTTCGGACACATTAGGGTTAGGTTAAATCATCAGGGTGGAGAATTTATGATGGGATTAATATGCTTTATGAAAAGAAAAAGAGACATGGGCCCTGCCACACCTCCCCACCTCACCCCAGTTTCATCCCCTACTCATTCTTCTTTCTCTGTGCCACATAGAAGGAAGCTGACCTACTACCTGCCAAACAGGAAGTAGCTTTTAAACAATGTATCTACAGACATCTTGAGCGTGGACTCTAGCCCCCAGAAGTATGTAAACTGTCTGTTCCATAAGCCAACAAAACTTTTTTCTATAGCAGCCTGAGTTGGCTAAGGCAGTCACCTGGATATGCCATGTAAATTCGGAAGTCTCACTTTTCCCATCTGAAAAAAGAGTGTAATAGTACATACATGTTGTAGTTACTCTGAAAAATAAATGAGAAAACTGTGTGTCGTAGGCAGACTAATGGGACCTGAAAGATGTCCACGTTCTTAGGATCCTGCCGTTGAGGCTTCATGCCAGCCAGGTAAGTCAGGATAGAGCTAAGAGATATGTTCCAAGGCCCAGGAGCAGAGGAAATCATTGATTGTAGCTTCCTACTGTCTTGGAACCCTTCTGGCATGTGTGCACACCTGTGCACACACACACACAAACACACACACACAGTGATATTTCTGCTTCATCCCAACTCATACTCTAGCAAATTGCTTCCTCAGAATAGTCCGGATTTAGCTGTTGTGTTCAGAATTTTGACTGATTTATTTAGTTTCTTAAATACTTGAATTTCTGATAACCGTCATAGAAGAAGGGAGTCAAATTTATGAATTAGGCACATAAATGTCAGAGTCCCGTGTTCAGTTCTTGGCTCTACCAACTGGGTGTATGATAATTTTTGGATAATGATCCAACCTTGCTAAAGTTTAGTCTCTTCATCTGCAAAAAAGCAGAAGAATTCCTGCCAGGGGGCTGGAGTAATAGCACAGTGGGTAGGGCGTTTGCCTTGCACGAAGCTGACCCAGGTTCGATTCCCAGCATCCCATATAGTCCCCTGAGCACCTCCAGGGATAATTCCTGAGTACAGAGCCAGGAGTAACCCTTGTGCATTTCCGGGTGTGACCCCCCCCAAAAAAAAAGAATTCCTGCCAGGTTGTTGAGTGGATGCAAAGTACTTAATGCAGAGCCAACAAAGAGGAAGTGTTTCAAACTGGTTTCCCCTATTTACCTGCAAAATGCCAGCACTCCAACCAAGGACTCCTAAAACAAGCACTATGGGCCTCTCCCACACACTACGAGGCCCCAGAGCATGCCCGTGCCAACTGTGCACACACTCTGCTGATGGAAGAGGCCACAGACGTCACCAGAGAACAAAGGGAGGCAGCCACATGCAGCACCTCCCTGAAACCGGACTCGTTCTGCTGCTGCCTGATCCCATGCTTGGAACCCAAACCCCAGCAGGCTCCCTCAGTGCCCCTTGGCAGGCCCCAAAGGGCCTCTGAGGAGTGAGCAGGCATGTGCTGGCCTGTCTGTCCTTCCCACCACTTGGAAGAGGGCAAGGACCTGATCTTCCATTGTGATTACTCTTGCTTTGGGCTTTGATTTTCTGTAGAAGCTGGTCTTTGCCCGGTGAATGTGCCCTGCTATTCAAAGGGTTCTTGAAGGAGGGTTCTTTTTAATTTTTTTTAAATTGGGGCTGTGTGCTGGGTTTAGAGGTGACCCCTGGTGGTGTTCAGGGGGCCATATATAGTGCCAGGGACTTGAACTGGGGTTGGCCACACCAAAGCAAGTGCCTTAAGCCCTGCTCTATCTTTTCAGCCTCGTGAATGTTTGGCAAGGGTTTCAGGCTCCCAAGTGGCAAGGTTACAGGTGTCTCCCAATCTCTCTCCTGCTCTCTCAACTGTGCCCTGCCTCTCACAAAGCCTTACAAGGCCATTCGCTGTCCTGAAGTAGCACGTGAAGTGTGGGGGCATCTGAGAGCATGGGAGAGTTAGGTGTCCTTTCCTTTGGAAACACTTGAGGTCCATGTATTGCCAAGCACAAACATTGCAGATCTGGGGTACCAGCTGCTTCCCAGAAGCCATAAGAGGGAAGTCTTCCTAGCACTGTGTGCTTTCAGAAGGAAATTACCTGGGTTTCATGCCAAGAAAAAAAAATCAAAGGGAGGGAGGAAGAGAGGGAGAGAGGGAGAGAAAGAGGGAGGAAGGAAGGAAGGAGAGAAGGAAGGAAGAAAGAGAAGAGGAGAAGGGGCAGGAGAGGAGGGAGAGAGAGAAAACCTGATCTCCGAACTTGAAGCCAGGCCTGCTGTCAGTAGATCTTGGTGACCAATGAGCCATGACAAATGCACAATGGCTGGAACCGTGTCCCCAGCTCCTCACAAAATGCTGAGTGCCAGCAAATGATGTGGCAGCTGACCAACAGCCATGATGCTTGACAGCCAATGCTGGGGGTGGGGCCGAGCAGGCCAATGGAGTCTCCTTGTCTTGTCCCCGTACCCAGCGTGCTCATGACAGTCTAAAATGCATTTGTGGATGGAGGAGAGAGAAAACTGAGGATCATGAATGAAGGACAGGCTCAGCCAGGTCTATAAATCTTCCTTATCTAGTGAAGCTGGCACCTTGCGTTAGCACCACTGCAGTCAGCCAGCGACTGCCCTGCTCACTGGCTCAGTGCAAAGGTAATTGTTATTTTGTTGGGACTAGGGCAGGAAGCACCAACCCATGGACACAGGTTTGTTCTGTGTATTCCCGTAGGTGAGATGGGAGTGAGAGCAGAGTGGGGAGCCATCCCTGGGAACTTGGCCCAGCGACCTGGCATGGCTGGAATGTCCTTGGCCAGCTCTGTGAGCAGTCAGCGATGGTCAGGAGATGATCAGATGACTTGGGCTTGCTGCAGTCCTTTTGCCCAGGTTTCAGAATCATCTGAGGTCACTTGAGCTGTCCTCGGTGGCCCCTCAGGTAGCTTTCTGAGTTCCAATCATTCAGCTTGTGCTGGCATTGTTTCATTCCTGGGCTTGTCCAAGAGGGGACATGTAGGAAAGCTGATTTGAATAGCTTCCTCCTTTGTCCCATTGGTCAAGAAGGAAATGCACACAAAAAGGGGCAGATGGACAAGAATAGCTGTTCCCCTTTTGCCCCTGGACAGGTTATGTGTATCCTTGACCCTACCCTTCGCCACCACCAGTCTCACATGCCTATGACAGCCCTCCCATCAGCAAACACAAGCATGCCACAAGGTCCACTCAAATATTCTGACGTTCAGTGAGCCCTCCTTGACATCCACCCTACCTACCCCAAATAGAGGAGAGCCAATGGGAATTCTCTCCTTCATTTGCTTAATGAGCAGTTCTTAAGTGCCTACTATATGCCCATTACTATCAATGCAGGAGAAAACCAGTGACTGGGGAGATAGTTCAAATGACAAGAGCACAAGCTTTGCATGTGGGAGACCCTGAATTTTGATCCCCAACTAACACGTCCACTGCCCACCCCCCTACCCCAGCATCATCAGGTGGTGGCTTGGCCCCAACCCCACAGAACCCAAGAGGTACAGTACTGCTAGGACCAATGCCCAAGATCTTGCCCATGAGGAAGAGGCCAGAACTGTTGTGAGTGGCCCTTGCCCTGAGCACGACTGTGGAGGTCTCCCCACTCCCAAAAGCGAATAAAAGCAAAATGGTATCATCTCTATCCTTCCTCTCATTGAAAAATCATAGAAAATAATCAGATGGGCATGCTTGATAAGCATTTTGGTGTTTGTTTTGAGGCCACACTCAACTGTCCTTTGGGGCTATTCCTGGCTTAGTACTCAGGGGACCCATGAGTACTAGGAAAGAGCTCAAAGTTTCTCATATGCAAAGCCTGTGATCTACTTCTGGGTTCTATCCCTGGCCCTTGATAAGCATTTTAGCGGGTGTGTGTGTGTGTGTGTGTGTGTGCGTGCGCACATGCCTAGTTCCTTGCAGGACCTCATGGAATCAGGTAGTAGCAGGAATGAACCCAGGGCCTCTCACATGCAAAGTAAGTGCTCCACCACTGCTAGCTCTCTCCTTTGCTCTCATAAGCATTCTGAAGGGCATATGCAAGAAGCAGAACACAAACAACAAAATTAGGAAAGTCATAGTCATCAGAATGAGTGAAAAGGGCACTTTTGCAGAAGCAGGAAGATGCAGAGTGTGGGGGTACAGAGGGGAGACATGTAGAAAGAACAGGGGCCTTGGGATGGAGGGGGACAGGCTCTGATTACACGGGGCAAATCCACAGGGAAGGAGTCAGTTGGCAGTCTCTCCTGGGAGGTGGAGGGGACTCAGCGTTTTACCCTACTTTGGCATTTCACCCTATTTGGGTAGGTATTCTGTGGTTCCCAGGAGTTTGCTTTCCCACCTTCCAAAGCTGAGTGTGAGCTCAAAAACAGTCTGGGTATGGTCACAATTTCGTCTTTGGCATGAGTTCATTCAACAAATCTTGAAGGATGAGACAAAAAGTTGGTTCCTGGCCACCTGAGTAGATGTCATTACCTGCTCACCTTACTCCTTTTCCTTCCCTCTGTGGCTCCTCCTGTCGGAGGAAGGGGATGAAGAGTCAAGTGGCCAGAGCAATGGCTGCGACCTTTGTTCTGAGATAACTTTGGCATCTTAGACACCGAGTCCACGGGCCTGGAACTGCCGCAGGTTCGGAGCCTTTCCAATCATTGGCATTACCAACAGTTTTTGGCAAGACGAAGCACCATTTATAGATTCATCCAGGTTCTATGGACACACCTGAAATTCATGATCTGTTCCCACCCATTGTTTAAAAATGACTACCATCTACCTGGCAAACAGTCGGTAATTATGGTGTCACATAATTTGTTTTTACCACATGTCTGATAAAAACAAAGCAAGTCAATGTGTGCCCATCAACCCAGGATTGAAACTGTGGCCACAAGCCTCTACCCTGTGTACTTAGTTCAACCCAAGTTTCCATGTCAGACACAGAGAGGTCAAGAAGAGCCATAGAGTCCTGCCTGCAGAGGGCTTGCTGTCCAGTTAGGAAAACACTGACTACAAGCAAATAAATGCTAAAACATCTATTACTTATTCATGTTGTTTTGAGGGCCATACCTGGATGTCCTCAGGGCTTATTGCTGCTGGAGCTCAGGGAGACTGGGGTGCTGGGAATTCAAACTCAGGTCAGCCACATGCAAGGAAAGTACCCACTGAACTATTTATACAGCCCTTAAAACAATTTTTAATTGCTATGATGCATGATGGATTTTTAAAAGGGAATTTATTTTACCCAGGGCAGAAGGGAGTGTAGGATTGTGGAAAGCTTTCCTTTGGAGAGAAACTGAGGGCAAGCCGATAAGAAAAGATGCTTCCAGTTGAGGGAGCAGTGAGAGGAGACGAGGACCTGGAAAGGGCCAAGGGCATTAGCTAGGAGAGTGTTTGCCAAGACTCACGACTGAGCAGCCAGGCTGGTGAGGTGGGCAGCAGAGGCTTCGAATGTCTGACTCTAGAGGGATTGTGTTCTGGGCAGAGGATCCTGGACTTGATCCTGCTGGCATAGGGAACCCAGGGAGCTTTAAGTAGGACAGGGTGGGGGAGGAACGGGTCCTACTTACCCCCGGGAGGGAGGGCTGGGATGGCAGTGAGTAGACTAGAGGAGAGCTGAGCCACCCGGGATGACAGGAAATTGGTCCAGACACAAGTGATAGCTGCACTGACAGTGGCCAGGGCTGGAGCAGAGCGAAGGTTCTTAGGGGCGGAGAGAAGCTAAATCATCAGGACCAAACACTACTGGGAATTTGGCAGAGTCCGCTTTCAGATAGGATCAGAACACAGCAGGGAGAGGGGGCACACTGAGTAGGGCACACTGTTTTAGGCCACCTGGTTTGATGTACTTAGTACCAGATAGCTGGGTAACCGGGGTCCACATCCTAGGCCCCATTCCAACCCTTTCTGGCTCCTAGTTTCGATGACCACTGGTGAAATGGAACCCAGGGACATGATCACCAGGGACCAGGATGCCTCCTCCCAGCCCTGATCTAAATGGAAGCTGAAAATTCCCGGTCAGTGATCCTAGTTCGTGTGTGTCTTCTTCCCAAGTGCGTCCTCTAAAGCGGCTGATATGCACAACTGTCCCTGCCGTGGCCAGTGGCAGTGTTACAGGGTCAGATGTGGACAAGTGTGGGGGTGTCCACAGGCAAACGTGTGTCTGCCTTCTCTCCAGAGAGCACAAGAAAAGGATTTGGGGGAAAAAAAATAGCAGGGGCTGTCCTGGAAGTAACCTGTAGGGTTATTTTCTTATTGTTTCCAAATCTCTTTTTTAGATCAACCACAGTACCAGCCACCTCACTTCAAAGCCACCAACTGATCTGACTTAGTGTCCAGGTGCCCCAGTCCTCATGGTTCCACCCTTCCAAACCTACTCTAAATGCCTCCTAGATAGAAACCCAGATAAATGCCGCCGAGATGCTACAATCAGAACCAGAGAATCAGTTACATATAGCAACTTCCCCAAAAGACGGACGTGAGTATAGGTGACACCAGGATTAGGTGAAGGGATTCGAGAGAAACAGACTGCTCAGGGAAGGGTTTGGAGCTGCCCAGCCATAACCCAGAGCAGCAAATAATGAGCAGAGAGGTAGAGAGTCTGGATCAAGCATCTCCAAGGACTTTGGAACAAAGACACATTCTGGGTCGGAGAGGCGGCATGAAAGACAACAGCAGGGCTACTTCCCACTCAAGCCCGTGGCTCTAAACCAAACTCCCCAGCAGCAGAGGCCACCCTCTGTCTCCTCCGTGAATCCAGTGATCTCCCGCCTCTTCCCTCTGTTTTGAGTTCAGCCCAGCGCCTGCACCCGGAGCAGCTGCCATCTGGCCTCTGGTCTCTGTCTGGCTGCATCATCAACTCATCACCTCTTTTTCTAATCTCCTCTGACCACATAGCCTTCTTCCTCGTGGGCTTCTAAATGTCTCCCTCCTCCTTTGCAAAGTCATATTTGCAAAGGTCCACTCTTCTCTTTCTCTCAAACATGACTAATGCGTTATGGAGCACTGTGGGGTGGGGGAAGGAAAGAGAGCCCGTAAATATGCAGGCGAAAGGAAGATCGTATGGTCACAAGCCTGAACTGTCCAGGACCTGCCCAGCTGTGCAGTGTCATGGGACCAGCTGTTCCCGATGGCCTGGTGATGTGGGCACCAGCGTACTGTTACCTTCAGCTTTGATCACCCGGTGGAAAACCTATGGCCAGTCCCTGGCTAGGCCTGCACCCATAGTCCAGCCTGAGAAGGGAGTAGATCTTAACTCCAGGCCCTGGAGCTGCCTGGCATGTCCCCTGGAGAGTTTCATAAGCAATAACAACTCCTCACCATTGTTTTCAGGGAAGCCTGAGCGACTGCTCACATTACCACATGGGGTGGGGGGGGCGCGGGGAGGAGTGTGTGTGTGTGGGGAAATGAACTCTCTCCCCCCTCTGGGCGTCCTGTCCCAGATGGACGCTGGAAATAACTGTTCCTGTCCTGAAAGGTCGGGAAAGGCCTGAAAGCCAAGCGGGCAGATTGCTTGGTTTCATAAGAGCCCTTAGAAGTTCCTCCTAACGAGCTCTCCTGAGCCCCCTCAGGTGGGGAGAGCCCAGGATCACTCTGTCAACAGCTCTATCTATAGCCCAACCGGGCGGCCACAGCCTTCACCCCAACCCTGGGCTTGCCCCTCTCGCCTGACCCTGGGGCTCAGCTGTGAGAATCAATCATCTCCTTCCAGACTCGTCATTCAGCAGCTGCAGGGCCCAGGCTATTTTTATCCCCCCGCCCAGGAAGCGGGTGATCAGGGCCGTGCTGGGCTACCTTGGACGAGGGTGTTGCTGCAAAAGTGAACTGAGTGTTGTCAGGGTAGCGGAGTCTCTGCCTCAGGGTTAATCCAAAGCGCCTGACAGAGGCCTCCAGAGCACTTGATCATCCAGGGCTGTGAAGGTGCAAGCACCCAAGGCAGACTGTGGGGGAGCAGAGGTCCCAAGGAGGGAGAGTCCCCGGGGAGGACTAGAGGGGTGAAACGGGGAGCAGAACAGCACGGACATGTGTGTGCACAATGCTGGGTATCTACGGTCTGAACAGGGTGATCAGAAAGGCTGCAACTGCCTGCACCCACCTTCCTCCTCTGTGCCCAGGGACCCAAGGTCAGTCCTGGGGGTATCTCCGAAGTCTTCAGAGGACAGATCTCCAGGAATATGACTGCACACATGATGGTTCCCCAGTCTTGACCCCCCCCCCTCCTGAGGGGGCCCTGGCCCCACCAGAGTGCATGTCTGTCTTCCTGTTTTGTTCCCAGGGGAGGGGCCTGGGAGGCAGAGGAGCAGGTGATGCCAAGCTTTTTATATTTGCAAAGGTCCATCTGATACCCTAAACAAGCTCCTTCAGCACGCCCCGCTGAGGTAAGTTCGTATTTTTAGTCTGTTTATAAATAGTTGGGACAGCAGCGTCTCTGCTGGTGCCCACGTATGGTTTGCTCACCAAGTAGTGGGAGCTGGAGGGGGTGGGGGGGGGAAGGGAAAGGTGAGGATTGCAGGGATGGGGTGGAGGGGAAGCTGAGGGTGCTCCAGAGGTTGCACCTTGGGGTTCCATCTTGAGGCCTGCGGGAAGGAGCAGAGTCCAGGAGGCTCCAAGGAGGGAAAGAGGGACTTTGGCAGTATCCAGACCCAGTGATTCTCTGAGCTTGGGAGAGTCTCCCAGGCTCTGGAAGAGTATCTGAGAGGAGGAAGGCGGGTGGGGGCTTGCTCTAAAGTCAGTACCAGCTCCTGGGAGCTCCTGGGATGCCCACCCCCACCCTCCAGACACCCCCTGCCCAGCCAGAGTGATTGTTCCCTCTTAGTTCTCTCTTTGTGATGGTGCAGGCACTTTCTGTGAAATAGACTTTCCCTCAGTGTCAAATCATCAAACCCTTTAAAGCATGAGGACATTCACAATCTCTTTTCCAGGGGGCAGGGGGGAGGGGAGGTGCAGATTGGCATAACTTTGCTGGAGGACAATTTGGCAATTAGTCAAACGCCTTGAGCTGATTTGGCTTTATAATCTCCCCCACGCCATTCCCCCCAGATAATAGTGGACTAGTGAGTCAAATAACAGTGCATATAGTTGGTGACATATGGTTGTTGGGACTAGTTAATGATATAGGAAAGTGCTAAAAATGAAATGCTGATTTTTTTAAAATAATTTTTGTTATAGAGCCATGATTTACAAAGTTACTGATAGTTGCATTTTAAGCTCCTTCAGTTTACAATACAGTAATAATATAATTCAATACAATAATTCAATACTAATCCCTCCACCAGTGTCAACTTCCCTCCACCAGAGTTCCCAGATTCCCTCCTTATCCCAACCCCCCACTCCACTGTTACATTCCCCTCAACTTGACAGGCACATTACAAAGTTTCACTGGTTGCCACTTAGGTGTCATGTTTTTAGTTCTGTTGAATCTGTGTTTTGAGTATATGACTATAGCCCTCACTCATATCACTGGTATAACTGTTGCCTTCATGCTTGTTAACCCGTTACTTCTTGTTCTCTTCTTCCCTCCTTGATTTCTTTCCTTCTCTGTCTGTCTGTCTCCTATCTAAACACTGGGGTCAAGGATGATCTAAGCATCCTCCTTTTACTGCAATACATTGCCTCATCCAGTAGTCTATATTCCACAGATAATTAAGATTATCCTATATTTGTCTTTCTTCTGCTTTACTTCACTCAACATGATATCTTCCAGTTCCAACCATGTTTCTGCAAATTGAATGATTTCATCATTCCTTGCCATTGCATAGTATTCCATTGTGTACATATACCACATCTTCATAATCCATTTGTCTGTCGTTGAACACCTAGGTTAGGTCCATATCTCAGCTATTGTGCTGAGTGCAGCAATGAATAATGGTGTTCATATGTCCTTTTGAGAGAGTGTTTTTATGTCCTGGAGGTAGACGTTCAAAAGTGGAATTGCTGGGTCCTACGGCAGTTCAATTCCAAGTTTACTTAGAACACTTGATGCTGTTTTCTACAGGGTTTGTACCTAACAACATTCCCACCAGCAATGGAGGAGAGTTCCTTTTCCACCACACCCCCGCCGACACATATTGTTCCTACTATTTTTGATATATGCCATTATGACTGCTGTAAGATGGTATCTCATTGTCATCTTGATTTGGGCTTCTCTGATGATAACTAATGCTGAACATTTTTTCATGTGCTTACTGGCCATCTGCCTGCCTTCCTCTGAGAAGTATCTATTGATTTCCTCTTCCCATTGTTGATAGGGTTTTTGAATTTCTTTTTGTTGATCTTTGTGATTATTTTATATATCTTGGTATCAAACCTTTGTCTGATGTGCTAAATGCAAATATTTTCCCCATTCAGTTAGCTGTCTTTTAGTTAAGCTTTTGCCATGCAGAAGCTCTTTGACTTTATTAGTAGTCCCATTTGTTTATTTTTTATTTTGTTGCCTTTGCCAATGGTATCAAATCACTGCAGGCACTTTTGACATCCAAATCTTGACATTTTCTGCCCATATTTTCCTAGGCATATAGTAAATATATATGTACTTCTATGCATATATTTATGTACATGTATATATACATGTACATAAATATATCAATGAAAGGCCTTCTTTATTTATTTTTTTAAATTTTTTAATTAATTAGTGAGTCACCATGAGGGTATAGTAACAGATTTACACATTTTCATACTGTGTTTCCCTCATACAATGTTCGAGCACCCCCTTCCTCTACCAATGTCCATTCTCCATCACCAGTAAACCCAGTATCCCTCTCACCTCCCAATCCCATCCCCCCCATGCCCCCCCACCTCTGTGACAGGGCATACTCATTTGTTCTCTCTCTCTCTCTCTCTCTCTCTCTCTCTCTCTCTCTCCTTTTGGGTGTTGTGGTCCGCAATAGGAGTATTGAATGGCCATTGTGTTCAATCTATAGTCTACTTTCAGCACGCATCTCCTCTCCTGAGTGGGTCTCCCAACCAGAACTTACTTTATGTTCCCTTCTCTATCTGAACGGTAAAAGGCCTTCTTTAAATGTATATTACATCAGGATCTTCTGTGAGCTGTATTACAGATTCACCACCAGGATCTCATCATTCTACAAGGAAGTGATCATCAACATAAAGAGAGGGGTTTGGCAGGGCGACACCATTTCACTGAAACTCTTCAGTGCCACCCTCGAGAATGTCATGCAATGACTGGGATGGGAAGGAATGGGAGTGAAGATAGACAGTCAGGAACTACACCACCTCCGCTTCGCTAATGACATCATTCTCATAACACCAAACATTAGCCAAGCTGCACGAATGCTGGCTGACTTCAACTGTGAGTGTGGAAAGTTTGGACTACAGCTCAGTCTCACGAAAACAATGCTCATGAGAAACAGACTAGTTCCTGATGTTCCACTTGTTCTCAACAGAAGGAACATCTCCGAATGCAGCAGTTATGTGTACCTAGGTCGAGAATGCAACATAACGGATGACTTGGCACCTGAGCTGCGCAGGAGGAAGAGAATGGTGTGGAACGCCTTCAAGAGCATCGAAGAAGTTGGTAAGAGGATGAAGAACCTTCAGCTCTGGGCACATCTTTTCAACTCCACTGTTCTTCCTGCACTAACATATGCCTCAGAGACCTGGGCCCTACAAAAACAGGATAAGAAAGCTATTTGGATCTCCCAAAGAGGAATCGAAAGAGCCATGCTTGGAATATCACATTTCACTCAAGTGAGAGAAGGAATCTGAAATTCTGACCTCCATCAACGATCAAGAGTCAGGGATGCTGTCTCATTTGCCAAGGCATCAAAAATCAGATGGACCAAACATGTAATGTGATTTGGAGACGACCGCTGGACTAGAGCTGTTACCAACTGGATTCCACAGGATGTCAAAAGAATGTGTGACTGCCCACCCATGAAATGGTCAGACTTTTTCATCAAGACCCTGAACAAACAATTTGAGGCTCTTCGTGTTCCTGGAGTGAGCAGATGCCATTGGGCTACACTAGCACACAACAGAGACAAACGGAGATGTTACTTGTGCCCGCTTGAGCAAATTGATGAGCAGTGGGATGACAAGTGATACAAATGATAGTGATATAAGTATATAATGTATTTTCCTATATACTTTATAATTTCTGGTTGGATATTAAGGTCTTTTATCCACTTTGAATTGACTTTTTTATGAGGTGTAAGATATGGATCAAGTTTTAGTTTCTTACATGTAGCTATCCAATTTTCCCAGCACCATTTGTTGATATCTTTAATCCATTTCATGTTCTCAACTCCTTTATTGAAAATTAACTTCCTGTATATAAGGGATTTTGTCATAAGGTATTCAATTCAGACCCATTGGTCTGAGGGTCTTTATTTCAGTATTATGCAGTTTTGATCACTATAGCTTTACAATACAGTTACAAATTAGATAACACAATATCTCCCAATACAATGCTGAATTTTGAAAGGCAGAATAGAAACTGTATATAGAATGCAACTCAGGAATCTTTTTATCATCATAACTGATTGATCTAAAAAGAAAAGTTCCATATCTGTTGAAAGTAGGTAAAGGTATATATATGATAACCTGTCAGTATCTGTATTGCAAACCCTAATGCTCAAAAGGAGGGAGGAAGTAAGGGTGGGAGAGAGAAAGAGAGAGAGGGAGAGAGAGAAAGAGAGAGAAAAAAAAGAGCCTGCCAAGAGGTGGGGGTGGGGGTAGGGAGAAAAACTGGGGACATTGGTGGTGGGAAATGTACGTTGGTGAAGAGATGGGTGTTGAAACAAGATATGACTGAAACTCAATCATGAACAACTTTGTAACTGTATCTCACTGTGATTCAATTTATAAAATAAATGAAAACTTTCAAAAATTAAATAAAATTTTTACAAATTAAATACATAAATGAAAAGGAAAAATGTTCTTGGACTGGAGAAATAGTTCAATGGACCAGAGCATATGCTTTGCATGCAGGAGGTTCAGGCTGATCCCTGACACCTCATAGCACTCTGAGCACTGAACTAGGAGTAGTCCTTGAGCACAGAGCCAGGTTTGACTCCAAAACGAAAGAAAGAAAGAAAGAAAGAAAGAAAGAAAGAAAGAAAGAAAGAAAGAAAGAAAGAAAGAAAGAAAGAAAGAAAGAAAGAAAGAAAGAAAGAGAGAGAAAGAGAGAGTGGAGGGAGGAAGGAAGGAAGGAAGGAAGGAAGGAAGAAAGGAAGGAAGGAAGGAAGGAAGGAAGGAAGGAAGGAAGGAAGGAAGGAAGGAAGGAAGGAAGGAAGGGAGGGAGGGAGGAAGGGAGGGAAGGAGGAAGGGAGGGAGAGAGAAAGGTAAAAATACTTGTTTAAGAAAATTCCTCATAACTCACTTATCCTAGAAAGGAAACCTTGAGGGTTGGGTATTGAGAGGAACAAAGCAACAGAAGCATTTGTGAGGGGCAGTGATGGTGAGAGTGGAAGAAGAGAATGTGAATCCAAAGGAGGGTCAAAGGTGTCCGGGTGTGATTCTGAGAGCTCCCACAGTAAAATGCTGAGACTTCTACATGGGGGTTGCCCACAGGGCAGTGACTGTAACCATGAGCCGCCTCCCCTGTCAGGCCCTCCTGAAAGTTTTCACGAATTCCACTCTCTCAATCCATGCTTCTATGATAGGAAAAATGGAGGTGGATTTCCAAAGAAAGGGTTAACGTAGTCATGAAATACAGAACCACCACAGTGATGCTGGCTGTAGAAATTGAAACCGGGCCACAGAGGGGAGTCTGGAATCCCCTGAAATCTCTGCTGGTCAGGACACTTTTTTTTTTAATTGAATCACCATGAGATACACAGTTAGTTACAAGGCTGTTCATGATCAGGTTTCAGTCATACAACGGTTCCAACACCCATACCTCCACCAGTGTGCATTTCCCACCACCAATATCCCCCTTTTCCCTCCCCCGCCATCTCCCCACACCATCTCTCTTCTCTCTTTCTCTCTCTCTCGTTCTTTCTCTCTCTCTCTTTCTTTCTCTTTCTCTCTCCCGCCCCAACCTTGGGCTTTATGATTTGCAACACAGATACTGAGAGGTTATAATGATTGGAGCTTTTCCTACTTTCAGCATGCAGTTCTTATCCAGAGTGATCATTTCCAACTCTCTTTGTCATAGTGATCCCTTCTTTATCCCAAATTAGGCAGGGCACTTTAGACTCTGAAGAGTGAAGGACAGGTATGAGAGGGAATGGACCTGAGAGATGGGACAGGGATAAAAGACACTTGCCTTAGACACACTGGGCCCCAATTTGATTCCCAGCACCAAATACGGTCCCCTGTGCACTGCCAGAAGTGGTCCCTATGCACAGGCAGGAGGAGTCAGCCCTGAGCACTAACTCAGGCCCAAGCCTCTAGCCACCCTCCCCATCCCAAAATAAACTTACATGGGGGAGGGGCAGAACCAGGATTTTCACTGTGGTTATACTTAACTAATAGAATTATAATGGTGTTTATTTTCTTTTTCACGTAGCTTAGAATTTTCAACATTAGTAGAACAGATACATATTATATTTTGGAGAAACAATCACCATAAATACAAAGTACCACTGTTGTATGTGACATGTAGAATATTGGTGCTCTCAGTTGGGCTGCCTCTGGGTTTAGGAGAAGCTTCTGGCTCAAACCCCACCACGCAGTCCCTTCTTCACGTAACTCAGCATGGCACCACATTCCAGGGTCCTGACTCATGCACACACCGGAGGGCACCTGAAATCCACTAGCTGAGTCCCAGGCTAACAAAATACATGCCCAGTTACTAGACGGACTAGAGGACTCAGTCGGACACTCTTTCCTACTTTTTCCGCCTTCCTTGGATCTTTTATTTAGAAGCATCTCTGAATACCTTTAAATACCTTTCCTTGTACCAGTGCCTAGCTGCCAGATTTAGTTCTCTTTTACGGAACGGAAATAGAGATGAAGAGACAGCCAACTCCTGATGCCCATCACACCTTTGAATGAGCAAAGTAAGCATTTGTCGATTTGATGGGAAGAAGTAGGTAGAATGTCATGCTTAAAACTTTGCTACCAAGGCTTATATGGGCATCTAGAAATGCTTCACTGCCCCGTCATCAATTCCCAAGCCATTGTGAGAAAAAAAGAGAGGAAACTGGGAGAAATTATTTGCAGGACCGTCCTCTGGGTGGTGCCTGCAAGCGCTCTTGCCAACAGAAGCTTGGAGAAAGCTCTGCGGCCCACCCCACCACGCCATGCCCCTTAGCGTGTTCACTCTGCCAGAAGGAGACAGAACTCAGCAATAATAAAAAACATATTAGAGAAACAAATGAGAATTTCTTTAGAAAATAGTATAAGCATACACATGATTTTGTACTAAATTATTTTTAGCATACATAGTAATTACATCTAATTATAAATATTTACATCCTGTTCTCCTTTGTAATATGAAACCACTTTCTTCAAAAGTTTAGTAGATCTTAAAAAATCTTGGTATGCTTCAAGTGAATAGTTTTGGGGCACCCATATGAGTGGAAATTCATACAACTGGGCATTTGGGATGTCATCATTCCCTCAGGACTTTCACTGGCCTTTTCTTTTCTGGAAGACAGCGGGCAAACACTCGGAGCCCAAGCTCTCTACCACAGCGGTGTTCACAGTGTTAATAAAACAGACTTGTCCTCATGACAGTTTTTCTCTCTTTAAGTTCAATGAAACAAGATTGTTTCTACACCCTCAAAAGTTTTTCTCCAAACCAGTACCTTAGAGTGGTGGCAGAAAGCACAGTGGAGAATGTAGGCAGTGAAAATAAGAGGCATTGGGGGGCTGCAGAGATTGTACAAAGGTTAATGCATTTGCCTAACATGTGGCTAGGGCTGCAAGCAAGGTTCGAATTCCAGCACCACAGATGAGTCCCTGAGCAACACCAGGAGGGCCCCAAGGCCCTGTGTCTGCTCATATCCTCCCACCACCCCAGATGGAGGTATGCTCTTCCCTGGGGGGAGGAGCAGGATAGAGGGGGGTCTTCCAGAATGATCACAAGAGAAGAGAAATGGGGGAGGAGGTTGAAGAAGGATCAGACCGTGTTCAAAGTGGATTCTTCCTGAGTGGGGGAAAAATCAAGATGAGTGAAAGTCATGAATATCCACTCAGCTGAAGCTCCAGCGGCAGCACCCTCTCCCCACCACTACAGCCAGGCCAAGGGATCAACTCCACCGTTTCACGATTATTCTCTGCAGGGAAGCCACTGTCACTGTAGCACTGTCATCCTGTTGTTCATCAATTTGCTCAAGCAGGCACCAGTAATGTCTCTATTGTGAGACTTGTTGTTACTGTTTTCCGCATATCAAATACGCCATGGGGAGCTTGCCAGGCTCTGCTGTGCAGGGAAGCCAATCTGCAAATAATTTCAGGTACCCAGTGCCCAGGCTGAAGACTCGGGTTTTTTCAGAATCGGGGTGGGTAGCCTTCCCCCAACTCCCCATATTTCCAAAAGCCCCAGTAGCCACGCCCATCTCCCACAGCTGTGGCCTTGTTGGCTCATTGGCCCAGACCATAGATACTGAAGTCTTTGGACCTCCTAAAGCAACAAACAGCTTAGCAAATTCTTAGGCAAGGACTTAACAACCCTGCGGCCAGATATAATAATTTTCACGTAAATTGATTTTCAATATCTATTGATTTTAATGGGCTGGAGTTATTGCACAGCAAGTAGGGCATTTGCCTTGCACGCAGTAGACCCGGGTTTGATTCCTCTGTCGCTATCAGCGAGCCCAGCAAGCTACTGAGAGTATCCTGCCCCGCAAGGCAGAGCCTGGCAAGCTCCCCGTGGTGTATTTGATATGCCAAAAACAGTAACAACAACTTTCACAATGGAGACGTTACTGATGCAAATGTTACCCACTTGAGCAAATCAATGAGCAATGGGATGACAGTGATACAGTGATTGATTTTAATATTGCAGCTTTGTTATCTAATCAATTTTAACTTTAGAACTGAATCAACAGCTGTAACTTTTTTCTACATTAAAATAATGTTTTTAATGATGAATAAAAGGCACAGTGCACACTTACAGGTCATCTCTCAGCACAAGAACTTCCCATCGGGACAACGGCCACTGTTGGGATGATGACCCTTCCCCAGTCCCCAGTCCAAAAACAATAAAGACGAGTAAAAGATGCCCAGCAAGGAAGAGCTTCACTTACGAAGGAGCTGGTGAAGAGCTACTCCTTTCTTCCTTTCTTTTTCCTTCTGGGATTGTCTGGAAGAAAATATCTCCTGGAGTCCATGGAAATCTCAGGCCTCTGAGCAATCAAGTTTGAGAGAAAACTCACTGAGTCATAGTAACTTTACCATGACCCCCACAGAGAGGGGCTCCTTTGTTCTGCTTCCCTGAGATTTGAGAACTGTTGAAGACTATCAGATCTCTCCTGGATAACTGGTGGGGGGGACGGGGAGAAGGGGGGAGTCATAGCAGCCTCTTCCCATTCCTTTGGAGGGGGATCTGAGCCTGAGGGTGGTTTAGGGGTGTAGAGTCTGGTTCTGCAGTGTGGATGCCTGTAGCTGAGGTGTCCACTGCATTTCTTGGGCCTCCTTGGGCTCCTGAAAAGTAGGACACCAGCCTGAAGTGGAGGAGCTAGAGGAAGCAGCTGGACGGGGAGGCTGTGAGCCACCGCAAAGGCTGGTGAAGAGTTAGTGAGAGAAGAACAATCACTTCCATGCCAGTCCCTGGGCCACATGCTGGGGACAGTCTGCAGAGACACCCTCTGCCCCATAGCACGATCAGAGAGCAGCCAAAGTGGTGTCTGAGTCTACCGTGGGACCGAGCCCAAGAACCTCCAAGGTCTGCTCCAGAATGGGGTGGCCTGGCGTGGGCAGGGTGAATGCGGGCTGTCCTGTGGTCCCATAAACACGATGCACTGCACTTAAGTCACCCAGACAGCAAATGAGCCTCCCAAGATGGATGTGAATTTCCTAAGTGAAACAAAATGGCCTGGGAATGTCCTCCGGGGCTTGCTTTTATATGTACCACAAAACTGTACACATGTGGGTGGGTAGCTCAAAGGGCTGAAGTGCATGCATTGTGTGCAGAAAGCCCAGGTTTGATTCTAGGCACCATATGGCACCCCCAAACCCCCGCAAACTCCATGCTGGGAATAAGCCTTGAGCACCATCAGGTGTGGCTCAAGTCCCTACACTCAAAAACTGTCATTATCAGAAACAGCTTAAGATAGAAAATTAAAACAGGGATGTGGCTCGGGGTAGAGCACACATCTCATGTGTATGAGGTCCTGATTCCAACCCCAGCTCCAAGGGAAAAAACAAAACAGTAATCATATCAACAAGCAAAGATCACACCAGGACATCACACCCACCTCCTGCAGGTGCGCCAAACAGTCCCCGAGCAGCCCTCTCCACAGCACCCAGCCCCAGCCCCGCAGGGTTGTTCTCACAAGGCCCCAGAAAGGCCCTGACAAGATGGTGTTGCCCCGCTCGACGTGTGTTGTCTTGACTGCAGCTAAATGTCGGGTTCTGTGCAATGAGATCGGGTGGATTTCCAGAGCGCAAAGACAAATTGTGGGCATTGTCTTCGCGCTCTGGAAACCTCTGTGAACTTGGCCTGGCCTGACAGCAAATGGAAATGCCTAGATGGAACCAAGGCCGACAGAAAGGGTTTGGCCGAACCCCAAAGAAAACAGAGAGATGTGACCCCAAGGAGGCAGACGGTCCCGATTCCGGGCACTCGAGGTAAATGCCGAATGGAAATCCAACTGCTGCAGAGAGTGATTGCTCAGATGGAGCAAATGTGCTGTGAAATCAGCCCTGGAAAATCATCTGGAGTTCATCTCAGCGAAATCCAAAAACAATAACCAGCTCCCCAGCCGCTCGGGAGGGCGCCTCGGGAGCGCTCCGTGTCAGAAGCCAGGAAAGCGGCGCGGGCTGGGGCTCCACGCTGCCCGTGTTTATTTACAAGCCTGCTTTTCTTTCCCACCTCAGGCTGCCTCCCGGGGCGCCCAGGGAATCCATCATGCCTCTTGCTGGGCAGGCACAGAGACACAAATAAAAAGGGGAGACAGTTCACTCCCCAGCTACCTCCCTAGCCTGGAGTCTGCTCCATGGGGCGGAGGCAGGGCAGGCCCGCACCATTCTGGGCCACTGAACAGAAGTCTGAGGGGAGGAGAGGCAGAGGAATTTCCTAGAAAAGAGAATGATCCTTTGTACTGGAATTTGCTTGTCACTGTGGCACGTTCCAAAATGTCAGCAAAGTCACCCTGGCCCCCATTTCGTCCTTGGCCAAGCTGCTGGAGCTCATCAACATGCCCTAGGGGATGAGACTCAGTCCGGGAAGCATCCCCCTCTACAGCCCGTGAGCCAGCAGGCCTCTGGGGCTTGTGCTCAGCCCTTGACCCATGTCTGTGCTTGCTCTGACACACAAGGTCAGAGCTGGGAGAAGCTTCGGGACCAGCGAGCTCAAGACGGGCAGGGTCTTGATCTACAAGAGCAAGAGTCCAATAGCGTCTCTGAGGATTGATGGCTCTTGTTCCCAAACCTCACACGGGCCCCTGACAGCCCTTCCCGAGCCTGGACTCAGCCCACTTTGGGCTGTGATCTCACTTGGAAAATCCAGAGGGTCGGGCTGAAGCAAAGGAGTTGGAGGGAGGCATGGGAAGGAACTGGGGAATGTGTGTAAGCTGCTTAGCAGATGAAAGTGACAACATGTCAGATTTTCCAAGCCGGTTTCCAAAGTGTTGTTAATGGCTCTTCCAGAAGCCCATCTCTGAACAACCTGAAAGATGTTTCATTCTCACCTTTTTTTCTGCCCAGACAGACAAGATGCTGTAACTCCCGGGGGTGACTCTCTTGCTCACCAGCCCACCCCAGTGCCCAGTTCCCGGAACACTGGCTTCCCGTGTTGGCTCCCACCCACAAAAGCAGACCAGGGTGCAAGAGATGAGAAGCTTTACTATGGAGTCATCGAGACTTTAGTTGTAAAAATTCATTCCCAAACTTCGACACTTTAGAGATGGGAACAATGGCTGTTGTCCACGTGTAGCCTCCTGAGATGTGACTGAGGAGACTGAGTACCCCCGCTGAGCTTCGTGAGGGTCCATGTTTGACTCCTGGGGAATAGGACTGGCCACCCACACTTTAGGGTGGTCTGACGCGGAAGGTAGGAGGACAGCCAATGACTGCAGGCTAGAGTGCCCGCCCCCCCCCCCCCCGCCTTTCAGAAGGAGTGACCTGAGACTGGGAGCATGTCAGGTACCTGCATTCCCCTTGGTGTGGACTGACAGTTTCTGTTCACGGGCGGGGTTGTGGTATCTAAATTTGACGGTGTCCTTACATTGTCAAGATGATGTTGCTTATGAGCACAAAGCCCCAAAGAAGGCCTGAGACCTGGCAGAGAGATCGATGTGGGTCCTAGGTCCTTGAATAATAGAGAAGGTTGGGAAATAGGCAGTGGAGGGCTGGCATCAAGGGCCTTGTGACTCTGAGGGAGAATCAGAGAGGAAGACATGGAGGAACAGTGGCCAGGGAGGGAAAAGGAGTCTCTCTACCTCCAGATTTTTCTTTCTTTGTTCGAGCTCCCAGGTCTCCAGGAAGTTTGCCACTCGGCTCCCTTCTGACAGAAAATGCAGCCGAAATATGTCTCTCAGTGATACATGTCATGTCTGCTCTTGTCATACCCCACGCACATGGTTGCTCTCACCACACACAGGGCTTCACACACAGGGCTCAGTCCCACTGCTCACTGATGATGGGCAAGGGACCACAATCCGCTCACAATTCTTGAATCCTCAGAGTGAACGCAACAGATGTGGTCCTGTTTCTGTGAAGCTGCTCCCCTCCCAGTGAAGACAGATGAGAAACAAATTCTCAGAGGTCCCACTGAGGACAGCTGGGATTAGGTGCAGTTGAATCCAGTGTAACACATGACTCAGCAAACATTACTAGGTGGCCAGCCAAAAGAGGTGGTGGGATAGCTAGAAGCCATCTAGAGCAGTTGGAAGGGCTGACCTGGCCAGTTACACTCAGCTGGCCACAGTGCTCTGGAATGTTCATTGCTTGGGCCACTGTATGGACATATTACTGACTAGGGGTTCACAGGGGAAATGTGTTTCCTCCAAGTTCTGGAGATGAGAGATCTGAAGCTCAAGGGCGAGTATGATCACATTCTCACAGGGCCACGCAACAGGCCATTTTAGGGTTCCCTCCCCAGCCACCTTCACTTCTTCCTGTCGTGTGTCTCAAGGCCCAAATCTCTCCTTCTTCTAAGGATGACAGTCCTCTTGGGTTAAGGCCCATTCAAAAATTCATTTTTCTCTTCATGATCTCTGTTAAGCATTTCTCTCCAAATTAAGTGACAAAGTGAGGTTCTGGAGTTTTGACCTCACACATACTGGTGGATGGACACGATTCAACTGGTGTTTAAGAACTACTAGCTATTATCAATGAAGGTAAAATTAATCACTGGGAAAGAGCAGAAATAAAAGTCTGAACAAAATCAGGACTAATGAAGTTGATACTTTGTCTTCATTAACAAAATCAGGACTAATGAAGTGGATACTTTGTCTCCATTAACTTAGAATCTTCCAATTGTTCCCTATAGTCCGAGTATGAAAACTCAGGCGGGCCATGGTACTGAAGGCTTATACCAGGCCTTGGTTATGATGTCCTGCTGAGACCAAGTCTCCAACTTCACTGAACCTCTCCTTGACACCTCTGCTTGGGCTGAGATCCCCCTGAAGATCCCTCTCCTCTTTTCTCTGCTGAATCAAATTGTCACCCTCCGAATCCCTTCACCCCAGTCTCTGGGCTCATAGTGGGATACCATGGTCTGTCTGTTGGCACACGGCGGGGAACTCTACAGGATAAAGGAGCTCTTTGCAGAGGTGTAGGAGACAAGGGAAACCCAGAAGGGTCCAGGATCAGTGAGAGCAGGACGCCAGGCCGTCCCATACCCCCAAATACTGTGTCACCACAGAAGCCAGTTAGAACCAGAACCATGGCCTTGGCAATGGTGGGGAGGTTGGGGAAGGAGATGTAATCTCCCCCTCACTTCCCTTCTGCCTTCCTAGCCCATGCTTCTGATCCATTGGCAAAGCTCACTGGCCACAGGAAGCCAGGGCCCAGCTGCCACAGTGCATGGTGGTGAGTCCCAAGGCATCCAAAGGAGAGAGGGTTCCGGAGGATGAATGGGGAGTAGATGGAGTCGTCCGCATTCATGCTGTCCATATACACATGCCTTGCTCTCCTCTGAGCCGACAAGCCATTTTTCATCTTCAGCCAAATAGACCCACGCCCAGCTAGTGTTCATTTTCTGAAGGTGTGGCTATGGCTAGAATTTAAGCCCAAACACAGAGAATATACCCTTTCTGAACACCCTTCTCATCCCGTCCCCCCTGTCCCCACCATTCCTAAGCCCCTCCCCACAGTGCTGTACAGAGCCGGGCTTGTAGTAAGTGCTTAGTAAATCAGAGCTGAATACCAACTGGGGTTTGGGAGATGAAGCGTGGGTGGGATCTTGTGCAAATACATATTGAAAAATCACCGACTCTGGAGGAACAATTGTCAGGCCCATTTCCTGTTGCAGATGGAGCCAGGAGACGCTCGGGGCTTGGCAAGCTGACAGCTGAGGAGCGGCCAGGGAATTTAGCGGGAGACAGAAAATGAGCCCTGCGGGTCTGGCCCAGCCCCATCAAAAGCAGACTCAAGGAAGAGACTCTCTTCCAGATTTGGGGGCCAAGGTTGAGGGGGCTGGCTCCGCTTGCTCAGGTCTGCTGAGAGCCAGAGAGGGGGTTTCAGAAGAGGGCTTTTTGCGAAGCTAATGGCTAAGCTGGAGGTTCAGGCGGAGCTGGAGGAGACGACGAAGGACATGGTTGCTTAAAGGGAGAGACCAACGTGTCCATGTCCTTTGACCTCAGTGGGTGTGGCACCAGCTGTGCCACTGATGGGACCACCAGGGGGTATGTGCTTCATTGCCAACCTGTCCCCCTCCTATGCATGCTCTCTTCATAACATCCTCTTCAACTTGGTGGATTCACTTCCCTTACTGAGGATTGATTCTGGAGTAAGGATGTTTGACTCCATTTTGGCAACAACTGGTAGGAAAGTAGGCTGGTGGCTTCTAGGAAAGGAATAACAAAGAATGTCTCCCTTCTTTCTTTTTTTATTTTCTGGCCACACCCTGTGGTACTTAGAGGTCACTCTTGGCAGTGCTTGGGCGACAGTCTGTGGTGCTGGGAATTGAACCAGGCCAAAATCAATGCAAGCACTTTAATCCATGTACTTTGGCTCTAGTTCCCATCTTCCTTCTCTCTGAAAGTTTCCTCCTGATGGAATGCCACAACCACCATTGCACCTCACTCCTGCGAAGACTAAACCCACTGAGGCTATGAGAACAGAAGGAGAGAGAACTCCAGTCTATGATCATTCAGTCTTTTGTTTGTTTGATTTTTGGGTTACAACTGGAGATGCTCAGAGGTTATTCCTAGCTCTATACTCAGGAATTACACCTGGCCGAGCTTGGGGGATTAGATGGGATGCCAGGTATCAAACATGGGTCAGCTGCACACAAGGCAGGTGCCTTACCTGCTGTACTATCTCTCCAACTCCAGATCAATCAGTCTTGAAATAGTGTAATCTTGAAACCAGACTGTTCTGATATCCTAGTTGCATGAGAAAATTAGTATCCTTGTTATTAAGCCTGCTCCAGTGGAATTTCTATTACCTGAAATTACCTACAAGTTGAGCAGCTAAGTTCAATAGGTCACTTCTCTCCACGACCTGAGCAGGACAGGAAATGATACAAGCCATGACACCAGCATTCTAATTGTTTAATGTTGAATCATATGCATTTACTTAAACATATAAGTATCCCATGACACAATGTTCCCTTCAAAATAAACTTGCTTTCATTTAAAAAAAAAAATAAAGTGAATTATTCTAAGGAGAACAAACATTAGGATTAACAGAATGTCCAATTAACAGAATGTCCAAAATGGAGGAGAGAATGAGGCTTCCTGAACATGAGCAAACTGGATCAGAGGCCAGGAGAGAAGAAGGGAACAGAGAAAGGAGGAAGGAGAAATATGCGTGGAGAGACATGAGCAAGGAGACAGGGTAGGGAGACGAGAGAGAACAGCCCACTCTATAAACCATGAAGAGGGCCCAGAAGGGCTCTCACAGGCATGGGGAGGAAGCAGCCCTGACACTTCAGTTCTGCACATCCAGCCTGTTGTTGGAGGCCCTGGTCTGCGTTAGCTCCGGGAAGCAAACACAGGCCTCAGTGCAATTCTGTCTTAGACGATCCAAAGTGCCCCATTGACCTGGGAAGATCTTGCTAGAGCCTGGAGACTTTTTGCAGGTAGCTCCCTTTGTGGCCTCTTGGCCTTATAGTTCACCCTTATTCCTGGCCTCACCCCGGAAAATCTGCTGCAGACACCCTTCTTCCCTCCAGGACAGAACGAGCAGTTCAAGAGAGCCCCCAGCGCTTGCCTTGTTCTAGCTTCCCTGGGGCTCTGGCCTTGCATCAGTTGTAACAATCCTGCAGGGACAAGGGGGTTTACTGCCAGGAAGAGAAACCCCAGGATGTCAGCCTTTTTGCTTCTTGGGATGGGGCGGGGGGGGGGGGCAGTGGGGTGGAGGGGCATTCTCCAGCCATGACTCATGCAAGGTTTCATGGGGAAGGGAAGTTGAGAGTCCTAATGACCATACTGAAAAGCACTTAAGCCCATTTTCACGGCCGCATTACACAGAATTAAAGCCTGTATGGTCTGATCCTATTTGCTACCACAGCTGCCAGGCCTTGGTGCATAGGCAAAATGAGGAGGCCCTCAGGCATGGGCCATTTAGGCTGGGCACGTGTGGGCACCTTGGCTTTTATCCAGGGCAGGAAACCTTCCGCAGACAAGGGCTTCACCCTTCTGTTTGCCCACTTGCCCCACTGAAATCCCATAGAGGTCTCTTCTTAGTGGGTGGGGTGCCGTCAGAACTCCCCCCTGGCCTGGGGCAGAAGGGCAAGGTCTTTGGACACCAGCTGTTGTCCGGGTGAGATCAAGCCCAACCTCCAGGAAAGTGGAGAAATTTGTGGCCATGTCCAGAGCCAACCAAATCTCCCTTCCCAGAGTTCCCAGGCCTGAGCAAAGCTGCGGCAACTTTGCTTGGACTTGGACAGACGATGTGAAGGAAATCCTGGAGAAATGGGGTCCCAGCGGGGAGAAAAACAGCCTTTTACATAGAGGACAGGAGATTGACAGGTGCTAAGTGGGGGGGGGTTGAGGCTTCGCCAGGGCTGTGCCACACACCAAGATTTTGCAGCCCAGAGAACCTTTCCTCCCAGCAGCCAGGGCTCAGGGGCCAGATGGGCCGCCTTTGGGGCAGCGGTGGGTACCGCTGCTTCCATCTGCTGCCAGCACTTACTCAGTGCCAAGTGTTTGCAAAGTGCAAAGCTAACAGGCAGAAGAGAAACTTCTTTTTTTAAAAGGTGCGGAGCATTCTCTAGCGTCCTCGGTTTTGAACTTGAACTTGGTCTAGAGCAGCAACATCTTACACACTCCTCTCTGCTCTCTGTGAAGGAGGAAGCCAAGTCAGGAGTGGTTGCAAGGAAGAGAGTCTCAGTCTAACAGCTTCAGCCGGCAACTCATCTACACTCTTTTTTTCTTTTGTGTTTATCCGGCTTCTGACAGCAGCCACCACGCAGCCCTTGCTTTGTTCAGACTGATGCACATCTGTAGGTGTGGTCTTATGCCACAGAGGGTACTTGGGTGCATGGAGAGGAAGGGCACAAGTACTGCAGGTGAAGACTGGGGGTTTCTCACCCACTTTCTCAAGCCCCCTTAAGTGGCACTTGTCCTTGTTTCTGTTTGATGCCTGAAGGGAAAAATAAACACTTTTGAGGAGTCTGGGCAACATCTGGCAGTGCTCAGGCCCTATGGTGCCTGCGGCCATATGCAGCTCTAGGGATGGAAGGGGTCGATTTTGTGTAAGGCTGGCTTGCAACAAAGGGGAAAAACCCTTTTAGAAATAAGCGTGATGCATTCAAAAGAACAAAAACAACCAGTGCTGGCGTGGATGTGGGGAAAAAGGGATGCTCCTTCACTGTTGGTGGGAATGCCGACTGGTCCAGCCTTTCTGGAAAACAATATGGACAGTCCTTCAAAAACTAGAAATTGAGCTTCCATATGACCCAGCAATATCAATTCTGGGAATATATCCCGAGGATACATAAGAGCACAATAGAAATGACATTTGTACCAATATATATTCATTGCAGCACTGTTCACAATAGCCAATATATGGAAACAACCCAAGTGCCCTAAAACAGATGACTGGTTAAAGAAACTTTGGTACATCTACACAATGGAATACTATGCAGCTGTTAGGAGAGATAAAGTCATGAAATGGATAAACATGGAGAGTATCATGCTAAGTGAAATGAGTCAGAAAGAGAGGGACAGACATAAAGGGACTGTACTCATTTGTGGAGTAAAGGGTAACATCACATGAGGCTGACACCTGAGGACAGTAGATACAAGGGCCAGGGGGATTGCCCCATAACTGGAAGACTGCTTCATGAGCAGAGGGGAGAAGGCAGATGGAAGAGAGAAGGGATCACTAAGAAAATGATGGCTGGAGGAACCAGTTGGGATGGGAGATGCATGCCGAAAGTAGATAATGGACCAAACATGATGACCTCTCAGTGTCTGTGTTGCAAGCCATAATGCCCAAAAGTAGAGAGAGAGTATGGGGAATATTGTCTGCCATGGAGGCAGGGGGAGGGTGGGAAAGGGGGGTAAACCCAGGATATTGGTGGTGGGGAATGTGCACTGGTGGAGGGATGGGTGTTTGATCATTGTGAGATTGTAACCCAAACATGAAAGCTTGTAACTATCTCACGGTGATTGAATAAAATTTAAAAAATTAAAAAAAAAAAGAAATGAGCGTGATGGAAGATCCCATCTTTGCCCATTGCACTGCCCCCACCTTGGCGGGCTGCTGTGTGCGAGGATGGTTCCTTCTAATCTTCATGATAATTCTGCAATCCCCATGGCATCCCCCATTTTACAGATGTGAACATAAAATGAAAGGAGTCACTGTGAAGGGCCCCCAGCTAGAGGCAGGATTTCAGGCAAGAAAGTCAATGACAAAGGTTTCCTCCCAGTCTGCCTTGAAATGGCTCAATGTTTCCATAATCAGTGATTACAACAATTCAATGTCAAGAATAATAAATTTGGAGTGTGTCTGAAAGGGAGTCGAGCAGCTATAAATACTCGCGCATATTTCTCTTGAGCAAGATCCAGTGCATTGGAAGGAACAGTTCAGTCCCATTGTACCTGGAATCTGTTTCTCATTCGGGACACGAGTCAGCAGTGGCCCATCCTTCTCCGGATGGCGCGGAGTGAGGGGAGAAGGCCGTCAGCACTGTTTCCTTGCATCCTGCTGTGTGTGCAGGGGCAATTTATTCTAGGAGCCACACTGCAGAGCGTGACCAAAAATAGAAATGCGGAGTCCACATATTTCATTCCTGATGCCAGGGCTTTGCCTGGGTCCACAGTGAACCGCAGTGATTAATTGAACTTTTCTGACACTTGATGCATCTCAGGTTGGTTTGAAATGCCAGGTGCTTCGAGGGTGACCGTTACCTAAAAAAATAGGTGTGCTTGTGGATAGTAAATATTTTCTGCATAGTTGCCTCCCTTGATGCAAAGTTTCTAAATGTCAGGAAATATTTAGTCCTCACCTGTGTTCTTCAAGATTTTGGTCATGCATGGGTTTTTGACTTAATCATTTGCAACAGTGAGGGTGACTAAGAAGGTCTGATGGGGCTTTAGCACACAATAGATCTATTTGAGTGAATTCCTGACCCACACTCTAGGCAATGGGTCCTACAGGAAGAACACCCATGAGGAACATGCTGAAGGCTAAGAAAGCTGAGCTACTGAGACTTGCACAGACCCAGGGGTGGAAATAGAAGCAGAAGCAGCAAAAAAAGTCCCCCCCCCAAAAAAAAAACCCTGCAACATTGTCAGTATTTCTCTCTTTAGTCCCTGGGGTTGTGGAGAAGTGGTGGCGGGATGTCCAACCAACTTGCTGATTTAGTGTGGTTCTTTCTAAATAAACATCAGAGCTTAGCAGCAAAATACAAGCAGACTCTGATTTTTTTGAGGGGGTGAAGCAAGGATTGCTTCTAATGGTGCTTGGGGGGACATGAAGTGATGGAAATACAACCCAGGGCCTCACACGTGCAAAGCCAGTGCTCTGCCAGCAAGCCAATCCCCACCCTTCCTGCACCCCCTCACCTCTGCTGCCCAGTGAGTGGATTTTTCATAAAGCAATTATATGCCATGTCGGGGACTCCACTCTGTGTTCTACTTGTGGTGGTTCTGATTAAGATTACTTTTTAAACTAACTGTTCACAGTTATTCATAGTTGCCTCATTTCAGAAACAATCCAAATGTCCTTCGATGTGTTGAATGAATGACTCATGGTACAATCAAGCAGTGAGATAGTGCTGGGCAAAAACACAGCCACACCTTATGGATTCCCCAACAGCAGGCACAGAGCTCAAATGCATCTCAAGACAAATGCTATATATATGATCTCTTTAACCTGACAGTATTAAAAAGAGAAATATGTAGGTACAGAAAACACCTAGCTGTTGGGAGTGGGACAGATATTGTCACAAAGAGATGAAGAAATATTTCGAAGGGATGGAAAAAATCTTGATTGCTATGGTAGTCAAAATCATGACTGGATTTGTTGAATCTTGCAGGACTGTACACTAAGAGGAAGAATATATTTTATTATCTGAAACACATCTTAATTTAAAATATACTTTTTTTTTTCCTTTTTGGGTCACACCTGGTGATGCATAGAGGTTATTCCTGGCTCTGCACTCAAGAACTACCCCTGGCAGTGCTCAGGGGACCATACAGGATGCCAGGGATCAAACCAGGTCGGCCGCATGCAAGGCAAATGCCCTACCCACTGTGCTATTGCTCCAGCCTCTAAAATATACTTTCTATCAGCGGTATTGTCATATTGAGTGGGAATTCACTGTCTTTCTAATATTCTCACTCAGCAACATAAAAAAAAAAAAGCCAAGTTAACGCTTTACTAAGGGTTGCCAACATTTTTGGAAATTTCCAGCCTTGAAACCTCTGCATTTAAAATTATCGCACCCAGAAAGCTTGCAGTTAGGATACAGACACTGGGGGGATAAATTAGAAAAGCCCCCTAAGAATGGTTCACAGGATATTTTTCTTCAAAAGGTTCAAGCCCAAGTTGGAAAAGCACAGGGGAAGGTGGTATGGGAGGGGGAATTCAGACAAGGAGGGGAGGCCAGTAAAGGTGCACTGTGGTTTCAGTTCTACTGAGGCTCATTCTAGTTGTGTTTCTACCAAAAAAACAAACAAACAAAAGGATGAAAACAATCCCCAGAGGAAAGAGAAAGGGAATTGCTAAAGTTCCATTTTAAGGAATGGAGAGATTCTTCAGGGGTAAGGCATTTGCTTTGCACATAGCGGATCCCCGGCATCTGATTAGGCCCTCCAAAGCACCGGAGCATCCCAAGCGCCGAGTACAGGAGTGCTCCCTGAGCACAGAGGCATGAGTAAGCCCTGAGCACCACTAAGTGTGGGTGTGGGCTGAAAGAATAACAACAAAAAGAAACAGAAAACAAAGATGAAATTTTTGTTTAGACAAACTTAAAACAAAAACAAACAAACAAACAAAAGATTCTAGTCTGGAAGGAAAGTTTATTCTGGTGGTTAACTATCCTTCAATGCAGATACATTATTACCAACACCCCCCACCCCCACCCTCCACTTCAAAGTCATGAACTAGAGGAAATAACTTCAAAGTAGAGCAAGAATGGGCCTAGGTAGTGCTTGCTCTTCCCCAGCCTGGAAAATTCTTCTGACAGCATCTCCATCTTTCAGGCCAAATTAGATCTCTTCCTGACCCCCATGCCAGTAGCCCCAATGGGCTCAGTCCTCACTTTCCCTATCCTCGGGGGTGTGGTCCTGCTTCTACTACAGCACTTGTAATCAGAGAGGCCTTTCTGTGATTAGAAAAATAAGAGTCGAACTGTTGAAACTCTGGGATGACAACAATAAACAGAAGTAAAACTCCCTCTGTCTCTTCCTGGTTTCCAGATAGAAACCCCCTAGGTCCCAACTCCCTAACCCGAAGCTTGCACCTCAAACCAAGCACCACCCTACTTTCCTAGCCCAAACCAGAGCCCTTTGATATTTCTGCCTCTGCTGCTGACAAAGTGGTGACCACAGTCACTGGAACAAAAGAACTTTGAGTTTAGAAGAAAGACAACAGTTTGGCTATTTGAGGCGTTACTAATTAGGCTTACAGGGATGGTCTAAATGATGTCTGTGAGCTTTCTCCAGCTACTCATTTGTGGGAACTCATAATTAACTTGCACTCTCAACAGTCACACTGAATGTTCATGTAAATGTATCAGTGTACTCAGTTGATCAATTTATTGATCAGTGATTGGGGGCCCTAGTGGGTGGGTAATTCAATCACCATGATAGACATTCTGAAGCGAGGGGGTGTATGCAAAACTAGTTTTTACTATGTATGCATGGATGTCCCAGAGGATTAGCAAATTAGTACATTATGCCTGTGTCGACACTTCTATTTTTAAGTGAAACTATTCACTGACTTAACTAACTTTTGGCTTCACTAACAGCTGTTAGTACTGCAAACTGGTGTTTAATGAAGCTGGAAAAATAATAAACTATACTGATGTTATTCCCCAAATAACTGCTTTTTTAAAAAAAATTCTCTTTGTTTGGAAGGAAAAATGAAGCTGGAAAAGGTCCAGAGAAATGCAATGGTTCTTATGCAGCCAAAAAAAAAAAAAAAAAAAAAAAGTTCTTTTTCCTGGAAAGACGAAGGATGAAAGCAATGTGATTAAGAGCTATGAAATTGTGAAAAGTCCAAAGTAGATAAACATAGAGAGTTAGCTTCAAATTCCAAATAACAGAATTACTATTCCTTCCTACTTTAGAAATCAAGGTAAATTTGGGTACATAAAAAGAACTATTATTGTTAACATAGTGGGCAGGAAGAAAAAAGGTAGTACTATTTTTATAGTGACAACTAGAAGTCAATCATTGACTCAGGGGTAGATAAATTAAAGAATCATAAGAAATTATGAAGAGAAAATAGGTTGTGGAGGGAGAAAAATATTTCCTAAGCTGATGAAGCTCATATCACAGTCATTAACTGTCTTTTACCAGTTGTGTCTGAAATCAATTATACAGAATAGACCATGAATCAATGCATAAACATTTATTTGACTCACATTTCTATACTTCCTGTTGTATTTGCATATGACGGTGAATACTATTTTAAGTCAGTATGTGTAAGTTAACCCCTTAGACTTATTTCATTTTGTCATTATTATGTAAAAACAATCATCTTTAATAATTTTAATCTTCTATTTAGATTTTCTTCTATTTGGGGGAGCTGGAACGATAGTACAGGGGATAAGGTGCTTGTTCAGCTAACCCCAGTTCTATCCTCAGAACCCCTTGTAGTCCCCTGAGTCATGAGAGTGATCCCTGAGTATAAAGCCAAGCGTAAGCTCTAAGCACCACCAAATGTCACCGATTGATCCCAAAAGAACAAAAACTAATCATTTCTAATTTTGAGTTTTTTACTTAACCTTCTAGTAAAAGTTCTTATTTTAATTAATTAATTAATTAATTAATTTGGACTGGGGCTGGAGCGATAGCACAGCGGTTGGGAGTTCGCCTTTCACGCGGCCGACCCGAGTTCAATTCCTCTGCCCCTCTCGGAGAGCCCGGCAAGCTACCGAGAGTATCAAGCCCTCTCGGCAGAGCCTGGCAAGCTACCCGTGCGTATTGGATATGCCAAAAACAGTAACGATAAGTCTCTCAATGAGAGATGTTACTGGTGCCCGCTCGAACAAATTTGGACTGGAGCAAAAGCACAGTGGGCAGGGCATTTGTACTTGGCCAAGCCGGGTTCGATTCCTCCATCCCTCTCAGAGAGCCCGGCAAGCTACCGAGAGAATCCTATCCACACGGCAGAGCCTGGCAAGCTACCTGTGGCATATTTGATATGCCAAAAACAGTAACAAGTCTCACAATGGAGAAGTTACTGGTGCCCGCTTGAGCAAATCAATGAACAACAGGACAACAGTGCTACAATGACTTATTTATTTATTTTAAAGTTCTTGTTTTAGAGATAAATGATTGTCCTTGGTTGCAGAACTACCAAGAGAATGCTAATTAACGCACAGGCTACTTGGCTGGACTCAACATTATCCCAAGTGCTGATTTTAACCATCACACGTCTATGCCCTCCTTTCCAGTGATTGCAAGTTGAATCACCACATGATCCAGATGCAACGGTCATATAAATGTTCTCTCTGTTCATAAACTTGCTTTGGGCCGGGGACAATGAGTCCTGGTGTTCATGCCATGGAGGCATCCACAGACACTGTTCTGACATATAAAAGGGAGTGATGGGAAAAGGTTGGGGCCCCTCGTGGGGTTGGGTTTGGTATACTGTTGCTTCTCCTGACAGAGCCTTCACATAGCAGATAATCACATTTCACCCTCTAGGACATGTGATTTATATTAATTCGAGGGTGGTGCCTAGCAGGACAGGGTGCTTTCCCATGGTTGCTGGAAGAATGGTGTGTGTCCAGAGCAAGGGCACTGCCAGCATCTTCAGCTCCAAGTAAAAATTTGGCAATCTTTGCTTTAAAGGATAATTATTCTGGCAAAGGTCCTTTTAACCTTACTCTAAATGTTACCCTTTCAAAAGTAGAAAATGGCTTTGTGGAAACTTTTGCCTTTTTTTTTTAATAGTTTCAGTAAAGGCATAACATTTTGGAATTGAAAAATGTACATTTTTATAGACCATTATGAAAAGAATTTTCAGTTAACCATTATTTCACACACCCATGCACTTCAGACACTTCCCAGGATTCAAGATTCCAAATCAGTCATTTTTTAAAAAAACTATTTTAATTTTCTTATTTTGATTTGCCCCACCCAGTGATGCTCAGAGCTTATTCCTGGCTCTGCATTCAGGAATCACTCCTGGCAGTGCTCAGGGGACCATATGGGATGCCAGGGATCAAACCCAGCTTGGCTGCGTACAAGGCAAGTGCCCTACCCACTCTACTATTGCTCCAGTCCCAAGATTCCAAATCAGTCTTTATGTGTTGCTGAACTATTTTTTTTCCTCAGGGCTGAAAAGAAATTCCCATGAAGTTCCTTTTCCCCAGGAGGCAGCACCCTGTCTACGCCAGAGGAAAAAAACATTGGAAACCAGGTTTCTCAATATTAGGGTACGTTATGAATATGAAACCTGAAACCTTAGCCCAAATCCCCTTGGCCACATAAAATATGTCACATAATTGTATTTTTGGTCAAGGCGGAGTGTTACAAAATAAACATTTCCCCATTAGAGCATACTGGGAAATGTTTGCTGACACCTACACTCAAACCCACCAGGTTCCCTTGGACAAATTTGGCAGAGAACAGGCCCCCTCCATAATGAGGTGCTGGAGTTGGTTGAAAATTAAATATTAATTTACAAAAAAATATTGCATCTTAAAAATCTAAATGGAGGCATGTGTGTGGGAGCCTGAACTGGCTTGATCCCTGGGCTGTGGGTCTGGGAAATGTCTGAGGTCAACCAAGGACCGCCATCTTTTATTGCATTGCCTCATTCTTCTCGTCTAAAGCAGTCTGTGGAAAGCATTATTATTTTTCTTCATTTTCAGAACTTTTTTTCTCTCCCTACTTCCCCTACTGAAAAATTCTTTCTGAAGCAATGAATGGTTAGTTTCCCCTCGATTCTAGGAGATTCTTAGTGCTAGGGCCTCAGGAGTACAAAATAAGAGATGTGTTAATTTCTGGTTCCAGTTGGGATGGGTGATGCATGCCGAAAGTAGAAAATGGACCAAACATGATGACCTCTCAGTGTCTGTGTTGCAAGCCATAATGCCCAAAAGTAGAGAGAGAGTATGGGGAATATTGTCTGCCATGGAGGCAGGGGGAGGGTGGGAAAGGCGGGGGGGGGGTATACCCAGGATATTGGTGGTAAGGAATGTGCACTGGTGGAGGGATGGGTGTTTGATCATTGTGAGATTGTAACCTAAACATGAACGCTTGTAACTATCTCATGGTGATTCAATAAAATTTAAAAAATTTTAAAAAAATTGCTGGTTCCTCCTGGGGAGCTTTTCTCTCCACCACATACCCCTGCCTCCCTTCTCCTGCCACCCAGCATGCCCTGTAGCTTTAAGAAGCCTCACCTGTCTGGTGGAGCCTTTTCTCTGGTGATCAGACTGGAGAGTGTTGACTGCAGAGGAGGCCCTAGCAGTCAGTGCCCCCAGACCCCTGACACCTCCACATAATTTCTGGAGCCTATTATAAAGTCAAGAATTTAAAAACCTGGGGCTGGAGCAATAGCACAATGGGCAGGGCATTTGCCTTGCACGAAGCCGACCCAGATTCGATTCTCAGCATCCGATATGGTCCCCCGAGCACCGCCAGGAGTAATTCCTGAGTGCATGAGCCAGGAGTAACCCCTGTGCATTGCCAGGTGTGACCTAAAAAGCGGGAAAAAAAAGAATAAAAAACCTTAATTGTAAAGGAAGACAGCCTCTCCAAGAAATATGAAACATAGCAACATAGCAAAGACTTGTCTTTGAGTAAAGGCAGAAGAGACACTGGATACCATAGGAAAAAATAAGTCAGCTGAAAATGGAAATTAATTTCTGTGGACTAAAAGTGGACTCTCACAAGAGTCCAGCTCCCCAAGAGGTTACATCAAAAAAGAATCCCACCCACCTGCAGTTTCTTCTCCATAGACTTCCCCATCCAGTGCTTGAGGAAGAACTGAAAGCAGAAGGGGGTCTCTCTGGTGCCTGACCAGGAAGGAAAACAACCATGCTAAGGGGGAAAAGCACAAAAATACACCTGACCCTTCTCCCTTGATGCGGGAAGGTCATTCAACTCTGGGGCAGCTGGGGCACAGGTGGGGATCACAGCAGCTGGGGAAGGGTAAGAGACAAAACTTCTTCTATCCCAGGGGAAGGGAGAGGACTCAGCCCCTGACCCAAGATCCTCTAAGAGGTGGGGGATGGCACAAGATCATTATCTCTCAGAAATACTGAGAAAGCTCACTCCTGAGATTGATACACAGAGCCTGCCTAAACCTGAGACTGTACTAAGACCACACATACCCCACATTCCAGACGCCCATAACAAGCAACATTGTGGGTAGGAGGACTGTTGATGCAATCTGAGGCATTGACACAGAATTAAGGTTGAAAAATATAGGTGAAGAAAGAAGAAAGGGGAAAACTCCTGTGGCACCTCAGTCACAATTGTATGCATAAGACAACATTGAAAGAATTTGACTCTGGTAATGCACAAAATACGTGGTATATTCCATATGCCAAAAACAATAACAAATCTCACAATAGAGATGTTACTGCTTGAGCAGATCGATGATAGTGACAGCGACAGTGAATGCACTAAATAGAAAGATAGCAACCATAAAACACAAATACAGTTCCCATCTACATTCACTCAGTTTAGCAAAAGATGAATACCTAGTGTTCATGGCACAGATACAGTTTTTATCTATTTATATTATTTGTCTGTTCTACACACAATGTCTGGAGTTCAAGTTTTTAAAATTAAGAGAAACAAAAATAGACACTAAATAAGAAAACAATTTTCTGTCAAGAGATGAAGCAATCAGCATGATCAGACTCAGGGATGATTCTGGTGACAGAACTACCATCAAGTAGGGAGTTTAAAAAAATAATGGTGGGAAGGAAACTGGCGTCATTGGTGATGGGAAATGGACATCAGTTGAAGGATGGGTGTTGGAACATTGTATGACTGAAACCGGATCATAAACCGTTCTGTAACTGTATATCTCATGGTGACTAAACAAAAAAAAAAGGAGGGGAGAGAAATAAAATAAAATAATGATGGTTAGTATACTAGGAGCCAGTAATGTATTTTAATGCAATTTAAAACTTCCTAGGCACATATGTATTTAGAATTGTTATGTTATCTAGCATAATTTGTCTTCATGATTAAGTAATGTCTTTCTTTTTGCCTGGCAATATTCCATATTTTGAAATCCATTTTGTGATATTAATATAGTCACTCTAGATGCATTTGGGTTATTATTTGCATGGCATATCTTTTATTTTTAACCTATCTCTGCCTCTTATACTTAAAGTGAAATTCCTATAGACAGCTTAATTGTCAACCAGATTAAAAAAAATAAAGCCAATCTATATTGCTCAATTGGTATGTTTAGACCATTCACATTAAATGTGCTTGCTGATATGACTCAAATTAAAATCCACCATCTTACTCATGCTTTTTTATTGGTTCTATCTGATTTTTTTCCTGTCATCTCTTGGATTTGTTTTCAAAAAGATTGCATGTTATCTCTGCTATTTGATTTATTTATATCTTTAAAAAACAATTAGTAATTGCCTTAGAGCTTATAGTATGCATCTTTAATTAGTCTATCTTTAAATAATAGAAACTGATTCATGTGTCTGAAAAAAAAATACAACTGGCCTAAAATGGAGTTGCTTATGCTAAGCCCCATAGCTCTACACTGAGACAAGTTAATTACAGTTTTGGCTTTCCCAGAAATGAAATTTTGACTCCATTCACCAAGAACTGCCTGATCAGCACTAGTTAGATCATCTACTTGAGAGAACCTTGCCACCCTCCTAAAAGGTAGAAACAGAAACAGTGTCTTTCACTGTCTGCAGTTTTTCAAAGTGCCCTTATATCTCCTTGATCAGATGTTGCCCCATTCCTGAATCTCAGTACAAAAGCCAAGATGTCTTGAACGTTTACTCAGCCGAATTGCTCTTCAGGCTGAGTAATGAAGCTTTTACAATAGTATTGCCAACTCCCCCGAATATTTGTACTGGCTTCCATTTAACTTGACACACCCCATACACTTTAAACACATTGCTACAATTTTTGCTCCCCCCATTTATCAGAAGAACTTTGGGTACATATGCTGCCTGAGCCCATGTGCTGCTTGTGCCCACATGGCCGAGCACATGTGTCGCCTGAGCACATGTGTTGCCTGCATCTCCCCTCTTGAGATGTGTACTTTCATGCTTTCATACTTTTGTGTCTAAAGCTCGATTATGTGTAGGGGCTTCCTCAACCCTTGGAGAAGTCCGAGTTCTCTCTTGAGCGTGTTATTTTCACTATTCTCTCTCCCACTTATCCCTTCCTCCTTCCCTCAGAAACCTCTAACTAAAATCTATTTACTTCAAAAAAAAAGAAGAACTTTGAACACTTCAATGTATCTTACCTTTATTTTGTTTTCAGTGCTCTTCCCCGGTATGTTCCCGCAAGTGTTTCTTTTCCTGTAGAACTTGAACATTTTTTACAGAGACCATTTGCTGGCAACAAGTCCCGTTTTGCTGTCCTGTGTTCTTGCCCCTTCCTGGAGGTATAGGGATTCTGAATTCCCTGGGGACGGGGCAGGCAAGGGCTCCCCTATGTTCAGGCTCTTGGGCAGTGCAGGGGTTACTTTTGCTCGGTGGGTTTTCCTTCCCGAGGCTTCAGCTAGTGTCTTCTGTGCCTGCTGGCTACTCAGAGAAGCAGCAGCAGAGAAAGGCAAACTCATGTCTGCCCTTCCCAGACTCTGCTCTCTCAGCAGCCCACACTCCTCCTCCAGCAGTTCAAGGGCTCCAGGTGAGGGTGTCTACTGACCCCCACTGCATCCAGCTAATGGCACCTGCCACTGCTCTCCACAGCCCTCCTCCACCCTTAGAGTTTAGGCCGCTTGGTTGCCCTGTGACTTCAGCTCTTTAGTAAGTCTCCCCTGCCAAAATAATACACTTGCAGTTTTGTCTGGAGGTTTTTTGGTATTTGTTTTGTTTATGGGCCACACCAGGTGATGCTCAGGAATCACTCACGGCAATGCGCAGGGGACCATATGGGAATGTAGAGGACCTAACAGGAGTTGCCCACATGCAAGGCAAACGCCCCACCCTCTGTACTATCTCTCCTCCCTTGGAGGTTCTCCTTCCAGATCTCTACATTTCAATGTTTTAATTCTTCGTTCTGCTAACCCACAATGTCTCAGGGTCAGTCCTGTCTAAAGAGAACAGAGGGAAGCCTAATGCACTGACATTAGTGCTGATGCAGCCCCTCTGTGCTCTCTGTGGAGACTGGAGTACCCTCCCGAGGCTGGAGAGGCCAGTAGGGAGCCCGGCCTGCAGAGGGCAGGCAAGGAAGATGCGAGGAGCCTCCCAACCCCCTCGGCTCTCCAGAGTGTAACCTGCAGGACTGCACTCTGAGAGCAGAGTGGACCTGCCCATTCTAGCGGCACCTTCACATGGGATGTCCCGGCCCACCTCTTGGTCATTGTGGGAGGCAGTGAAGATGGTGTCTCAGAATCTGCAGGTGGAAATGACAAGGCTGAGATTCCTCATTTGCTAGAAATAGAAAACAGGATTCACAAGACTCATCTGTGTCCCCAGCTGTTCTGATTTCACTCTCAAAGCAAAGGAGCAGAGTGGGAGGCTGAGACTTACATTCACTTGGCTGATATTATGATGGGCTGCAACCACAGGGAATGAGGGTGGTTTTTACCCCCCCCCCTTCGTTTTTAAATGCTCTGCTAGGGAGCTGTTAGGCATAGAGTTTCCCTAGGCTATACTCGGGGCCATCTCTCAGAGGAGGAACTGCCACCCTTCCTTCAAAGTTCTCAGTGCTCTCTGTGTATTTATCACTGACATTGCTTACAGATTGGCTGCCCGAGAACTGTTTTCAGTTAATCCACATTTGTCTCCAACATGTCCTCAGAGTCCTCAGAGGACTCCCATAGAGATGGCTTTTGTTGTCCAAACTTGACAGAGGAAAGTTAAATCTCGCTGAGAATGACTGACCAGATCGCCCTGGTGTCCCTCTGAGGAAATAACTATGTAAGAGCAGCAAGGCTAGTGGGGTCAACTCGAGAGGAAGGAGAGAGAGAGAGAGAGAGAGAGAGAGAGAGACAGAGACAGAGACAGAGACAGAGACAGAGACAGAGAGACAGACAGAGAGAGAGAGACAGACAGACAGAGAGAGAGAGAGAATTGGAGGATAACGGATGGTTGGGGGGAACCTTAGTGGGAGCTTCTCTCAGCAGTCTGTCTTACTGCATGGCACTAAGTCCTCTTGGCACTGCCTATGACTGTATACCAGTCAGAGGACTCACAAAAAGCTGGACCACCACAATAAAATACCGTGGCCAGATATGACTCTGTGTGACTCATGACCTGAAGCCTCCAACCTCTGTCCATCGCTGCCCCTCCGACCCCCAGCAACCCCAGCCTGCAGAGCCCTCCACACTCATTTCCTGGCTTTTACTTGTCCTTCAAGAGGGATGCTTCTCCCAGACTCTGACCTGATGCCTAAGGTAAGTTAGGGGTCCCCTCAGTGCACTGCCCAATTAGTCAATGTCACCCTCATTATCTGCCCATCTGCTTGACAGAAGCAGACTCAGAGAATGAACAACAACAACAAAAAGCCCATTTGGGGGCACCCAGTGTGAAAGTAGGTCTTGCTTCAAACTAAAAATCAAAATCAGGAGGCCCAGAGAGATAGGACAGCGGAGCGGGTAAGGCACTTGCCTTGCCTGCAGCCAACCCTGGCTTGATCCCTGACATGGCATGATCTGCTGAGTGCCGCTAAACAGAGCCAGGAGTAGCCTCTGAGCACCACTAGGTATACCAACCACCAACCACCTTTCAGCCCTAACTCCCCCAGTAAACTTAAAACAAAATAGAAAAGAAAAAAAAATCAGGGACGTGAACAAGCTCAAAGGACGTTCTCTGTCAGGCCGGGGTGCTGCGACTGGAGGGCAAGAAGCAGGCCAGTTTCATTGCTTTAGCAGTGTCCGAGGAAATGGCAAGTCATAGGGGTGGTGATCCAGTGTTCTCAAGTTTAAATGTTCTGGGCAAGAAACTAGTGCGGGTGAGGGTAGAGGAGCTGCTGTCCCTGACCCCGGGGGACACTGTTCTAGGCCAGGGAGTGTGGGCTACAGCAAAGCAAAAGTGATGATCTCTGCGCTGCAGTTAAATGATAGAGAAAAGCCCTATGCAAGGAGGCCCTCCCCTCTGTGCCTTCCTCTGGGGCACTTTACTGCAGGGCCAGCTGTCACTCCCACTTCCGGAGCTAAGTACCACAAGCACCTCGAACTGCCCCAGACAATGAAGCCGATCCCAGCGGCCCTGGCTGAGTAGGCTGTGCATCCCTGCTCTGACACTGTCTGAAGCTGCCTCCGCATCTGTATAATGGGAACAACAGCACCTTCCACATAGGGCTGCTGTGAGGTTCAAAGGAACTAGCAGCCCATCTTAAGTATACAGGGAATGTCTTATTGACAACAGTACTTAGGGACTCAGGAGAGACATCACAGAGGGCTGGGATATCAGGGACGTCTTCATGGAATAGAAGAGACTTGGATTGGACCCAAGGAGACGGGCTTAATATTGCTAAGGATGATGAGCAAAAGAATGCATCAAGAAAGGATGCCAAATTAGAATGAATTCTGTGCACTCCAGACTTAGTCCGACTTATTTTGACTTCTATTCTTCAATCAAGCTCCTGCCTGGGCCCCTGCTTCCAGGTCTGGCTAATTCCCCTCCTGCTCAAAACCTCCATGATTTGCTACATGCCATGTGGCCCTCTAATTCCATCCCCAGGCTCCCGAGGTGCAGATCTGCAAACCAGCATGATTAGCCACCACTGCTGGCTGCCCATTCAGCATATAAATCTAGTGCCTGGGATTACCTCATGCCAGAAAACCGAAATCCAACTCAGATGGTTAAGGCATTAATAGCAGTGAGTGTTGTAAAGACTCAACAATGCGAACCTTCCCCAAACGCACCATCCTGACCTCCCTTGAGCTGACAATGCGTGTGTGACATCATGTGTAAATGAACCTTAAATTTGAACCAGGTGCCGAGAGCTGTCTGGCGTCTCCTGGCTGCCGTATTAACCACTAACATGCGTGGGGGAGGGGAATCTATGGCTGTAACATGGAGTGAAGCCAATGGCAGTGACCAGCTCGGGCAGCTGTGGCTCTGAGCATTCAAATCCTGCCCACCCTGTGGAGTCCAGGCCCCCAGGCTCTGCACGGTGTATTTCCGGAGGGCTGTGAAGCTCAGGGGATTTGGCTGCTTTCTCTGGCTGTGACAAAAGCTCGTCCATGCAAATCTGTTGCTGCCAAGCTCTGATCTGATTTGCATCCCTGAGGCAGGACTCTGCTGCTCAGCCTGAAACAGCAGTTGGTGACATCAGCACTGTCACTGGATTTAAGCAGGGACAGGCAACCCTGAGGGTATTGTTGGAAGCTATAGTTTCCAAGGACGATGGCAGCCCCCTCTACACACACCCTGTGATTTGCACCAAGGTGACACACCAGGACATAAATGTATGCCTGTGACTGTACAGTGTGACAGATTCGCCGGGTTAACTAAGTCTTGCTCCAAATCAGGTCACATGACAGAGAACAGGACATAAAATTTAGAGAAACAGAGGTAGGTAGTTTCCAGGGAGCGGCGTGGCCCTGCCACTGTCATGATAAGGAAGATGAAAGTGAATTAGAAGAAATAGCTCCTTCAAAGAGTGATCCGTAGTACAGTGCAGAGAGTGTTTGTTTGCCTTGCATGTGACCGATGTGGGTTGGATCCCCGGCACCTCCTGTAAGTCCCCCAAGCCAGCCAGGAGTGATCCCTGAGTGTAGTCAGGAGTAAGTCCTGAATACCTCTGGACATGGGCTACAAACAGCAAAATAAATAAATAAATAAGAAAATAAAATAAATTAAACCTTTAATGCTGGCGAGATCATTTAGGGGCCAGGACCCAAGTACTGTAGCCAAACTACACACAGCCTAAGCACTGCTGGGTTCCGCTGGCCAAATACCACTGGGAGTGGCCCCTGGCCTCTGAGCACTACATGAAAGGTCAAAGAAGTAAACCTGGGTGGGGCTGAAGAGACAGTGCAGCCCCACTGCGTTTGGCTTGATACAGCCTAGGTTTAATCCCCTAAGCACCACCAGGTGCAGTCTAAAATTTTGAGTTGTTTTAATATATTTAATTTACATCTGGTTGTATTCCTGGACCTGTACTCAGGGATCATTCCTGGTGAGGTTTACAGGATTGTATGTGGTGTCAGGAATTGGCTTGGGTTGTCTGTGCGCAAGACAAGTGCCCTATCCACTGTTCTGTTCTTATTCTCTCTCTCTCTCTCTCTCTCTCTCTCTCTCTCTCTCTCTCTCTCTCTCTCTGTCTCTGACCCTTTTATTTTTAAATGCTTACTCTTCCTGATGCCTAGGTGCAGTTTCTAACATTATGAGCATGCTATTAACCTGTATTCTGATTATTTCTAATTGGTCCATGGAAACTGAAGACAATGAGTAAGAGATATGTAAAGTGATTCTTGGTGGTTTTAGAAGTTTGTACAAGCTGGTGAAAAGAAGCTGAAAGCAAAAGAGAGGTGGAAACTCACACCATTGGTCCCTGGAACACTGCCAGGCATGGCTCCTGTGTACTGCTGGGTATTTCCCCATCCCACACACTCCCCCCCCCCAAAAAAAAGATAGTAGAATATACAAGAATTTATGTTTTATCATTTTAACAAAATTAACCATTACATGAAGATGCTGGGGATGGGTTTCCTGAATGGTGGGGCAATAGATTTTTAAATGACAATTTTAGAAGTTCTTTGAGAGGTATCAGTTGGGCTCAAGGGAAGAGCACAGTGTGAGTCACAATTGTTGCTCATCAATTTGTTCAGGCAGGCACCAGTAACGTCTCTCATTAAGAGACTTATTGTTACTGTTTTTGGCATATCCAATATGCACGGGTAGCTTGCCAGGCTCTGCCTCGAGGGCTTGATACTCTCCGTAGCTTGCCGGGCTCTCCGAGAGGAGTGGAGGAATCGAACTTGGGTCGGCCGCGTGAAAGGCAAATGCCTAACCACTGTCGCTCCAGCCCCGCAGCATGAGTAATGTAGAAAAATTGTGAGGCAGAACTCAAGGGGAATTCCCTAGATGTCAGAGGACTTCAAAGGGCCCAGATAGATGAGGGATTTCCAATAACAATCTCTAGAAACAATCCCGAGTTACGCCCAGCTTGGAACAAACCAAGAACAATGTTTTTAGTGACTTGACCCTGAAGACTAAACATGCTTCTTTTCATATCATTTTTGAAAGGTGCTGACGGTGTTAGTCAGCTCTTGCAGAGAGGACATTCATGTTTCTCTCCCACCATTTTGGACCCTACCTTGCTTAAAGGTCTTCAACCAAGAAGATTCTGTTTGCTGTGAAATCCAAATTCAGCTTTCAGCACTCTACAACCAAGATCCTACCTGCAGGTTTATTTCTCAAACTGTTATTTATCTTTGTTTCAAATTTTCCCTGTCATTTTAAAAACATACCTTTCATTTTTATATCTCTTAATATTTTCTTTCTAAATGGGGATGCTGTCTCCTATTTTCATTTTTACTTCAGTTTCCTTTAATTTTACTGCAATTGCTACTTCCTTCACAAAATTCTCCTTTGCCACCCAGAAGGTAGTGAGTCCCCACATTTCATGTTCTTATTCTTCCCCAGTGTCAGTCTTTCAGTAAACACCCACTAGTTTGCACATGGCACTCACAGGCCAAATCCTGTCCTTCAGGATATTACATTTCTAGTTATTGTAGACAGTTGCCTCTACTGGATTACAAGCTTGAAGAGTGGTTTATTCATGAAAGATAGGACTCTCTTATTGACTGATAGCCAACTTCTTTATGTTCAGCTATAGAAAATAGTAATATAGCGAGATGTTTGAGTAACTGAGTCTGAGAGTGATTAGATATCTTTCAGAGGATGTGATTAAATTAAAAAAAACTGGGAAAATCATTTCACACTGACATTAAAATGCATGAATGCAAGTCTATTTAGCAAGTCTGGCTAGCTCATAAATTGAGAACTATTTTGGGTGAGTGAAAGCAAAGAATGCATTTAAATGCAAATGAATAACAAATCTTTAGACATGAGACATGGGGAGTTTTTAAGTATTTTGCTTCCCTGTAAAATGTAAATATTATCATGGTGTAATCATTACTGATTGACTTTAGCTATAATGTATATATCAAGTTTAGAGCAAAAATACTTCTCTTATTTATTTTTTATGCTTTTCTGCAATGCTGGGTATCAAACCCAAGACCTCACGTGTGCAAGGTGCAAGTGCTCCACCACTAAGCTACAATCCAAGATCCTGTTGTTGTTTTTTGAATCCTAAAATATTGGCCAGAGTGTTGTGAATTTATAAACTAGATGCTAATTATTTAGATACCTTTCCCTTTTCAAAGTTCAGGCTCAGCAGTTATTTGGGCGAGAGCCAAGTTCAGGTAATTTACAGAAAATGGTATCATGATGTATTACCCACTAAATTTTAAGTTAGAAAGCACATTGGTCCCATGTTTTAGTATCAGCTATAACTTTGTTTTGGTTTGGTTTGGGGTCAGACCAGGCACGCTCAGGGATTACGACAAGGTAATTACATTACATTACATTCAGGGATCATTTCTGGAGGGGCTCAGGGACCATAAGTGGTGCTGGCTCAGCTACAAAATTTTCTTTTTTGCTTTTTGGGTCACACCTGGCAATGCAACAGGGGTTACTCCTGGCTCTGTACTCAGGAACCACCCCTGGAGGTGCTCAGGGAACCATATGGGATGCTGGGAATCAAACCCGGGTCGGTCGCATGCAAGGCAAACACCCTACCCATTGTGCTATTGCTCCAACCTTCAGCTACAATTTTTATGCTGAGTTATAATAGATCCAGGGATGGGTTGACTTTTCTGATCAACAATGACAGAGAATCCCGGAAGAACAATAGCAATGGGCTGTGGCTCCTAAGCACCCTTCCTGAGAACAGCACACACAGGTCCTCTCCTGTCCTGGAAATACGACATGAAACAAGGACACAACATGGTATTCATCAGAGCTAAAAGAAAACTACCATACATACAATGACAGCTTATTAACAAGTCATTACTGAACACCAATGAAGAGACTCTAACATTCAGACTAACGCACAGGGGAGATGCAAATACAGAAAATGGTTCTTCTAGGGCTAATCCCAACTGTGTCCAGGATGTGAACAGTTAAATAATATCACAAAAATTAAACAGCAATAGTACATGTTGGTGGAAATGCAAATTAGTAAATCTCTTATGGAAGGCAATTTAATAATAATCTATCAAAATTAGAAATGCATCCTTTTTTAGAATTCCAATTGAAAGGGTAGAATTTGTCCCACAAATATATTCATGTATGTGTTAAGCTATATAATATATAAAGGGAATAAGGGAATAAAACAGCAAAATTTTTAAAAATGCATTGAGAGGAAATGGATTAATTATGTTATCTACATTAATTGAATACTATGTTACTGGTAAACAGAATTAGGAAAACTTTATGCATATGGATATAGAATAATATTCATATCTTAATCTTTAAGTGAAAAAGACAAGTGAGGCTATATTAAAGTTCACTTTTTGCATAACAAACAAAACAACAGAATAAAAAAGGCAACCTATACAATGAGAGAAAATATCATCAATATCCAAACTATATGAGAACTTCTATAGCTTACAGTAGAAATTACCCCTATATAAAAATGGACAAAGAAGACATTTCTTCAAAGGAGATATACAATTGTCCAACATACAAATGAAAAGATTCTCCATAATCATTAAAAATCAGTGTAACGCATATATAACCATAATGAGATATCTTTACACACCTGTTAGTATGGGTCATTATTTGAAAAAAAAAAAAACTAAACAGGAAAAAACGATTAGTGGCAAAAATGTGGAGAAATTGGAATTTTCATGCATGTAAAATGGTGCAACCATTCTGGATTACAGTTTGGAGGTTAAGGAAGAAAGGAAGAGGAAGTAAGGAAATTCTATAGGATACAGTAATCGCACTTCTGGGCATATACCCCAAATAAATGAGATAGCGGTACCACCACATTTATTACATCATTATCCACAATAGCCACAAGGTAGAATTAAAAAAGTCTATTGGCCACAGATAAAGGAATTATGGTATAGCATACAATGGAATATTGTTCCACCTTCAAAAAAAATCTGCCATATGCTGTAACACAGATGAACCTGAAGACTTTATGTTTAGTAAAGAACCAATCACAAAAGCACAGATCCTGTGTGACTCCACTCGGAGACAGCTGGAACTGTCAACCTCACAGAACTCACAGAAGGAGGAAGAGAAATGGAGGCTGCCAGGGCTCAGAGTAGAGAGGGCTGGGAGTTCTGTCCAAAGGGTGGAGTTTAGATCATGCAAATGAAAATTTTCTAGTGATATGCTGTTCAACAATTTACACATAATTATCAGTAGTGTCGTACATTTCAGTCTGTTAAGAGAGAAGATGTGGGGCTGGAGCAATAGCACAGCGGGTAGAGAATTTGCCTTGCACTCGGCCGACCCAGGTTCGATTCCCAGCATCCCATATGGTCCCCTGAGCACCGTCAGAAGTGATTCCTGAGTGCAGAGCCAGGAGTAACCCCTGTGCATCGCCAGGTGTGACCCAAAAAGCAAAAAAAAAAAAAAAAAAAGAGAGCAGATGTGTTGTTAGGTGTTTTTTGTAAAATTTTAATTTGACTATGAACAGATTACCATTAAAAATGAAATACTGGAAGCCAAACCGATAGTATAGCAGATAGGGCATTTGTCTTGCATAGAGCCAACCCAGGTTACATACCTGGCATTGCCGGAAATAATCCCTGAGCAGAGAACCAGGAGTAAGACCTGAGTACCCGAGTGTGGCCCCCAAACCAGGGGGGGGGGAATACAAAAAAAATTTTAGAGCAGAAAAACATTAGAATGACACTAACAATATATGTCCTAAGGGACCCACTAAAGTAAGAAAATCAAGTATTTACAAGTTAGGTCTTGAAGAATGGGACAGGTAGATAAAAATAATCAACAAGGAAATTTTGGATGCTTACATGAAAGTCACAGTGGGAAGAGAAGGATGTCATTTCTTCCTTTTTCCATTCCTCCTATATTTTATGAAGGTAAGAACAGAATCAGGGTAATGATAAAGCAAACTCGAATATCAGAGTTTCAGTGTATTGTAGAAGGCAGGTTAGAAAAGTAAATGTAGTTTAGCTGCGATGGGACTGTGGAATTCATATTGGAAAAGGGAGCATTAAAAGTTCACTGTAGGTTGAACAAGAGTCATCTTATGAAAATAGGATTTCAAGATCAATGGACAGTAGCAGACAAATGAATTGGAAGACTGTTGGAAGGCTTTAACCCAGTGGCTTCCCAATAATATAATCTGAGCAGCTTTAAAAACTATAAATCACTATAAATCAGAGTGGGGAGATGGTTCAAAGAACTCATGTCCATGCTCTGCACGCAAGAGGACTGGTCCCCTGAGTACTGCCAGGAGCAATCCCAGAGCTCTGAGTGGAGAGTAAGCCCTGAGCATTGCTGGGTTTGGCCCCCAAACAAAAATAAAACATAAATGTATGTGCATGTATACATATATGTATGTACATATATATCTTTATATATCACATGTATATATATGTATATATGCCTGGTCCTGGGTCAAGATATTTTTAACTAGTTTGAAATTACTAGGGTAAATTCTGAACATTGTGGGTTGTTTTTATTTGGGGGAGGGGTGAGTGGCATTTGGAAGTGCTTAGGGATCACTCCTGGCAGTGCTCAGCAGATCAGATGTGGTGCAAGAGATGAAACTCTATTGACCACATGCAAGTTAAGGCAAGCACCTTAACTCCTGTACTAGTTCTCCGTCTGGCTCCTGGTAGAGTTTCTTTCTTTTTTTTTCTTTTCCTTTGTTTTTATTTTCTTTTGGTAGGAATGATAGCATTCATTTATTTAGATACCAGAAATTATTGCTTAACGATGCCACTGAAAAGGAGCAGGAAAAGAGAAGCATACTCCAATTGAGGGAACATTCATAACCAGGTGTTTTACACAAATTACCTCTACAATTAATTTCTTTTGATCTTATACAGTAAAGACTATTCTAAAACTTTTAATGTGATTTTTTTTCAGTATGGTTAGTAGTATACTCCAGCACTTAATGAAGCTAAGTTTATTACTTATTGCTGTTTTCTAAAACCAAAATACTTTCAATTGTTCCTAGTTTTATTTTTAAATTTGTTATAATCAAACATTTGCTCTTTGCCAATTGGCACTTTTGCCACCCCATTGCCATGATGAGGTGGTGAACCAACAGGTGCTGCCCAGAGATGCAGGCAGGTGCAGGGCTGGACTCCTTGCATCGACTGTGTCGATCTGGCCAATGCTTTCTGTACATGAGCAGCACATCCACGCACAAGGTGTGTGGCCTGTTTGTCAGTGTGCAGATCGTTAAAACATGCCACCCACACAGCAGAGCCTGGCAAGCAACCTGTGGCATATTCAAATATGCCAAAAACAGTAACAAAAATGGGCTTCATTCCCCTGACCCTGAAAAAGCCCCCAGTATGGCAGCATTGAGAAAGAGGAGCAAGGAGAGGCTGCTAAAATCTCAGGACCGAACCAGGCTGTCAAAAAGAAGGACTCAAATGACTGTCTGCACTTTTAACGTGCCTACTCTGGCATCAGACGCATCCCTCGAGGACCTGATGGTGCAAGCGCAGAAGATCAAGTACAACGTCATTGGATTGACTGAGATAAGAAGGCATCGAACACATCATGCCATTTTCGACACTGGAGAAGAACTCTTCCTCAGAACATGCAACAATAGAGGCGTTGGTGGTGTTTCTGTCCTTGTCAACATGAACTTGGCATTGATTCATTGATTCATTTGAATGCCTCACAACCCCGGATGCTTATGTTTGAATAGATGTGGCTCATTGCCGGCAGTTTCTATCTTCGTCATCTATGCACCAACATCCAACTACGATGAAGAAGAAATTGAGAAGTTCTACATGGAGCTAAAGAAGTTCTACAAAAAAGACTACACCTTCTACAAGGTCATTGTTGGTGATTGTGTGTGTGTGTATGTGATTTTAACATCAAGATAGGATCGAGAAGTTTGCCCAAAGAACTCCACATCAGGACCCAATGACCTAGAATGGAACGAACAGAGTGAGAGACTGTCTGAGTTCATTCTGTTGACCAAGACCATTCACGGTAACTCGCAGTTCCAGAAGGCTGAATATAAACGTTGTACATGGGGGTCTCGCGGTGGACAGTTCCACAAGAAAGTTGACCACATCATATTCAATCGACGGTTTTGCCTGACCAGTGTCGCTGTTGTCCCAAAATTCCAAACAGGATCAGACCACCGGCTCCATGTGAAATTCTACGTCACAGAGCGGGGAGAAAGGGCTGCAAAGTTTAAGAAGAGAACTCCCAGAACGAACAGCAACTGGGAGCTCTTTGGTACTATTGTGATAGGGGATTGTGATATGGGAAGAAGCCGTAGTTGACAACATTGACGAGAAATACAATCAACTGGTTCAGCACCTCCATGATTGTGCGAGGAACACCAAGAGAAAGACACAAAAACATGCCTGTCTTCGGAAACCCTCGAGCTCATTCGCCAATGTGGTTTAGCCCGAGCCACGTGCTAAATGCGGCAGAAGCCATAAAAGTATTCGCAACGCCTGCCTGTCCTTCTCCAACTATAAGACCAAGGTGACTGCCCTCCAACTTCCTGATGGATCTATCACATCTTCCAGAAGGGCAATGGAAAAGGTTATCCACAATTTCTACTCGGATCTTAATACGCATGTCTACCTGCCCACATACCAAATTCTGCAGGATGGTATGTCCCATTGTTCATCGATTTGCTTGAGCGGACATCCTGGTAGAGTTTCTGAAAGCTCCCAGTGCAGCCGGGCTTGAGAAACACAATAATCCAAACACAAGAGAAGAAGGCTAAGATTTAGGTGCTGGCAGAAAGTTGGGGACAGAAAAAAAATATAAATCTGAGATTTCAAATGATGTGACATTAAAAACATTGGGACAGAATGAAGAGACACAGTGAACTTCCTTTATGCACTCCGTTCAACTAATACACCACTCCCAAGTACCGTTGTTCCAGCATTTAAGGACTTGGTGATGTGAGTGAGGACCAAGAACTCCCGGTTCTTGGAACACTTGCTGGTGGACAGACAATGAAGTCTCTCATAGTCACCCACCCAATGGGGTCAAAGTCAAGCATGAGTAAGGTTGGGGGCTGCTGCTTACAAAAGAGGGGCAGGAAGGACCTTTGGAAACGGGTGATAGTTGGGCTGAATATGAGGGAGGAGGAGACAGGCCTGCAAAGGTCTTTGAGGAGAATGTTCTGAGGGAGAACGTGAGTCAGGGAACAAGCTTGCTCAAGGGCAGAAAGGCAGGCCTGCATGGCCGGAGAAGAGTGGAAGGCAGGAGAGCAGTCGGACAAACACGATCGGGCCTGTTGGCCAGGACAGAGTTCACTGTCCGTCATATGGAAGCCCCAGGAGGAAATCAAGCAGGGCTTGATTTATATACATGCACACACTGATTTGTTATATGTCTGTATGCTTGTTAGAATTCATCTTATTTCCTTCAGCTACCAGTAGCTGAGATCTTTTCTGAATCTTGATTTTTTTTTTAAGTTTCTCCCCTACTTTCCCCTCTGTTGCTTCTGTGGTCATGATAACTGCACAATCTTGGTTGTGGTGCTCACACATTTTGGTTGTGCTCCCCAGGGTAGTACTCCTGACCACAGTGCTCACATGTCTTTTAACTGCTGTAGTTGCCAAGGATCACACACTCTAGTTGTGATGTGCATGCACTCCTAGTGGGTACCAGGAATATATTTATTGTTGAAAATATTTATTGCCCAACTACAAAAATGAATTTTCTGGGAAAATAGTGAAAAATTGGTCAGGATACTTCTATAAAACCATTTGCTGATTAGGTTATTGACTTGAGACTAAAATAAAGAAGGCAGAAAGATACAGGGTTTGGAAATTATGTCACTTGAGCAACAGTCAAGTGATAAAACCATACGTAAAAGCTCCAATTCAGTGCTTAACAGCTAATTTGAGCTTTCCCCAAATTTCATGTGATACAACTTGAATAAACAAGGTGTATTTCCATAGAAACTCATTCATCAAACGTTCAAAGTCTTCAAATAATTTAGTCAAAAAGTATCTAGCATTAAATTAGAATAAGGCTATAAACACAGGTAAATTTGACTCTAGACATATGAATAATGAATGTTCTATAATAATTAAATCTGTACACTACAATGGATAAAATATAATTATGTTAATTATACATAAATATGAAGTTTTTCATATACATAAATATGAAATATATATGTATATTATATATAAACATATACTTTATATATGTTTATATATACATATACTTTACATAGTCATAATGTATATAAACAGCAATATTTCCTTTGTGTGAATGATTTTCATTAGTCTGAAAAAGTTCAGTCAAAAAATCAAGGTTCTATCCCTTTTTTTAAGCAAGAAACTTGACTATTTAACATCAACTTTTATGTAATCAAGATTTAACATGATTTCTAGCACTTCATATGTTCTCAGGATAAGTATTTGCTCAGTTAATTAGCCAGCACCTTCAAATGTGTAGCAGTTTACTGAGCGGCATAAGATACAAATACATTGAAATATCAAGCTATTTTACTTTATAGCATCCCGTATTACAATGACTTTAATTTTTTTAACTTGAGGTAGTGTTGGTTTATAAGATACTACGTTTCAGGGGTGCACACTCCCACCACTTGTGGATGTATGTCAGGGGGTAGCAGAGGCCAGTGCAGCCCTGCTAGTGGAGCGCCAGAGTTGAAAGCCTTCTGCTGCTGCCCGTGCAATTAGCCCCGCTGTGTGAGCCTGGCTGCTCCGCCCTCTGAACTGCTCAGGAAAGGTGTGCAGGCACCACAGGCAGGAAGTACCTTCTGACAAGCACATGTGTGAGCACTGCAGTAGCCACCAGAAGGTGTGTGAGCACAACTTTCAGAGCACCGCAAGTATATGAGCACCAACACCAGGTGTGTGTCTGAGCTCTGGCCACAACAGCAAAGGAAAGCAGGGGAAGGGGCAGGGTGGGGGTGGGGAGGGAAGAAAAACAGAACCCAAACAAAGCCAACATGTATGTTACTAGACTGTACCACCTAAGTAGCAATATCCCAGCCCCCACCCCCACTGTCTACTGGAACCCTCCATCCTTACAGCCTGAAACTCACCTTCCCCTTTGGGAACCTCAGTTTTGTGGTCATAGTTCAAGGGTTTTGTTTTTTGAATTTGCCCGTTTCCCTGATTTCTTTATAACCTATACCGGGTCAATTGGTATTTATCTTTCTTTCTGATTTGCTTACCAAGATACCCTCCAGCACTACCCATATAACTACAAATGGTAAGACTTCATTCTTTTCTTATAAATAATATTTCATTTTCCTTATTCACTCATTTGTCCTTGGGCATTTGGGTTGCTCCTGTGTCTTAACGTGTTCCTGTGTCTTTCATATTAAACCTAATATAAGATAAAAATACCTTTTAATCCATCTTTCTATCCTTGTCTATTAAATTCCCTCCCCCACTACCAATTACCTCTCCCATAGGTGAATAACCCCCCCACCTGTCTGCCTGGCCACCAGCCAAGTTGAGACTTTCTCCTCCTAATAAGTGCTCAACTTTACTGAAAGGCTACAAACAAGGACAGTAGATCCTGATAGCTATCTGATTGTTCAGGAAAAGAGAAAAAAAGTTCTAATTATAACAAGGAAACCACATCCACATTATCTTTATTCACCCTTGACCAAAAGTTTGTTTTCCTACTTCACTACAGAAAGACCATAAAAAGATTAGGGTAGGAAAATTTGTGTTGAAATTAGAAAAACAAATTTCTTGGTATCACGAAAGGTTCTGAGACATTCTCAGGCTCAAAACTAAGAAACTGAGGCTGTAGGCAGACAAATCTGCAGGAAGCGAAGTATGTTCCCAACAGGGGCGATTCTAACACAGCCACAGAGTACAGTCAACACACCAAGAAGAAAAACAGGTTGAAATGAATCGAGCCCCTTTGTGGAGCATCTATTTTCCATGTGTATATACCATACTGCAATGTAAGCACAGGAGAGGCCCAAAAGGAAATACTCTCCACACCCAGCTACCCGAAGATTATCTAGTAACCTGATCCTGCAAACACGCAGGGCAGGGTGGAAAAGAGAAAAACCTGTTTACCTCAAAAACAGATCTTCCACATTCATTAACATCTCCTACCATACACCACTCACCACTTGGGGGGTGGGGGAAGGAAGATTCTCTTGGAGATTTTCAGACAAAGGGCTGGCTGGCTAAACGTGGGGGTGGGAAGGCTGGGGGGTGGCAAAGATGTGGTGCAGTTTCAGCTCTGCTGTGCTCTATCTAGGGTTCCCTCAGCCATCTAGGGGGCCACCAGGGCTGCTACCCTCCCTGTACTAGCTCTCTGGCCCCCAAGTGCTCACCATTTAGTTTGTGCTCACATGAGCTATCTCTAGTCTCAAAAAGGAATCCTTTCAGGGAACCGGTTGTAGCACTTTTCACTGCTGGGAATTACTATACATTTCAAACACAAGATAATGTAAAGAACACAAAGAGAAAGAAATGACGCTCTCCGAACTGACTTCTACTCACTTCACCCTCACCGTCCCATTGCCCAGTAATATGAGAAAGGGGAAAAAAAAAATTCTTAGAGGTAGGTGTTCTATAAGTAGGCAAATATTAAAAACAAGACGTTGCAAAGCTGAAAATGTTTGTAGGAGCACACGAAGGTCAATGAATAGTTCACAAACCATTTGAAGGCACATCTAAAGTTTGCCTGAAAATAAATGGTTTGCTTCTGTTTTTTTTTCTACTGGTGAATTCACCAGGGCACTAAACTTAAATCTGAAAGGCAAAGACGCCATGGTGAAAACAACTATTGAGAGCACTGGAGAATACTGTTAGAATAGGGGTGAACGCGGAGGTTTGTGACTCATCTGAGGCCTGATAGGAATTCTAAACCTAGATCACACTGCATTTCTGATTCTGCTTCTAAGGGTAAAAAGAAAGACAACAAAGATTTTCAGACCAAGGGTGTTTAAAGGGCCTTCACACAGTAAATCAACTTACTGCTGTCTTGTTTTCTGGGCAGCCAGACTGAAATAATACAGCACCAGCCGAGGTGTGAATTACCCCCATTCATCTTAATGGAGTGTTAACTTCAAAGGCTTGTTTTAACTATTTAAATGCTAAGCTCATGAGTAAACATTGCGTTCCAAAAAAAAAAAAAGTACAAGTTGAACATTCACCCACCACATATGAAAGTAATTTATATTCTCAGTGTTTTGCCTTTTAGATTAGCCAGTAAGTCACCAAGTATTAAAAACTAAACATTTTGTCCCTTACTTAGCTTTACTTTAAATAGTTCTTACCTACTAAATTATGAACATTAAGCCCATTATGGTGAAGGCTTCTTGCACCAAGTTTTTCTGTAATCCTGGTGAAGAGGGCACTGCTCTTACCAGTTATTTTGAACCTTCCTTCAGATTCAAAAGGTTGTGACTCCAAAGAAAGAACCAGATAAGGCAGAACATGGACATAACATGAAAATAAACACCTTCACAAGTGATTTCTCTCAATATTTAGCAAGTTTTGTGCAGAGTGTTGACTGGGTTACTTGTCCCTTTTCAAATCTCCATGATCCTCTGCCATGAGCAGGTGACAAATGTATTAATTGATGCCCAGCTGTCATCACACTTACATTTGCCACCCCTTCTCTAGGGAGGGGGGGGGACCTTTGCATCTGTTGCAGATTTAGTGTTATTCTGGTATTACTAGAGTTAGATTTATTTAAGCAGCTGAACAACTATTTGTATTTTGGATCCATAATTTCTTAAATGGCAAAAGAGGCGACAAGAATCCTTTCTGAGATTGATGGACTCAGGCTGATAGCCCAAGGCCATGCCTGGCTGTGTGTGTGTGTGGTGGCGGGGAGGGAATACAGCTGGGGTGGAACCATGGTAAAACACTAAAAGCAGTGCACAGGGGGCCAGTGTTCCTCTGCAAGAGGTCTACAGAAATATTTTAAATATATTAGCTGTACAAGATGGAGACTGAAGACCTCCATCTTGAAGCTGTGTTTCTGTGTCTGTGATTGAAAGCAAATTCATTTTACTGGTCCAGATGAAGGGATGGGAGAAAAGGGATAAAGATCTGAGCTACTAAAGAGAGCCTGTTTTGGTCTGCACCTCATTTATACAAGGTCATTTAATCCTCTCAACACAACTTCATATAGTTGGCATTAACTTCATTTAATACCTGACAGTGAAGGCTTAGAAGGGTTACAAAGTTTGCCTAAACGAAGATCTGAATCTAAGTCTTTCTAACCTCCAAACCTGGATTTTTCCTACTATATGATGCTGGTGTCATGTTGGCAAGGAAATATCTTAAACTTGAAAAAGAAGCTCAATTTTCAAATTTCAGCCCATTTCCTTACTGAGAAGCAAGGAGGGAGCACCTGCAAGTATGTCTTTCCATACATGCAAAGTAACACTTCACATGCAATTCCCTGCTTTACATGAACACCGGGGTAGGGCTACAGCTTACTGATATATCCTGGCTATGGCAGGTTGCTAACAAGGTGCCTTTTACATAAGATACTGACGAAGTAGAGCATGGAGTTTGGGGTTCCCAACCAGAAATTACCCAGAATCAGTGGGAAGTCTAGAATGATTTAAAATTTCAAAGAAAAATATGATATAAACTATTAATATATGTCCATTTGCCAAGTTGAGAGTTACATGTTTTAATGACAAAGTCCAAAAAGCTCAGTGAATTTTTTCTTTCATTTTATTATTTATTTTTTATTGGATCACTGTGAGATTGACCATTACAAAGCTGTTCATGATTAGGTTTCAGAGAATTTTCAAGCCCATAGTCATCACAGCTTTCTCTCATAATGAATCACAGAGGAAAATCAGAAAGGTTTTTAAGATGGGATTTGCAAACAGGGCAGAATATGAAGTTTTGTTATTAGCGACTGTCTCAATAATATTAGCTCAAGTTAATATTCAATTTTATATATAAACATAAAATATTGCTTTCTTTAAAAACGAAAGATCGAGTCACTATATTTACCAACATTAAAGACTTTGATTCTGTCAAAGAAAGTATTGTAAAAGAATAAGGCAGGCCACAGACCAGAGTGGAGAAAATAATTGCAAAATACATATGCAATTAAAAAGAACATCCAAAATATGAAAAGAATGCTTAAAACTCAATATCGAGAAATCAATCCAATCCAGAAATGTTTGCAGGATCTGAACTTCACAAAGAGAACAGAGGCAAATACTCACATGAAAGGCTTCTTTAAAAAAAAAAAAAAGCAACACCAGATATCATTAGGAAATTATAAATTAAACAATGAGCTATGGAAATCCAATGCTAACAAGAAATACACAATCAAGGACTGAGAAAGACAAGAAACCTGAGGACACACTGCTGTGGGGAGGGTATGGGGGTGGGAAGTCACCGTCTCTGGTGACTGCTACTCCTGGCCCCCTGCTCTGCACATGGCGCCCACCCATCCCTGGGGGAGGTGAGGGCACACAAGTCCGAGGGGGCTCCTGCAACACGCAAACAACGAAGCCTCGCCCTCTACTCGGGATTCCGATGTCCTGTCTCGAGCCTCACAGAAAAACACTGCAGGAGAAGGCCAACAGTGAAGCAAAATAGCTTTATTTTAAGAATAAAAGTGGAAGAACGCATATTCCTTGATGAACGTGGGTTTCTCCACACATGGAGAAGTTATACTCCCCTCGCTGAGATGCAGACGACTCCCAGGAAGAGAGTGCACCCCGTAAGATGAAAGGAAAGAACACTGTACACTGGAAGCTGTTAGGAGTGGATGAGTCCGAGGCGAGATTGCAGAGAGGGGCACACCAGCTTGTTTCTTCAAAGCTGCTCAGACGAATTTATCAAGTTGTCTTGCTTTAGGGTTGGTTGCTAGGGTGTGTCACGCGGGGATTCGTTGCTTTGTTCCTTGATGGGTCTCTGAGGAATACTTGATGAGCTTTGAGCTGGTTTGGGCTTTACTTATACACCTGAATTCACTCAAAGCCCTGCTGTCCCCTATTTCACTAAGTCACAGAACCTGTCTGAAAGGTCGGCATATTATGATTCAATTATACAGTATGTAGGACAAGGTTCACAGTTTTTAGAGACCCTAAAAAGTTCCAAAATTACCAATGCTTCTATCAAGGGAACCCTATTGTAAACTACAAATTTTAGTTAATAATAACAAATCACTATTACCCTATGAAATACAACAAATGTACTACACAAATGCAAGATGTTAATGATATGGGGACCTAGGGGTGTGTTGGGGTGAATACTATGGGAACTCTGACTCTTCTGTTCCATATTTCTGTAAACATTAAAACTACCCTAAAATAGTAGGGTACTAATTTTTTAAAAAAACCACACAGATGAAATATTTACCTAATATATTTAAAAACATGTGAGTTTATTTTGATTAAAACTGCTATGTCCACTTTCCCCCAGCCACTCTCATTTTCTAAATGTGTCCAAATATGTTCATCCACACAAAGGATTCATCTAACATGCCTTCCAGAATTGTTCCAGAATTAATTTGCACATGGAGGTATATTATTCTTCACAGGACATGATAAAATATATTTCATTTATTAATCCAATTAAAAATGATGAGTGCTAAGCTCAGACTCCCAACCAAAATTCCAAAGACGAGCAAAACAAAAGCCTGTAGAAATAAGGGAAAAGATAAAGAATAATTGAAGGTACCTTTAAACCTCTAGACTCTCATTTAAAAAGATATTAATTTAAAATAAATAAACCATTGGGCAGGAGTGATGTATAATGGGTAGGGTGCCTGCTTTGCACATGGCCTACCCAGGTTTTCCCGGGCATTCCATATTGTTGCCAGAAATAATTCCTGAGTGCAAAGCCAGGAATAACTCCTGAGCATTGCTGGGTGTGGCCCCCAAACAAACAAAAATAACATAAGTGAACTGTCTTGATGAAGATAAAATTATAAAATGACAAATTATTTCTTAAAAGAAACAAACAAAATACAGCCTGCCCCAAATTAAACACCAACCTACCCCAAGTTTCTTCCATGATAGAAAATCTTCTGTGCTAAGTTTAAGATAGAATAGTCCTGGGAATACAAAGATCAAGCAGGTTGATGTACTAGAACCTATAAGTGGGAAGGGGAAATAAAAGGAATTATTGTTAGATTTAGGTGTGAGACTAAATTTCATCTATTTTATTATTTGTATTTTATCGAAATAGAAAAACTTACCAACTACCCCAAATACATTCCTAATATCAGGAACATATATTGCAAGTAAAACAATGATGATATTGAGTGCTAGAGTAACCAAAGAATGATGAATCCATGAAAATGGAAAATTGGAGAAAAACATCATCATTAAGGCTTTCCTTGCCTAAAAGAAAAAGAAACAGATTTAATCAAAATGAATTTTTTTTAGGGTCAAAGTGATGGCTCAAAGAACTGCAGTGCATGTTTTGCATACTGAGGCCCAGAACTGCATGGTCCCCCAACTGTGGTGTGCCCCTCTCTAGCCAAATACCAAAACCAAATCAGAAGAGGGAGACTGTCAAAGCCAAAATACTGGCATAGAGACACATGCTCCAAAACCAGAGCATAACCTATTATAAAGTATTTATTACTCATAAACACACACACATATATACCTTTCTATATGGAATTTGTGGAAATTAATTTAATCTGGGCCAGAAAAATAAAGCCCATGCCCTGCACATGAAGGACTCTGGTTAAATTCCAGGCATCCCATATAGCCCTCAAATCGACACCAGGTGGGATCTCTTAACAGAGTCAGGAGTAAGCCTTGATAATGCTGGTTAAACCCTTTCCTCAAATATTTTATTCTAGAAAAACTCTGTAAATAGTTTTTAGGTTAAAAGGCTTTCAAAATTATCAATAACAACTTGTGATAACATTTTAGAAAACTGTTTTCATTAAATTCAACAGGTGAAAGAACAAAAGGCTTAAAATGGAAAAAGAAATTGTGCCATTTACTATTTTATTTGCTATTATCTTTTCATGCAATGAAAATGACAGTTCATGACCCAGTTCATGACACCTCCCACGCTAACGTGGGCAGCAAGCAGAGCCACAGATGTTTACTTGCCCCTACTGCACTCCTGCCACTGCACATAGGGAGGCAAAAACATCTTTTTTTTTATAAGAATTTTTTTAAATTTATTTTTTAATAAGTGAATCACCGTGAGGGTACAGTTACAGATTTATACATTTTTGTGCTCATGTTTCCCTCATACAAAGTTCGAGAACCCATCCCTTCACCAGTGCCCATTCTCCACCACAAATAAATCCAGCATCCCTCCAACCCTCCCCAATCCCATCTCCCCCCACCCCACCCTGCCACTGTGGCAGGATATTCCCTTTTGTTCTCTCTAATTAGGTGTTGTGGTTTGCAATAAAGATGTTGAGTGGCCATTGTGTTCAGTCTCTAGTCTACATTAAGCATGCTCACCCCCCCCCTCGCATGTCTTCCAACCACATTTTACTTGGTGTTCCCTTCTCTATCTGAGTTGCTTTCCCGCCAGAATGTGGGGCCAGCTTCCAAGCCATGGAGTCAACCTCCTGGTACTTATTTCTACTATTCTTGGGCTTTAGTCTCCTACTCTGTTATTCTATATTCCACAGATGAGTGCAATCTTTCTATGTCTGTCTCTCTCTTTCTGACTCATTTCACTTAGCATGAGACTTTCCATGCTGATCCACTTATATGCAAACTTCATGACCTCATTTTTTCTAACAGCTGCATAGTATTCCATTGTATAGATGTACCAAAGTTTCTTCAACCAGTCGTCTGTTCTAGGGCATTCAGTTTTTTTCCAGATTCTGGCTATTGTAAACAGTGCTGCAATGAACATATAAGTGCAGATGTCATTTCGACTATACTTTTTTGCTTCTCTGGGATATATTCCTAGCAGTGGTATTGCTGGGTCAAATGGGAACTCAATTTCTAATTTTTTGAGAATCGTCCATATTATGTTCCAAAAGGGCTGAACCAGTCAGCATTCCCACCAGCAGTGTAGAAGGGTCCCTTTCTCCCCACATCCTCTCCAACAGTGGTTGCTTTTGTTCTTTTGGATGTGTACTAGTCTCTGTGGTGTGAGCTGGTATTTCATGGTTGTTTTGATCTGCATCTCCCTGATGATTAGTGATGTAGAACACTTTTTCATGTGCCTTTTGGCCATTCGTATCTCTTCCTTGGGAAAGTTTCTGTTCAATTCTTCGCCCTATTTTCTAATGGGGTTGGCTGTTTTCTTCTTGTAGAGTTCAACCAGTGCTTTATATACTCTTGATATCAACCCCTTATCTGATGAGTATTGTGTAAATATCCTTTCCCATTCTGCAGATTGTCTTTGTATTCTGGTCATTGTATCTTTGGGAGGCAAAAAAATTTTAAAGGTTCAATTTTAAAGAAATGCACTGGTTAGAGATTCAAGGCACCCACACAGAAGCGTTAAACCCAAAGCTTTTGTTTCCATCTCAGAAATCCTTAAGATCTGTATATACAGCAATTAAACGCATAACAAAAATCGATTCTGTGCCTTAAATTAAAATTCTAGAGCAAATAAAATATTTTGACTACGATTAAACTAGGCCATTCCTGTGAAAATAAATTTACAATACACCCAAATAAGCTGTATTTACAATACAACTTGCTTTTGCTGACCTGACTTTTTTCCTCTTCATGCACATTCTTTTGAAAACAGAATACAGAATCGAAGGGGGGAAAAACATCCAAAACTTTAGAAGAACCATAGTCTCTAAATTGGAAACAATGCTCTGGAAGAGCGTAAATCTAAACGAAATCTCCAAAAGCACAAATTAGCTTAGTGGCTCACTGTTATTTTTGTGCTTTCATGGGGCCATATGCAAGTATGAGGGGCCTTTGATCAATTACTTGACAAATGAATACGATATACAAGATGAGATGTGATTCAAACATTCTAGTCTGCAAAGAATTAGCCTTGCCATATTAGGGAGCCACGATACCAACCAACAAAACCTTTAAGAGTACTTACAGGGAAGTGGATTAGAGGGACTGTCAAAAGCACAGCAAACAGTATGCATAACTTCACAGTCATAACAACAACATCATGTGGCAAGTATTTACTGTAGCCTTGTAGTAATTCTGATGCCACTCTGTCTATAAATTTTTAAAAAATAATAAAGATTACGTTAAATTACTAAGATGAATTGCAAATTTATTTTTCTTTGCACAAAGGATTTTAACAGATTTTGGAATCCCTGTACCAAATCTACCTCTGGTCTTTTGTTTCTATCTGACAGAAGTAGATTACTTCTGTAACTATCTTCTTGAAACCCAAGGTCCTTTTTTTGCAATGAAACCAGAAACCAGTAGAGGCAGCATCTCTACAATTATAAAGATATAAAGAACTTTCTCATAATCTGAAGGTTTTGAATAGTATTTATGCTGTTTTGTTAAAAAGTTCCACATGTACCACTGAATTTGGTCCTAAAAACACAAAACAGGTTGAAAAGTATTATCTGATTTGTCCCAGACCAAAGTACACTAGATGCAGAGCTGACAAAGCCACACTGTCAAATTTCGTTGGCCAAAGTCAGTCACTTCTCCTCAGTGGTATTTTTTGAGAAGCTTGGAGAGTTTTGGTCCATGTTAACTGCTTCTTCTATATTTCCTCTTGTGGATTCATCTTTCATACAAAAAGAATGATTTCTCAGGAAAATGGCTTCCTTGGCAACCTCATATGGTATTAGTGGCAGAGACTGTACATGCTCCAGAGTGTTCTTCCAATCTTACAATGTCTTTACCCCAAGTCAGACAACTGTATGAAGAGGATTCACAAGAATAATCCATTATAGCTGCTCTCCGTCCAGATGAGACCACGAGAGGCCCCACATGAACGGCTACCCCACTCCTGAACAACCTTATCCCAGAGGCCCGCTAACTAATTTCAGAATCCAGTGGCTTCTGGCAGAAATGTCTCTAGACTGTGAACTAAGCTATGGCTTTGTGCTGCCCCAGGAAGGGAAAGATTTTTGTCCCTTGGCCTTTCCTTTTGGTGGTGGCGGTGTGGCGACTGCCATCTTTTAGAGCCCACTAGACCGAGGTACGAGCTTGCAGTGACGTGACTTCTAGCAGAAATTTCTCTGGACTTTATAACTAAAATACCAGAAATCCAAAACCGCGTGGCCGCAATTGCGGCTGCGCAAACTCATATGCTCTTCATTCTCAGCAATGAAAAACAAATTATCAAATGATGCCTATTTGGCAGGTCTGATTGTTGGGGGACAATTCCAAATAATAATAGTGAGTTTTCTGTCGAAATATTTAATGTAATAAAAGTAAAGAGAGAGTAAAGTGAAAATCATCAGCCACACAGGCGGGGCGGGGGAGATGGGAGTATGGGAGGGATGGGTTCTTGGTCGTGAAACAAATGCACTAGTGAAGGGATGAGTGTTTGATCATTGTATGACTCAGACTTAAACCTGAAAGCTTTGTAACTTTTCTCATGGTGATTCAATTGAAAAAAAAAAACATTATAGAAAGGTCAGGTTGTACTTAAAAGAGAAAGTTTTTTTCTTTTCTGTGTGTGTGTGTGTGTGTGTGTGTGTGTGTGTGTGTTTTCCCCGTAAAGACTGCAAATGTGCTCTGGGGTGAATAAAAAACAAAGAAACAAAAAACACCAAATACATCTCTCTTTTTTTTCTTTTTGGGTCACACCCAGCGATACTCAGAGGTTACTCCTGGCTCTACACTCAGGAATTACTCCTGGTGGTACTCAAGGGACCATATAGGATGCTGGGAATCAACCCAGGTAGGCTGTGTGCAAGGCAAATGCCCTACCCTCTGTGCTATCGCTTTAGCCCCCCCATCTTTTCTTTTTAAGGATCTTAAACTTTAAAGGGGGGATAAGATAAATACTTGTACATAAAAGAGTATGTGTATATTGCCAGTTCTGACCAGGGAAAAACAATGATGGGTTTGGGTCTACAAGGAGGACATACAGGTAGTCTTAGGGAGAATCATCATGATATAGTGAGCAGCAGAATGGCAGAAGGGCTTAAATTCTAGGACCACACAGATCTATGTTCAAATTTCGGTACCTACTAGAAATTCTCTAAGACTTCTGTCTTACATCTATAAAGTGGAGAAAATAATATAAAGACCTATAGAGTTATTGAGAGCATTGACAGTTCATGTTTGTGAGCTGAAATTTGAAGATGTGGGAGAAGAGGTTCTTTTAGGAGCAAGAACTAGGAAAAGCAGATCCAATGAAGAAGCAAAGGGAATGCGCATTTGAGAAAATTATTCAGTAATACCACAGAGGTTCAAACAACATGTAGAGCAAAGACAGCACTAGGCAGTAAGAATGCAATTAAAACTTAGTAATAAAGTTCTTCATAGGATTAGACTCAATCTGGTAAGCCAAACAGATGCAATCAATGATTGAAGAAAAAAGAATATAATAATTTGAACTACTCAGGAAGACAGACTGGAAGAAAAAGAGATTCTATAGAAAAGTTAGTAGTTAGAAAGCTCTTCTAACTATGAAGGGATGATAAGAATCTGAACTAGGACATTTGTGCAGCCGCTTTGCTGCTGATCGACCAGGATCCAGAGGCCAGCTAGACTACTTTTGGTACCAGCAGCTGCTTGCAGCAATGTCTCTAGACTATGAACTGAGCCATAGCCCCACGCCAGCCAAGGAGGGGAAAGGTCTTCCTTTCTTGGTTTTTCTTCCCTTTTCGGGGAAAGATGGTGTGGCGTCTGCCATTCTATAAGGACCATTAAGGACATACGAACTTGGTGGTGTGGGAAGGAAAAAAAAAAATTTATGAACTTGCAACAGCGGGACGCGTGGGTGATCTCAGGCTGGGGGTGATACTGGTGTGCGCTCCGCTGAGATGTGACTTGGGTGGCCACTTTGTGCAGCCGCTCTGCTACTGATCAACCAGGATCCGGAGGCCAGCTAGACTACTTTTGGTACCAGCAGCTGCTTGCAGCAATGTCTCTAGACTGTGAACTAAGCCATAGCCCCATGCTGTCCCAGGAAGGGAAATGATGCAATTTCTAACATAAATTTCCCTCGACTTAGTTACTAAAATACTAAAATCCAGAACTCCCAAACCGCGTGGCTGCTATTGCTATTCGGTCACGTGACTTCATATCTCTTCATTCTCAGCAATGGAAAACTAATTATCAAATGCTTCCTTGTCAGCAGGGCTTTCTTTGGGAGGGAAACTCCAACAATAGTGAGTTTTGTTTTTAAATATGGAATGTAATCAAGGTAAAGAGAAAGTGAAATGAAATTTATCAGCTACGCAGGTGGGGGAGGGGGTGGGAGGTATATTGGGATTTTTGGTGGTGGAATATGTGCACTGGTGAAGGGACGGGTGTTCAAGCATTGTATAACTGAGACATAAGCCTTAAAGCTTTGTAACTCTCCACATGGTGATTCAATAAAATAAATAAATTATAAAAAAAAAATCTGAACTAGAGTAATATTAATGAATGATGATGATAATTAAAATAGGAAAGAAACCAGTGGAGAAGGTATCAAAGACAATTTTACACAATGTGGCACTAGTAGATTATGAAATTAAAGAAATCCAAGAAATCTGTATTCCATTTTTTTGATTGGTTTTTGGGTCACACTCAGGCAATGCTCAGGACTTATTCCTGGTTCTGTGCTTAGGGATCACTCCTGGTGGGGCCCGGGAGACTATATGTGATGCTGGGGAATCAAACCTGAATTGGCCGTGTGCAAGGCAAGTGCCTTACTCACTGTACTATTGTTCAGGCCCCAAAATCTGTATTCTATTTCCAAATCTGTGAGATACTTTTGAGTTTGGAGAAATATGGCAAAGCATTTTATTTTCATTTTATGAATCATAAAAATGAGCTATTAACACTTACTACTTAACAACTTTGTAGGCTTTTTAATATGTACCATTTAGTTAGGCTTTGCCTGGCTCACCCGAGGGACACTTTTCCTTACTACCTTGTAATACTTAAACTTCTGTAGCCAGAGCCAATATTACTAATCTAGGTATGTACTTATAGGTCCCTTCAATCTGACAAAGTTTAGATATTAACTAAATTTTGTAAAAATCCTGGATAAAAAGATGTGAAGTAGTTCTACAAGCCTGGACAACTAGACTTCTCACGAATTCCAAATACATTAAATGTCCACTTTATACTCTTCAATAATGAAACCTTTCTTCTAAACCAATTCTGTTTTTATTTGAGCTTTAATCTATGTAAGGAATAGAGAGAGTATGTTTCTCTGAATTTAGAGAGATCTCTATAAATCTTATGAACTTAAAAAAATCTTATGGTGAACTATATATACATATATTTATATCATATATATATATATATATATATATATATATATATATGAAGCCTGGAGGTTATCCTGTTAAGATCACATTGTCAAACAAGGTAGGAGGGTTATAAAGATTACACAGAGTAGCAGAAAGATCGCTGGGTTATTGAGGACACCTGTCATATTATGTGAGAGCATGCTTCATAATGCTGGATTTTAGTTGCTCGGTTTTAATCTGTAAATTAAAAGCTAGACTTAACTCACGCCCAGTGTTTCATCAATCATAATCTTGAGATCAATGACCAATTTCCTTCTATGATCAAGAACTACTAAAAGCTGACAGACATACACTGAAAGTCCTTAGTTATGATTCCGAACAACCCTAAAAAGAACCAGTGTAACAATGGAATACTATGCTGCAAGGAAGGATGAAATCATGCAATTTGCTTAAACCTGGTTGGAACTGGATGATAGCATGTTGAATGAAGTAAGCCAGAAGAAGAAAGACAAACACAGGATGATCTCATTCATCTGTGGAATACAGAATAGAGGATGAGGAAATGTATTGTAGTAAAATAGGGATGCTTAGATCATCCTTGACCCAGTGTTTAGAGAGGAAACAGACAGAGAAGGAAAGAAATTCTTCCTGATAACAAAGAACCAGGTCTTCAGTTATATTGGTGACATGAGTGAGGGGTATAGTCTTATACCCAAAACACAGGTTCAGCAGAACTGAAAACATGAGATTCAGCGGCAATCACTGAAACCTTATAATGTGTCTGCCAAATTGACAGGCAGAGGTGGCGTGGAGGTTGGGTGGAGAGGATATCTGGGGACACTGGTGGAGGGAAGTTGACACTGGTGGAACCAGGGATTGGTGTTGCATTATTGTACGCCTAAAACACAACTATCAATAACTTTGTAAATCATGTCTCTTTAATAATTTTTTTAAAAAAAGAAGCAGTGTGAACAAAAATTAATACCTAAATCTGGCTTTTGAGAAGGGTTACTTTTCTACTCATCATTCTATCACCTGCCTACCTATCCAGTATGCAATTTTTCTTAGTTATGTATTTCTCCAGATACGATGAAGAATTTGCTTTGGTGAAGGATTAAGTCAGAAACAATATAATAGCTATCATAAAAACCTAGGAAAATTTCTTCTAGGAAACATTTCATCTGCATAACAAAAATAATTAAACTCTGTGTTCAAGAAGAGACAGGTAGGGAAATAAATGAATGGATTTACAGACATGCTTGGAGCTTAAATGAGCCAAGTTTTTCCAAAGGCACACTTTGCCAACAACTTGGAATGAAGTAAATTATGCTTTTGGGAAACAGCATAATTGGAGAAAAGGCAGAAGAGCAACAGAAGCACTGATTTGGAGACAGATTTGGACTCAAACCCCAACTTTATTTACTAGTTGTGATTTTCTAGTCAAATGACTCAATCTACAGGAACTTACACCCACCCTGCAGGGCTATAATAAGTAGGTTAGGCAATGTGTGTAAAATACATGGCGCTTATAAATAAATGCTAGCTCCATAAATGTTATTATATCCATCCCTTGTGTTTTAAGCTCACCTATAATTTATTAAGTTCAGGTCTGCAGAAAAACAGTGCTAAAAATATTAGCACGAGAAATATAAAATAAATAATGGTAGTTATAACAACAATACACCACCAGAAGTAGCTCTCATTCATGAAAGACAAAACAGATATTATGACTAAGATTTTACCAGAACTAATATCCTCCTTAAATTTTTGTATTTAATCCCATGATACAGATTAGAAGATGAAATATTGCAAAGTGAAGTATTCTTTTCAAGGTTACAAATCTAATTTCAATAGAAAGCTATTTGAACCACATTTATGGGAATTCAAAAATCTTTCTACCAGGTTTTGGAAAGCTACACAAGTAAATCTGTCCCACTTGAAAGCACTCTGAGAGATAAGTAAAACACCATTAAAAGCTATCACCATTAAAAGTTTTAGGCAAAACCCAAAACATGTGCATAAAGATATTAACCATGAAATCAGAGTCAGAACAACATAACACCCAAGTTATAGCAGCCCTTCACTCGGAGAGTTGCTATAAAAGCACTAATAAAATGAAAAGTACATTCAATAATTTGACAAATTGAGAACAATATGTTATAACGTGTTTGCAAATTATATGATAGTTTATAATATTTTTCTTCTAATTTTTTTGGGGGGTGTGCTCCCAAGCAATGCTGAGGCTGGGAACCACTCCAACTAAGCCAGATGATTCAGTGATCCGGCCCAGCAGTGCTGTGGGCCAGAATGGCATCTCCATGGTGCTTAGGGGCCACTGGGGCCACAGAATGCCAAGAATCAAACTCATGCAGCAAGGCATGTGCTCTATCCTTTTGACCTCTCTCTGCAGTCCTTGTTTGAGACTTTGAATGGTTTTCTTTAAGGGGATTCGCATCAGGAGAAAGAACACCACATACCAAGCCCAAAATTTTTCAAGAACAAATCAAGAATACATGAAAGAACAAATTTATTTTAGGAATTTAAAAGAAAACTTTGAGCAGTTGAGAGGTCACAGTGCACCACAGAATACACATCTGTTGTATTATGTGAATTTCACCCCCCTTTTTATTGAGGTAGCACGATTTATAGTACTGCTAATGAGTTTTCATGCATACATCCTTCCAATACCATACCCACCACCAGAGTGTCTACTTCCCTCCACCAATGTCCCAAAGACCTCTCCCATCTCTACTCTCCCCCAGGTAAGTTCAGTTCTATAGACCAATGCCAGTTCTGTTGTCTTTTACCACTCACTGATCTCTTATTATCATGGGAATTAAGTTTGATGGCAGAGCTATCTGATGTCTAAATGTATGCCATAGTCCAGTTTTTGTTTTTGTTTTTTTTGCAGAAGGCCATACCTGGAGGTGCTCAGGGCTTACTCCTGGCCTTGCTCTCAGGGATCACTCTAGTGGGTTGGGAACCATACGGAGTTCTGAAGATCAAACCCAGTTCAGTCACATGCAAGGCAAAAGCCTTATCCTCTGTACTATTGCTTCAGCCCCTATAAAACTCCTTGTTTCTCAACTAGTTATTTTGCAAAAAAGATGACTGGTGTTCCCAACCATACAAACTTCTGACCTAGTATATCAAATTATCAATGAAAAAACAAAATCATAATCACACATAATTTTCTTATAGAAAGACATCAATACCCCAAATACTATATTTGGCAATACAGTACAATACTCTAAGTTTGAGGTTTTAAGAAAATGTTTATACTGTTTCTAATATTAAACTTTAAAGGAAAAAGAAATTTGGTTTGGGATTTACTCCTGGCTCTGTGCACAGGGATCATTCCTGGCTATGAGGATGGGGGGCCCTGTGTGGTACTGGGGACCAAACTTGGGGTAGCCACATATAAGGCAAGCATCTTACTCACTATACTGTCTCTCTGGTCCCATAAAATCAATTCTTTCTTTATCTGGAGAGTTGACACAGTATTACAATGAATTCTAGGTACCTACCTAAGCAAAGCAAATTTACTGAATTCAGAAACAAGAGTTGAATTTCAGGTGTGAGATCTATAACAGAATAATTTATTTTGACATATATATTTAGAAAAAATACTTACCATAAAAAGTGAGGTACCCAAAAAGTGCAGATATAAAATAAATGAGAAAACTTAAAGCAATTGCTGTATTGGCTACATTCTGCATTCTTTTCTTTGAAGGCCTAATAAAAGTAGAAAATGACAAAAATAAAGGATCATTTTTATCATCTAAATAACTCTATCTAAAGCAACAAAAACTCCTTAAGCTAAGAAAGAGGTAACTGAATAATTAATACCTAGAGCTTTAAAAAATAAATTAAAAAGACCTGATACTTTAATAACTATGTATTGGAATTTATGATTTGAAATTATTTCACAAAGATTACAACTGTAGAAAATGTTCTTAACTTGACAGAACTAATTCTTGGTTGTTTCATATTAAAATAACAACACTCAGGACCCAGTGATGGGAAAAAATTATTAATAAAAGAAAATGTCATTCATTCAGAAAGTTCCAGAAGTAGGAAGACATATTAAATACATTTAAATTACTCTGGGACTCTATAATACCTTTGGAGTTCACAGTATATGGGCAATATTGATGTATGGCAGAGAAATGAAAAAGCCATGGTTGGAATAGCATAAGCACTCTGAAAGAAATGTGAAAAGATAAAATTATTAAATGCTGCTTGAAAATACTACATTTGGCAATACAGTAATTCTTTATAAAAAATTTGGTAAAACTTATTTCATATTTCTTCAACATATCTTTAAAGATATTTGTATTATCTTTTTAAAAATCATAACATTCTAGAAATGATCTTGCTGTATGAAATTCTCAGTATTTCCTAGTGTATATATATATTATTAATGTAAGCAGCATAATAATACTTTGAACCTGCTTTCAACTCACTTAAGATGGAAAATAATTACCTTTCAGGAATTATCAACATTTTTGACTACTGAATCTCTTTCAGTGGGGCTGAACATAATTTATTATAGACTGACAAAATTTTAGAGAACCACAGAAATGTTAGCATACATTGTTTTCTTTTCTTTTTGTCCCTTTCTGTAAGAATACTTAAGAGAAAGAGGAAGTTACAAAGCAAAAAAAAGTTGCCATCTAAGTGAAAACTCTCTCTACAAAATGAATGGTGATGATTTAACTTTCTCTTTCCTACTCTTGGAAAAAAAGTTCCCCTTAATCATTAGACTCTTTAGCAAAAGAAGTTCCAGATGACCGGAGACCTATCTTGGGATATAATGCCTCCTGAAATATTTGTGAGGGGCAACAGTGTTTCCTGATGCTGGATTAGGGGAATGAGAGTTTAAATCACAAATTCTCCTTCATATATTGCTTAATTTCCTGACTTGTCAATTACCCTACTAAGATCTTAAGGCACACGGACGGCTCTGCCATGTAAAAGATACGGTACTTCCTGCAGGGCCAGAGAATGATTTCTCATCTAAAATATGAGAATGAAAACAGATAATTCTGCATAAAGAAGTTACCACACATAACATACTGCACTGACAGAGTTAACTGTACATGAGCAGAGGGGATTCTATTATCTGGGGCTTGCACTTGCACAGAATTTTAAAAGTATAGATGAAGAGATTTGCAGCAACAGGGAAGATTTTGAGCTCTTCTAGAATGGCAAAGTAGAAATTATTCAGGTCACAGCTCCTGTCTCCTCTGCGGCTGCTTAAAGTCTCCTGTAGGCATTTCTAGGATATTAGAGATGGATCCTAAGGTTCTAAGAGAAGGCAAGGAGACTTGGCCTTTGAGTTTCTGCCCCAGGCATCATAAACTTCACCTTTGGAATGTTGGCAAAGAGATGTATTGGCAGCACTCAATTGTTGGACCAATGATGAGGCTGTTGAGCTACAGACTACGGTTCTACTCACAGGGGAGGAGTTTTGATATAATTGGCTATTTAGCTTAACAAGTCCAGAGGGCAGCAGGAAGTCTGTATCCACAGAGGACCTTATTGGCCAGACCAGACATTCGGTAAATCTGTTCTTTTAGGCAGTGGCCCATTTAAAACAGGCTCCATTTAAAAGCATGCCAGAAAAAAAAAAGTGGCTGTTTCATAATGGGCCACCCTGTGTTAAATAATATTACTCTTCTGGTAGGCAACCCTATACTTAGCACTTTCATGAAAATTAATTAGGTACAGGTACAAAGACCTAAGAGACTCTATTACACAAATCTCTTAAAACTTGAAATGTGAAAAATCGACCAAAAGTATCTGTTAATAACTTACACACCTCTTTGGAAAAATGAAAGAGCTTTGGTTTACAATCATCTGTAGCATTTGAAATCTGTTTAAGAGGATTGAAGGGAAAGAGAGAAACCAACAGTCATTAAAAGTCAAACTACATCAACAAAAATAATGAACTTATTACTACTAGGCTTTCAAATAAAAATATTTCAAAACAAAGTTCCAAAATACAACACAGCGGTACTTTTATTCATTAGAAAAAAAATGTCACTCATCTTTTATTTTTCTTTTTAACTTAAAAAGGAAGAAATTGAGAATGTAAATAATTACCTGAAAGTATTGCTCTGTGAAATTTAATGCCAGAGGACAAGGGATGGACCACTTTTTAATTATTATCTGTAAAAATAAGTAAATAAGCATTCAAATTATTTTTACATATTTATAAACTGGAGCAATAGCACAGCTGGCAGGGCATTTACCTTGCACTTGGCCAACCTGGGTTTGATTCCTCCGTCCCTCTTGGAGAGCCCGGCAAGCTACTGAGAGTATCCTGCCTGCACGGCAGAGCCTGGCAAGCTACCCATGGCGTATTCGATATGCCAAAAATAGTAACAATAAATCTCACAGTGCAGACGTTACTTGGTGCCCGTTCGAGCAAATCAATGAACAATGGGATGACAGTGCTACAGTGCAGTGCTATGACAAAATCAATTTTAAATACTTCAATAAATCTACCACCACACCAAATAAGATGCTAGCAAACAGAAAGTTTTTTGAGCATATGCGTTTCCTAGTTAGAGTGGGGTCATCATTTAAAGGGATCACCACTGGGGCTGGAGCAATAGCACAGCAGGTAGGGCATTTGTCTTGCACACAGCGACCCGGGTTCGATCCCCGGCATCCCATATGGTCCCCCAAGTACTGCCAGGAGTAATTCCTGAGTGCAAAGCCAGGAGTAACCCCTGAGCATCGCTGGGTGTGACCAAAAAAAAGCAAAAATAAATAAACAAACAAACAAACAAATAAATAAAGGGATCATCATTTAACATGGTCAGTTATGGCCAGGGTTGTGGATAGGAAAGATATAGAAATGCTGCAATCCTGTTTCAGGGACTGCCTCATTAAAGTCTACGAATATGCTTGTATCAACTCTCAAAACTCTTTTGAGTATCAATGCATTAAAATAAAAAAGTGCAACTCAAAATGGGAACACAGTGGTTTTAGTGACAATGGAACACGAATACAGTTATTTGTGGACCTGGCACCAGTAACAAACAGTAAAATATTAATAGCGGTTTTGGAAACAGCTATTGGAGCCTTCATGCAAAGGGGAAGCTAAAGGATTTCTGTTGCAGAATGCTGGCCCTCTTAGCTTTTTTCAGACATGTATTGCTTTTGGTAAATGTGAATAAAGCTGGTTAGAAACAGGAGAAAAATTGAATTTTAAAAAACATTATAAGAAATCCAGAGCAATGCTAATTCACAGAACAATCAATGAAAACATTTCAGGATTTCACTCTTCCTTATTTTTTTGTGGTCTCCTGTTCCTAGACCTAGGGAGTTACTGTGTTAGCATTACCATGGGCACAGTTGTTTTAGGCACATAATCACTCTGTAAATGTTTGCTCTGGGCTGAAACCCAGCACACAGGGCAAGGGATAATAAAGGAAACATTTGTCCTTTGCAGGAGACCAATAAGTAAACAGTATTCCTATTCGGTACTTATCTAGTTTTGAATTTTAACTATGTCATTCAAAATTTTATGTACCGATCAAACAAATCTAAGGAAAATAAATACTTTTAGGACTAAATTAAGGTGTGAACTAAAGAATTACCATTAATTAAAACACTTACCTCCCCCACCCCTGAATTGCCGCCCTCCTCCCAATAATTCTAAATTAAAGAAGTTGCTTTGATATTTCTAGCTACTTTGACAATATAGAATAAAATGGCCAATTCATGAGAAAAAAAAAATCAATATTATCACTGCCCTTTTTCCTCTGCTAGTTTTTTAACTCAAGGTGGGTAGAAGCTAGAGAATCGAGGCTATTAGTTATATCTCTTTCTTTCCTGCCAAATGGAGTTTCTCTCACCTTCCCTCCTTCCAGTCCAAGTGGTCGCAGCCTTAACCACTTAGGAAGTCCTTGATTGGCACCATGTGCTTTGATCAACTCTATGGGCGTTACCTCATTTATTTAATCAACTATTCTTATTAGACTGCAAAAATATAAATAAAAAAAAAACTTTCAATCTGAACACTAAGCCTGCATGGTAGAATAGGATGAATAGAGACAATGTCCTAGGAAGCAAAAACCAGAGAACAGAAATGGATATATAAAATAACAAAGAATAACAGAGTCTCAGGTTGAAGGCAGACATAGTAAGAAGATAATTCCAGGTCAGAGAAAGAAACGGAGAAATGGAATATACATATTAAAAACATCTGCTCAACAACAACAACAACAACAAAATTAAAAGAAAAAAAAACCCTGCTGGTGGGTTAGAGATAGTACAGAGGTAAAGCTCCTATCTTGCATGTGGATTTGATCCCCAGCAATACGGTCTACTGAGCACTTCCAGGAATGACTTTAGGACTACCATGTGTGGTTTATCCCTAACCCTCCAACCCCTGCGTCTTAAATAACTGCTTAGGCTTAGGGAGATAACTCAAAGGGATGGGGAGCATTCAAAAAGTCCAGGTTCAATCCTGGGCATAGCATGATCTCCTAATTATCACTGGGTGAAGCCCCCAAACCAAATAATAATAGTGATGGACTGAAGCAATAGCACAATGGGTAGGGTATTCGTCTTGCATGTGGCTGACCCGGTTTCGATTCCTCCGTTCCTCTTGGAGAGCCTGGCAAGCTACCGAGCGTATCCTGCCCGCAAGGCAGAGCCTGGCAAGTTACCTGTGGCATATTTGATATGCCAAGAACAGTAACAACAAGTCTCACAATGGAGACGTTACTGGTGCCCGCTCGAGCAAATTGATGAGCAACAGGACGACAGTGCTACAGTGCTAATATTTAATTAAAAAGATTATGGGGCCAAGTGATAGTACAGTGGGTAGGGCATTTGCTTTGCAAGCAGCCAACCTGGGATCAATTCTCCAGCAACCTCTATGGTCCCCTGAGCCCTGCTGGAAATGATCCCTGAGCACTGCTGGTTATGAACCTCCGAAAAACAAACAAACACATAAACGAAACATTAAAATATCTCTTCACTTGCACAAAAAGCTCTTTCCTGTCTGTTCCATGTCTTACCAAGTTCCTAACACTCAGTTCAAGTTTCGCATTCTTTCTTTGACATCTTTCTTTTCTCTAGTTGCAGTGATACTTCTTTTCTCTCAAGTCTTACAATTCTTATTCTAAAGCAAACACTAATTTTTTTTTCCCAATTACATATTGCCTGTACTGTTATTTTCTGTAATACAGTTAGTTTGTTTCCCATAACAGACTGACAGATCCCTAAGCAGACCAAGGAGATGGCTCAAAGAGCTCACACTTGGCATCCAAAAGTCTGATTCCTTGCACAATACATGGTCCTCTGCGCACTGCGTAGGAGGAGGATTGCCAAGTACAGCACCCGAACTGAAACGGAGTAAGATACAGATGAAATTCCCCAAACCCTATAATGCCTAACAGTGCTCAGCAGAAGAAAAGCATCTGATTAAAAGCCACTGAAATAATTCTCTATTTTGATTACTGATTTATTTATATATTACTAATTTGTAATCATGACAGAATATATGGAAATGATGACAATAAATACATTTGTATTCCATAACAAACTCCCCCAAAGTTAAATTTACCAAATTAGGGAAAGCCATGTTATTGCTGTCATTCTGAGCCACTGTTAAGTAAAATTTAATGGGAAATTTTAGATATTTCAGAGAGGACATGTGCGCTAAATTTTTTTCTCAAAGAAAGTGTCTAGGTCAATAAATGACTGTAAATTTTTATTTGTATAATTTGAAGATTTTAGGTAAATAAAATTTTCATGGACCAATTTTTATTTATTTTTTAGTTTTGGGTCCACAACCAGCAGTGTTCAGGGCTTACTCTATGCTCAGGGATCACTTTAGCAGGGCTCAGGGGACGAAACAGGGTTCTGGGGATCAAACCTGGGTCAGCCTCCTCCAAGGCAATTTTTAAATATTTATGTATGTTATAGAAATATTAATTGACTTACAAAAACATACCAACAGAAACAGTCATGCACAAAGTCAGCAACCTTCAAAAATAATCTGTGTTAACAGGTATTATTTCCTTTCCTAAGCATTCACTACATTATGCATTTAAAAGTCTAATATTTAGATGGTATAAAATGTAAAGAAGCATTAAAAAATTTGTATAGTTTTCATTGTCCCATTAGAGTACATAGAGATGCTGTCCTCAGTTGAGCAAATTTAAACTGTGCTCACAGGAAAATCCCACAGGTGTTGTAAAGCATTGACAATCACTGTCACCGTAATCACTGTCATTCCGTTGCTCATCGATTCTGCTCTAGCGGGCACCAGTAACGTCTCCATTGTGAGACTTGTTGCTATTGTTTTTTTTTTTTTGTCTGTTTGTTTGTTTTTGGGTCACACCCAGCGATGCACAGGGGTTACTCCTGGCTCTGCACTCAGGAACTACCCCTGGCGGTGCTCAGGGGACCATATGGGATGCTGGGATTTGAATCTGGGTCGGCCGTGTGCAAGGCAAACGCCCTACCCGCTGTGCTATAGCTCCAGCCCCTTGTTACTGTTTTTGGCATATCAAATATGCCATGGGGAGCTTGCCAAGCTCTGCTGTGTGGCAAGATACTCTCGGTAGCTTGCCGGGCTCTCCGAGAGGATCAGAGGAGGAGGAATCGAACCCAGGTCAGCCTCGTGCAAGGCAAAAGCCCTGCCCGCTATGCTATCACTCCAATACATGCAGAATAGGAGTACTGTTTGCAAATGACTTTCACACTTAAAACCTGCAGTAAGGAGGCTGGGAGAGAGGACAGAGGAAAATCTGGCTGATTCTAGGCACCACATGGTCCCCCAGCAAAGCAGGCCCTGAGAACCACCAGGTGTGACCTTGGAGGTCTCATCACAGCAGGGTGGCCTGGGTGACCCTGGCACTGCAGGGTCAGAACAGAATTGCTGGTGAGACCCCTTGATCTCCTGAGCATCACTTGGAACCCCTCCCCCCATCAAAACAAACAAGAAACCTGCATTAGAGAGTAAAAAGTATCTGCTGTGATAGAAATGAGCACTATTACAACCACAATCAAGGGACATATCAATATATCAGCTTCAAGCTATCAGCAGTAAACATCTTTTTTTTTTCATTTTCTCTTGCTTTTTTTCAGTGAAACAGATAGTTTTTCATTGAACAAAACCTACTTTTGAAGGATGTGAAGGGATAAGAAAAGATGAGGATGTGTTCAAGAGGAAAAAACAGGCAGGCTTTTCCAGAGAGGAAAAGCAAAGAGACAGAGAGATAACCAAGTGAGACAGGTGCTCAAGGGAGAACACAGTCTTGAAGAGCAAACCAAACATCAAATTATTTCTACCTATGCAATGTCTGACCCCTGGGACATAGAAGTAACAAATGGAGATGTTGCTGGCGCCCACTCAAGCAAATCGATGAACAACGGGATGACAGTGATACAGTGATTCAATGTCTGGACTGCCATCATTTCTGAGAAAAAAAAATCAATGTTACCTGTACTGATTTTCTTTAATATACAAATGGCCAACTGCATATGGATGATACTCGACCACCATGCAGATGTTTCTCAACAGTACGATTATGATGAAAATATCTGCTATATTTCTCTCTTGAACACGGAGCCTAAAAAGTGGAGCCAGACTGATGATAGTACAGCTTGTAGGTTGCTTTCCTTGCATGTACCCACCTGAGTTTGGACCCTGGCATCCAATATGGTCCCCCAAACACTACCAGGAGTAATTTGTGAATGCAGAGCCAAGAGGAAACCCCTGAGTATTGCCAGGTGTGACCCAAAACCCAAAAAACAAAAACCAGGGACTAGAGACATGGCACTAGGGATTAAGATATATGCCCTGTTGGGGCTGGAGAGATAGCACAGCAGGTAAGGCGTTTGCCTTGCACGCGGCCGACCCGGGTTCAAATCCCAGCGTCCCATATGGTCCCCTGAGCATGACCAGGGGTAATTCCTGAGTGCAAAGCCAGGAGTAACCCCTGTGCATTGCCAGGTGTGACCCAAAAAGAAAAAAAAAAAGATATATGCCCTGTAAGCAGCCAACCCAGGTACCACATGCCCCCCACTAGGATCTCTGGGTGTGGCCCTGGAGGCTCCTGGGCATTGCTTGGGAGGTTCTGCCAAAAGAATGGAATTCAGAGCTGGAGAGATAGTGCAGGAGTTAAGGTGCTTGCCTAACATGTGGCTAACTCTGGTTCCATCCCTGGCACCACATATAGTCCCCAGCATGGTGGAATTCAGATTCTCTTTCTCTTTATATTGTGTTACTTTACAAATATCAAAACAATGATGGTGAAGGAGGAGAACTTTGTTCATCAAACCTATAAAAGACAAATAAAAAGACCCCTGAAAATAATCTAAGGTCCTATTAATTTATGGGTGGATAAAGATATGATACCATGTCCATAGTAGTCCAGTGTCCACTACAGAATATTATTCAGCTATTTTTTTAAAAGACAAAGCCCTGCAATTAATAAGAATAAACCTAGAGGACATAGTGTTTAATAAAGAGTCAACTTGAAAGACAAACACTGTATGATTTTCACACATTTATGCAATATAGAGAAAATGTACAGATAAAGTTATATAAAGCCCAAAATAACTTTTGTTGTATTTGGCCAATTAGGGTTATCAGAAAGAAAGGGGGAAGTAGATAAATTGGGATAAAGGGGACAAATATATAATCAAGGGAAGAATAAGACTTTAATTGGTGAATTTAATATAGTACATATACACATGGTACTTTTCAACAATGAACATCTGAAAATGTTATAATGCTATAGTCAATGCTTCTTTGGCCAAAAGGCGATGTAAAATAGAACTATGTTGCTTCAATAAATTGTATTTAATATTAAAAAATGTATCAATGTATCAAAATTAACTCCCGTAAGTTTTCTGAGAAATATTTTTCCTGTTACAAAAAAAGAGCTAATTTTGGGCCGGAGCGATAGCACAGCGGGTAGGGCGTTTGCCTTGCACGCGGCCGACCCGGGTTCAATCCCCGGCACCCCATATGGTCCCTCAAGCACCGCCAGGGGTAATTCCTGAGTGTAAAGCCAGGAGTAACCCCTGAGCATCGCTGGGTTGTGACCCAAAGAGCAAAAAAAAAAAAAAAAGAGCTAATTTTAAAAGTAAAAAATATCAGGGCTGGAGAGATAGCACAGTGGGTAGGGCATTTGCCTTGCATGCAGCTGTCTCGGGTTTGATTCCCAGCATCTCATATGGTCCCTTGAGCACCACCAGGAGTGATTCCTGAGTGCAAAGCCAGGAGTAACCCCTGAGCATCGCCGGGTGTGACCCTCCAAAAAAAAATCTCATATGTAAAAGAATTATTTCTTTTTAGTAACAATTTTGTAAGAACTTATTTATGCTAAATAAACTAAACCAGAGTGAATTCAGGCATCTAATTCTTACTAGAGCTCCTTCACAGTTAAAACCCAGAAACTCTGGATTCATTAATAAGACCAAGTTTCAAAATTGCAATTAGCATGAAATTGATTTTATAGATTAGAACCAGCCTGATTCTCATCCTTGAGTAACCACACACACATACAATATTGTAAACGTCAACAGCAACAACAAAACATGATACACACACCTACACAAATAATTATTTTCTAAGGTTTTACATGAGTTAGTCTACTCTACTCCCTAGTAAAGGACAAGAAATAATGCATTTGAAATGCTGCTGCAGCTGAGTATTCAAAGTAGATAAAAAGGAAATAGGTTTGTGGGACAAAAGTGCTTTGAATAACATGTTGAAATAAACTGGTATTCCCAATAACAACAAAAATGAATTAAAGAACATTATTATAATGAGTTCAATTTTAGTGAAGAGATAAGCAATATACTGTATTTTAAACTTACCACAAGAGCAAAGAACAGCATAAAGAAAAATGATAAGCTACTCGTGTAGCCAAGAAAGCCTGTAAAATAACAGTAAAATAAAAAGCAATTTATAAGGAAAGTGATCCTAATGTACAGCTAAAGCTATCCATCTTGGGCATGTTTTCTATTACAATGCTTTAGTATCTGGGGCTTAGGGCTGAGAATAACAACATTCCAACTATCTGTCACAGATCATTTATGTAGTTCTGCACAGCAGAATTGGAACTGGCTTACCACTAATGGTACACTGTAAGGAAAGGCTGCTCTTTAATGTTCTGCTGTAAAGATTTTATTTTAGTGGGGCAGACAAAATACTACTGCAAACCAAGTAATAGGTTAACTAGGCAGGGCTGAAGGCTGAACAACCTAAAATAAGACCAAATTAAAGTTATTCACAACCACCGCCCTTCAATACCATGAAGTTTAAAAGCCCCTAAATGCTATTTTCTTGTCATTCATTTGCAGCCCCCACCCCCTCCATACACACACACAAACAAACACACACACATACACACACAAACACACACACACTTTCTTCTAAACAAATAATGTTGTCTTCTGGAAAAACACTTACCTATTTTAGGAAGAAGTGCTAGAGGGAACACAATGCCAATACAAATGATAATCAGAAGTGTTTGTCCATCAAGATACCAAGACCTATGGGGGAAAATGATGTCCCGTTTTAGTCCTATTTTAGACACAAAACTCCAGAGTTTGCATACACACACACACACACACACACACACACACAGAGTCACTCATTACAACCATTCATTAGGGAAAATATATTTCTGTCTGTTAAAAAGTATTCTTTTAGGATTCTATTATTCTTATTTATGCATTTATATTAAAGAAATATATCCATACCATGAGCTATCATTTTTCAACCACTAGGTTTGCAAATATATTAATATTAAACAGAAAAGGTAATAGACAATGTTGATAAAGAATAAGGTGTCCAAAAACTGATGAATACATAAATGGTTTATATTATTTTTCTGGAAAAAAACTTGGCAATCGATATTATATGTTTTAACACTTAAAAATGACTTAAATATAGGAAACAGTGAGTAATAAGAACAAAAAAATCTTTAAAAAGATCTATTTATTTTTTTTTTAAGTGAGTATTTTTTTTATTTTTTTATTTTTTTATAATTTATTTATATTTAATTAGAGAATCACCGTGAGGGTACAGTTACAGATTTATACACTTTTGTGCTTATACTTCCCTTATACAAAGTTCGGGAACCCATCCCTTCACCAGTGCCCATTCTCCACCACCCGTAAACCCGGCGTCCCTCCCACCCTCCCCAATCCCATCTCCCCCCCACCCCACCCTGCCACTGTGGCAGGGCATTCCCTTCTGTTCTCTCTCTCTAATTAGCTGTTGTGGTTTGCAATAAAGGTGTTCAGTGGCCGCTGTGCTCAGTCTCTAGCCCTCATTCAGCCCGCAACTCCCTTCCCCCACATGGCCTTCAACTACAATGTAGTTGGTGATCGCTTCTCTGAGTTGCCCTTTCCCCGGAACGTGAGGCCAGCCGCGAAGCCATGGGGTCAACCTCCTGGTACTTATTTCTACAGTTCTTGGGTATTAGTCTCCCACTCTGATATTCTATACTGGCTCTGCACTCAGAGATTACTCCTGGCATTGCTTGGAGGGCTATATAGGGTGCTAAGATTGAACCCAGGTGGGCCGCACACAAGGCAAAAGACCTATGTGCTGTACTACTGCTCCAGCCTCTACGTGAAAAAAAATTTTTACCACAAAAAGATACTGATGTCACACTAACACCCAAAAGTAGTAGAGATAAGAATCAGGAGATCTGCCCTACAGCTTGGAAAATGGCCTCAAATGCTGGGGGAAAAGGCAGCAGAGACAGAGAAGGGTACATCTAGTAGAGAATGTTGGGAGGACCCACTCGGGTTGAAAGCTTCGTACCAAAAGTAGACTATAGACCGAACAGGATGACCACTCAATACCTCTATTGCAAACTACAACATCCAACAGGAGAGAGAACAAAAGGGAATGCCCTGCCACAGAGGTAGGATGGGGTGGTGGGGGCTGGGACGGGGGTGGTGGGAGGGATACTGGAATCATTGGTGAGGAGAATGGGCACTGGTGGAGGGATGTAAACTAAATACAAACATGAAAGTTCATAAGTTTCTAACTGTACCCCACGGTGATTCACTAATAAAAATTAAAAAAAAAAGATACTGATGTCACTTGATGGAGGTGTTTTCAAACATTATGGTGATAGTCATATTGCAACATTAAAGCATCTAACTCAACACTGTACACCTTCAACTTCTACAATGATATCTTTTGAATATATTTCAATTTTAAAAAAAAGGTACATCAATTTCAAGTCCTGGCTTCTAATATGAACTTCCTAGTTCATCGTACCTTTTTGTTTCCTTAGAGGGAAATGGATACCTGGCAAAGGCTCACTGCTTAGAGAGGTTGTTTCTGGGGCTACTCGAGGCTCTACTGGGTGCATGGGATTGAACCTGGGACTCTGCTACACACGAAGCATATACTCAGTGCAGTAAATGATCTCTCCAGAGAGGACTATGTCTTTTACACCTTGGGCTGTGAGGAAGTTCTATCGAAATTACCATTTTTGTTTGTCTTTGTTTTTGGCATAGTGCTTCGGGGTTGCTTGCGGGACCATGCGCTGCTTGGGGATGGAATCCAGACTCCAGCATGCTAAGCGCACACTCCAGCCCTTGAAGCTTTCTCCTAGCCCCTCTAATGCATTTTTAATGAGTACTGCTGGGTGCTGACAACTTCTTTAACAGAACAAGAGAAGGAGCAGCATCAGAAAAAGCAACACGATCACATTTCTCTCTCCTCCACCCTAATTCACGTCTTTACATAGCACCTGGGGCTGGAGCGATAGCACAACAGGTAGGGCGTTTGCCTTGCACATGGCCAACCTGGGTTTGATTCCTCTGTCCCTCTCGGAGAGCCCGGCAAGCTACCGAGAGTATCCCGCCTCCACGGCAGAGCCTGGCAAGCTACCCGTGGTGCATTCGTTATGCCAAAAACAGTAACAACAAGTCTCACGATGGAGACGCTACTGGTGCCCACTCGAGCAAATCGATGAACAACAGGACGACAGTGACAGTGCTACAGTGCTACATAGTACATGGACCAGACACTAAAACATTTTGCACCTATTGTATTTGATTTTTATCAAACCTATTTCTAGCTGTCATGAATCTGGATCTGTGTACTCTACATGTCTTTTAATTGTTAGCAAGCAGAAACTTCAAAGAAAATACATATGTTAAAAAAAGCAAAAAGATACTTAGCATATTCAACTAATAAGAAGCAAAATGAGAATTAAAAAAATATATATTCCCTCATCAAGGAGCACCTGGCAACTAAATTTCTTAAGTTGGCAAAGAGCCCAGGGCTCCATGCCTGAAATCTCCTTCCTTCTGGGATCCAATATCAGATCCAACAGTTGCAGTGCCAGGAGAAAAAATGCCCAAAGGAGCGCCAAAGCAGATTCCATCTGTTAGTTCTGCCGTCCCGGCTGTCCGGAAGGTGGAATTGTGCAAAGTGAGCAGATTAATCCTCAGGACCAGACACTCTTTCCTCTTGCATTAGAATAAAGGAAATTTCCCAGTTCTGATCTTAACTTATATTCTTATATCTTGTAACTTTATACTAGTTCAGATCACCATTCATGTCCCTGGAACACAGTGGCCAATACAATGAGCTGGGGAGTGTCTAAAGATAAATCCCACTGCCCCCTCCCCTCTGAGCACTAACTCAGATGCAGAGTAATGTAATGTTAGCCCTACAGGAACCATGCTGTAAAGATCATATGAGCCAACAATTTCTTTTTATTAGCCTATAAAATCAACAAAAGGAAGAAGATCTTAAGTGATAAAAACAATAGAAATTATTTCCTACTCCTGAAACTTCACTGGGTTATTTTTGGGTTTTTTTGTTTGTTTGTTTTAGAAATTAGAAAAGTTTTTGGAAAGCAGTAAAGAAAGGAAAAGGAACTCCCTTTTTGGGGAAGGAATTCAGTCTAAGTTAGTCAATGTGAGTTTATGATATTTTTCAAACATTGCCTTGTTTATTTCAAGATGGTGCTTTCTTTACACACTCCTTCAAGGATTGAACTTTAAATTCTTAATATAAAAAAAAAACCTTGCTGCAAATATAACTTCTCCATCCCTAGCAGTGGTGCTGGCTAATATCATTATTAAGCTATGCTAATAAAACCAATTGTAATTAAAATGCTTTCCTTTGCTAGTCATCAACATTAAAGGCAATGCAGTAATAATAATAAAGTTAAGAACTTTATGAAAATAAAGTTGGTTGAACTTCATGTACACATCACAGTCAACTGAACTGTGTTTGGAAATAGACATTTTACAAAGAACAGAAAGGATTAAACTTACAAAATAAAACCAGCAAGAGAAAAAAAAGAGGGGGGAGCAAGCACCACTAAATATAAATAATAACAAAAATCAAGATATTAGAATGTACTAACCTTAAATTTTTTCCTAAGCAGGGGGTAAAAAAGAATTATCTAATAGAATCCCTATTTTCCTACTGTGATCTAAGTATACAATTGTCTTTAAGCCAAATAATTAAAGTAAAAAGTTTTATACTTCCTAGAAAACTTGTTTGATCTGTGAATTTAATCCTATATGATAAAAATGTTCCCAGTATGAAATATGGAGCATAAATCCTTAGCTGTATTGCAAATGCTTTGGCATGCAGATGTTTTTTTCCATATTCTAATGAAAACCAGATTTATTTATAAGTTGCTTTAATTTCATTCTCGAATGGAATGGAACAAGAGTATCATATGTTCTGAATTAGGATCTTACTCACATCCCATATCAATTATGTAACTCAAATGCAAGACAACTTAATTGTGTCAATCATATTCCCCTGACAAGATCATTAAATGTTAACAGAGAGCTTCCAACTTTAACAGTCACAGATTTTTAAAATATAAATTATTCTATAAGAAATATCGATATCTCACAAAAGTCCTTTATAAGTACTATAGCTGACTTCCAATAATACGTTAAAAATTAGAATAGTTTCAACAAAAAACCTCTTTATAACAGTTTACAAAGGTTTATATTTTAAAAAGATATATCAAAGTTTTCAGGTAACACAGAAAATAAGCACACCTAAAAGATCTTAACTATAAAATACTGTAAATCAACTCCAAAATAAAAGCATTTCAATATCACTGACTCCACAGAAAAAATATTGCTATGTAACCCTAGAACCAAAATGCCTAGATAGTTAAGTCAATAATCATAACATTTATTTCCTAATTATTTTATAACATTCATCTTTAAAACCTAATGACTTACCTGTATTCTAAGCAACTAATATAGTGACTTATTGTTTTTCAAAACTTTGAAATCCAACTGAAGCAAATACACATAAAATTTATAACAACGTGAGTCTAATAAAATGTATAATTTAAACATATCTTAACAGAGAGATGCAAGCTGGCTAAAGTATTTTGAAATATTTCGTTTTGAAAATCCATTTCTGACATGTGAAAGTAAGATTTTTATCAATTTTTAACTAACTTGAATGAGATGGGAGTTCATTTTGTTTTCATTTTAAAAACATAGAAAAAATGATGTAAATGGCAACTATTTTTTAAAAAACTATGATAAAATACTTTTAGAGAATAAGACCTAAGTTTAATTGAACTTTACCACAGATTACCTTAATCATTTCTAAGAGCTCATGAATATTTTTATTCCTCTTTACACAAATTCATATGACAATCAAAAATTGTAAAATAAAGTCACCAAATTTAGGACCAGTTAAAAGAAAAACACGTATGACAATTATTAAAATAAATAAAATTTATTCAACGCACTCAAATTTGACTGACTTTCTTGATAGGGAGTCAAAGCAAAAAAGAAAAAAAGCAACTTTAACAGTCATTATAATTGGAATTTCACAATTTTGCAATCTTAATACTAAGCTCCATGTTTATAAAAGCTCATATATTTTATTTAATCATACTAACAACTGGTTAAGAAAGCATTAATGGTATCTCCATTATATCATTCAGGTGAAGAAACCTGAGCTGAAAACTAAGTTCCATAGGTCAGGGAGTTCATTTAAGGGACTGGAGCTCATGCTTTCATTTAGGGGGCCCAGGCTGGATCTCTAGCACCACGTGGAACCCTCTGAGCTACTGAGAGTGACCCCAAGTAGCTCCTGAGTACCATTGCTAGGTGTATACAATAAACAAAAACAAAATTATCAAGACTTTAAAGCCAAAAGATAGTTTCCTTAGCTGACTGAATGTAAACGTATAGACCATAAGTCTAATGTATACTTTCTTAGTTAACACTATATATGTGTGTAGATATACACATATATAAACATATAAACATACACACATATATACATACACATACATACATATATATAAAATGATGGGGTTTACTGAGCAGTTCTCAGGGGACCTGAGGGACTACCCATCCCATGATTCTTGGCCAATCAGGCCAATAGTTCAATGCTAGGGCTTAAGGGCATAGGTGCTGCTAGAGTGCTATGTTGCTGGTGACCTACCAAGGCCACCCAACATACTCGGGGACTTGAGGGCTATACTCAGTGGTGCTGAGGGGACCCTGTGGTACCAGGGATTGAACAGGGGTCAGAAGAATGCAAGACAAGTGCCTTAACCCCTCTACGGTCTCTCTAGCACTAGTCTAAAACTCTTTCATTGCCTTGAGTTCATAGTTGTAAATTACAAAAAAAAAACTATCACATAAGATTTTCTGAGTAACAGAACTTGTTCTCAAGGTGTTTGTACAAATACTAAAGTAAGTTTTACATAGCATTCATCAAATTAAAAGCATAAAATTTGCCTTGTAATCCCAAACAAGTTCAGATACTTGAGCACAAAAGGAAAAAAAAAGTCTACAAGTTTGACAGTTTTTTGGTGCTCTGGTTAGGAAATTATGTGAAATACTTGAAGAAAAAGATAAACTGATTTCTTCTGTCTATTCAAGTTTTTCCCAAAATTTTGGGCTGGAGCAATAGTATAGCCTTTATTGTACATGCCTGCCTTACATGCAACTGGCCAGGGTTCCATTCCAGCTCCCCATATGGTCCCACAAGCACCATGAGGAGTGATTTCTGAGTGCAGAGCCAGGAGTAACCTCTGAGCATCATTAGGTATAGGCAACTTAACCCCAACCCACCACCAATTTTTTTTAAATAAAAATTTCTTGTCATACATGCTGAAAGGAAAAGTATAATTTTCCCCTTAAAAACAAATATTAATAGCTTTTAGAAAGCAGTACTTTCGAGAAGTATTTCTTTACCTTTTTAAAAAATTGAGATAACATAATAATTTAGTATTTTTGAATAAGAGGAAAAATAAGGAATTTTGTAATTAAGTACTGTTATCTATATTGTCTAAAAACAGGAATAAAACTATTAGTCCCTACAAATTATTATTTTTTTTTGGAAGGAGGGGTTTGGGCCACACCCAGAAAGCAGTATTCAGGGTTTACTCCTAGCTCTGTGCTCAGGGATCATACCTGGCAGTGCTCAGGGGACCATATAGGATGCTGGGGAACAAACCCATGATGGCTGCATGCAAGGCAAGTGTCCTACTCCTGTACTATCTCTCTGGCCCCCAAATGACTTATTTTTAAAAATCATGCTTGGTAATAGGAACTGTCACACAAGTACAGTTGTAACTTTATCCCTCTGGCCTTATCTTTATCACTCCGGTTTACTGAGAAGGGACAGCAGAATCAACCATTCTCTTCTATTTCTTGTCAGTGGTATTCAGTTTTACCCAGTCTTCCTTTCAATCTTTCATATCCCAAAAATGTCACCTTCACTCTTTTCCAAGTGGTAGCTCATGTTCACCTGCCCTACCTTATCATCCTCCCACAAAAAGCAAAAATTACACTTGGTCCATAAGATGATTCACAACACAGTTCTTTGTACATAACGGACCACCAATAAGTACCTGAGGACTGTTTTCTTCCCCAAGACTACTATGCGCTATATCAAATTTCTAAGTCTCTTGAGGTCAAGGACTACATTTGTTTTAGTTCCCATTACAGCGTCATAAATATTGAGTTCAAAATTGACACAATAAAATATTTTTTCTTACCCACTATGGTCCCCAGACAAAAATTCTGAAATAGCAGCTGGAAGTTCCGTTTTAATAATGAAAAGATAAGATGACATAGCTGCAAAAGGGAAAGAAGAGCTTTTATCAGAATTCCCCAACTTTTAACATTTAAGGAATAATTTACTCAGAAACCCAGGTGTCCATTAGGGCTATGATAACACATGGAAAGTTAACTCACACTGCACTGTCCTTATAGATGTTTATACATCAGGACTGAAGACAAATAACTCTGTAAATTCATTAAGTTGTCTTTGTTTACATTCTAAGTCCAAAGCAAGCTGCTAGGTTAAGGAAAGTGATTGTGATTATAGGTCATTCAGAAAAAAACATTTTGTTTAAAGGTATGCAGAATCCCTTTTGTTATCAATCAACTTTGTTCAAGGCATCAGAGGTTAATTCAGCAACAACTGATACAAATAGTTTAATAAATACAGCTGATATCTTTTCTTTGTAACTAGAAAGAAAAGTCCCCATAGAAGTCTCTCTCTTCTCAATTCTTCCATGTGCTTCCCTTTCCCAACATTACAGCCATGTTATTAAAAAAAAAAAAAACCCTGAATGCAGAATAAATTGTATTTAAAACTGCTCTCTTAAATAGACTAGAAAAGATTTCATGGAAGCCATTCAATGTATTAAAGGGGCAAAATTGTAACCCTTATTCTATTAACAGTGTATTATGCAATCAAAGCCTAAAGCTAATTATTATAACATTTTATCTAATAAGACCCAAGAAATAACTATTTTATGGCATTTCCATAATGATTCTATTTCCAATAAGGCATTAAAAACATTATAAGCCTATCATCATATACTGAAAAGTGTTTTAATATGGCTACAAAAAAAGAGAAATTGCCTATACATACAGAAGTACTGAAGTTTAAAAAAACTCAGATGGTTTGGAATCAGAACTTCGGTTTAATGGAGTAATAATCTCTCTTTACGCTAGAGAGTAGGCATGTATATAAAAAAGAGTCAACAAGAATATGTCCCTAAAGAATACAGAGTGTGCTCTATGTGCATGTTAATTTTATTATTTATATTTCAGGAAACATTTCACTTTCTCATTGGACCTACAAAAACTAAGAACACAAATGAATGCCAAGTCTGAATAGCAAACATCGGGGAAATTTATTAAAAGGCTCAAATGACTTAAGAAGAAAAACATGTATTTCTCAGTTAACATATCTAAAAGTAGTCAAATTCTTCCAAATTACTGTATAGTGTAGTGTGACTACATAACCCTCGTGAAAGAGAGAAGGACACATACTAGTTTATGTATAAATGAACACATACAATTCACATGCAAATATTTTTAGTAAAATAACGTATCTATATCAAAGTAAAAATTTAAAGTTATTTTACTGTTTAATTGTACTGTTTAAGTTATTTTACTATGACATTTTAGTTACTTCTTGGTAACTAGAATATACATATGTACATTTCCCACTTCATGACTTCTTAGCAGAGTATAGTTGTTGAGTGAGCTCAGCTTTCCCCCAGCATAAGTCACAGTGCATTTCTGCAAACTCTCTTTTTGTAATATGACATTACAATTGATATTATATGAAAAGATGTTGTACATTGTTCACATTCTCATAAAGAAAAATGCTATCACTTTGGCACAGAGCAGAAAGAAGGTTTAGATTAACCTCCTCTATTCAAAGATCTGAGGCCTCTGTTTATACTGCTTTATCTTTTCCAAAGAATCATACACATATGGTATGATGATGAAAATCATTAACTGAATTTTCTGCAACTAGTCTCAAACTTCTTAAATATATCCTGCAGGGGAAAATAAGACAAAAGTACCTTGAAAACAAGGAATGCAGAATTCCTACACAATGAAACTTATTATCTGCCCATCAGTCTTTCTTGCTTGAATTAACCCAACACCACATGCATTTCTTAAGTTTCAGACATTCATCTCTTTCAGTAATTTTCTATTATTACTTTTAGATCTTTAGTTGTAAAAAGCTTCAATGAATGAGATCATATTTCTTTCTAATATACAATCTGTCATTCTTCCCAGAATTTCTATTAGCCTCTGGCTAATCATTTGATCACTTTTATCCTCTGTTGTAGCCTTAACTCTTTGGTTTTTAAATGGGAGTCCTATTTCATTAGACTCCAGTCTGAAGAATCATGTATATTTTAAGAAATAAGAACTCACCAAACATATGTTTCTGTCCCAAAAAAAGATTCCAGCACACAGATATAAATATAATAAAACATACACAATACTGTTTCTTTCCTGGGAGAATGCTGGTATTTGTTTTAAAGATCTACAAAACCACAGTGTTCATGATATGGAAAAACCCCACTGATTAAGCAAGTAAAACAAAGACATTATCCTTACTCACTGTCTACATTTTTCCTTAACCACAAACATATTATGATGCAAGGAACAGTACCTTAATATACTGTGTTATATATGATAGAGATGAAGCCAACAAAAGTGACCAAAAATACTTTAAATTAGGAAACATGTCTTAATTGGCTTCATATTAAAAACAAAAAAACAATCAACTCAATAAAATAAATGAAATATTTTAAAACTGTCATCAACAGGAAAGCTCATACAGCCATTGCTTCCAACCCTCCTATTCACTAGCTCAAAGAGCTGCCTGCACACCTTCCATCTCATGTCTTCTACTAATGCATATGGAAGTGTTTAAATACTTATCTTAGAGACAGATCATAGCAAGAATTTGTAAATGATTTTTGCTGACATCCATACATGGGATAGATTTCCCAATAAAAGACATACCATGCTGTACTCTGAATGTATAATCATAAGAGCCAAGTTTGTAGTTAGGTGGCTCTGGTCTCTACACCATTAAAGCCAGAACCAGTGCTAGAAGACCTACCTTGATGACAAGTATTTGGCCATTACAAATCATTTAGTTTCACCACATTAACTAAATACATATTCTTTTCTTCTTTATTTTAAACACAACTAATAGAACTCATTTAATAGAAACTGCCCTGAGAAAGAAATGTAAAAAATCTGTCAACCTAATCAAAACACAGAAGTTAAAGAGTATTCCTTAAAAACCACTGTTCTTCAGTGGAAAAGTCACTACTGTTGTATTAAGACATAACTAAACGAGGGTAATATCTCATTAGGCAATAGCAAGCAGTAAGGTCCGATACTGGTTGACTGAATCATATAAAGAAACACATGAGCTGAATGAAAAGTAAGAATCGGAGAAAAGGAGAAAGGGCTCAAGGAAGCACTGTGAGATGGGCTGGCACTGTCGGCTTCTGGATGCCCATCTATGTGCCAGAGATTCCCAAACTGGCCTGGCCTCTCAGTGCCTCGTCAGAAAAAAAAATTAACTTACCTGGAAATCTATCTTCTGTAAGAGAACAAAGAATAAGCAACCCCCCGCCCCCACAATTGCACCTGAGGCTACTAACCTCTCATTTTAACCTTCATTACAAACCAGGAAAGTAGATACTTATTTCACAAATGAAATGGGCACAAAGAAGTAACTTACCCAAGCTATAGACTCCAGAAACAACCAGACTGGCTTAAGTAAGTTGTACTACAGAGTATTAATGCTATGGGAAAGAGAAAGAGCAAAGTAAAGAAGAAATCCTCACAGCAAAGAAAAATAAGAAAAATCAAGCAAGGGTACCATTTTTCAGAATTCCCCCGCTTTTTATCAGCATTTTTAAAGGTGGAAGGAGAGCATATGTGGTGGTTTTCAGGGATGCTGGGGGTCAAACTGGGGAAGGCCACATGCATGGCAGCCCCTAATCCCCTGGACTGTCTCTCCAGCTCCTTGTTAGCATTTATGCAAACTAATTCTGAATGCTGAGTTTAACTGCTGAGTTCAAAGAAAACTAAGAATCTCTACAACACAGAATACTAGTTAAATGTCCTCAAAACCCTTTTAATATTCATTTTTACATTAAGATGTGTTTCCCCCTAGGATTATAGCTGGTGTAGACAAGCTAAAGCAATTAATGATCAAACTTGGGGCTGGAACGATAGCACAGTGAATAGGGTGTTTGCCTTGCATGCGGCCGACCCGGGTTCGATTCCCAACATCCCATATGGTCCCCCAGGCATCGCCAGGAGTAATTTCTTAGTGCATGAGCCAGGACTAACCCCTGTGCAATGCCAGTGTGACCTAAAAAGCAAAGTAACGATCAAACTATTTAACCTACTACCTATGACTCTACTAGACCTATGCCTTTGTATATCAGGAACAGAGAGATAGGACAGAGCTTATTAAGGAATTTGCCTTGCATGCACCCAATCTGGGGAATATGGTACTAAATATGGTCCTTTGAGCACCACCAGGGGTGATCCCAGAGCATAGAGCCAGGAGAAATACCTGAGCACTGCTGGTTGTGTCCCCATGGTCCTTCCCTTACCCTCCAAATAAATAACAAACAGCTATTACTGCATTTTAAAGGAGTTTCCTATTCTCAAATATTTGAGGTATTAACACTACACTAAAATTCATAAATAAAAAGAGGGGCAGAAAGATAGTATAGTGGGCAAGGCACTTCCCTTACATATTGCTGGCCTCGGTTTCAACGTTTCAGTGGTGATCTCTGAGCAGAGCCAGGAGTACTGCTGGGTGTGCCCCCCACCCCCGCCCCAACAAAAGCCAACCCAAACAAAACCCAATAGCTCTTCCTATTCCTCTAATATTTTTAATGGACTATTTAGTTAAAATACCTTTTAAAAAAGAAAAAACACCTCAGCTAGAGTTTGGGCCTAAAACATCATTAGTTCACAAAATACAATTACCCTTTTTATGAACATCAAAACTACCAAATTTAAGATAAGACTACATGCAGCTAGTGTAGTAACTAGCTGGATGTATAACAACTAGCTGGAGCGATAGCACAGCGGGTAGGACATTTTCCTTGTGCACGGTCGACCCGGGTTCAATTCTTCCATCCCTCTCGGAGAGCCCAGCAGGCTACCAAGAGTAACCCGCCCGCACGGCAGAGCCCGGCAAGCAAGCTGTGGTGTATTCTATATGCCAAAAACAGTAACAAGTCTCACAATGGAGACGTTACTGGTGCCCCCTCGAGCAAATGGAAGAACAATGGGACGACAGTGCTACAGATAACAACAGCTAAGTATTCAGCAGTTGGGGGATTTTCTGCAACTTACAAAGGGTTAATTAGATATCCCTAGAGCAGGAACAAGTAAGTTTGCCTCTCCATTAAGAAACAATCACCTTTTTTGTTTTGGGGCCACACCTGGCGGTGGTTGGGGCTCACTCCTCGCTTTGTGCTCAGAGATCACTATCTCTCTGGCCTAAAGATTTGCCTTCTATTTCAAACATGTTTTAGTCACGGATAGCAACTCATTTATTCTATTCAGTGGACTTACTAACTTGCTGTTCCTACTAAATGTCCAAATGCCACATAGTCTATTCCCTCTCAAGTACATAACATGATCTCTCTTTTCATAGGATTTTCCCTCCAACGTCCTGAAAAAATGTCATTTCCCTAGTATTTGCACAAATGGAAATAAAATATGCGGGGGAGATCCCCCACTAAGAAGTTATGTTTGTTTCAATCATTTACCAAGATATTACATTTGACTAAAGTGACCAGGATATTTGCTATTCTGAAATCTCATAATTCAACTTCAATTTTAAAAATGACTTTATTTTCAAACCGTTTAAAAATGACATTTTACCAGTAAATGTTCTCAAGTGAAGTGTTTGGGGGACACACTCTTGCTCTAAATTTCCTATACCTTTCCTATTCTTTTTTGCAAATGTCAGTAGTGGAACGATGTATCCATTTTTACTTGTAAAGGATACACAGAGATCTACTATATTTCTCTAGGACATTTTAAAAAAGTTGTCTTCACTGTAAGAAGAAACTTTAAAATAAATGTCCATTGGATGTGAGAAATGAACACTGGCGAGGGGATGGGTATTTCGAACACTGTATGACTGGAAACAAACCCAATCATAAACAAAATTTATGGCAAACACTGTTCAGGCTCAAAAAAGCTGCTGTTTTACTACAGATAGTATGACCAGCAGATGGCGCTGTAACAGCATGCCCAATCCCAGTTTCCAAGGAAAGCGGAAACAAAGATTTCAAAACTTCACCACACCCCATCCCACCCTGCACAATATATAAAGAAAAAAGTACAAACAAAAATTCTAACTTATCTAATATTAAATTAAGCGTGAAAAATACTAAGAATTAAAAATTGTTATAGTTCACAACTGAAAATGATCTAATTTATACCTTTCTGTTCATGAGATTCAGAAACTATTTTTTTTTTCTTTTTGGGTCACATCTGGCAATGCACAGGGGTCACTCCTGGCTCTGCACTCAGGAATTACCCCTGGCGGTGCTCGGGGGACCATATGGGATGCTGGGAATCGAACCCGGGTCGGCCACGTGCAAGGCAAACGCCCTATCTGCTTTACCTCTCCAGCCCCCAGAAACTATTTTTTTGATGGTTGTTGAGTCCTACTAAAACTTCTATTCTAAAGCTGACCTATTAATCAAAAATACAGTAATGCATGTGTTACCTGTGACATACTGGACTATCTGGGCTATTCTACAATTTCAGAGGGTGCAGTAAGACTATTAATATTTGGGTTTCATCTTTCCTAGAATGTGGTAGTGATTTGATCTCCAATCTCCTTAAAAGAATTGTGGCTTTATGTAGACCAATGGAACAGGGTTGAATATCCCTACACACAACCCCAAATGTATGATCATCTAATCTTTGATAAGGGAGCAAGAGATGTGAAGTGGAGCAAGGAAAGCCTCTTTAACAAATGGTGCTGGCACAACTGGACAACCACATGCAAAAAAATGGGTTTAGACCTTGACCTGACACCATGCACAAAAGTCAGATCAAAATGGATTAAAGACCTCAACATTCGACCACAAACCATAAGGTACATTGAAGACAAGGTCGGCAAAACCCTCCACGATATTAAAGATAAAGGTATCTTCAAAGGTGACACGGAACTAAGCAATCTAGTAAAAACAGAGATCAACAAATGGGACTACATTAAACTAAAAAGCTTCTGCACCGCAAAAGATACAGTGACCAGAATACAAAGACTATCCACAGAATGGGAAAGGATATTTACACAATACCCATCAGATAAGGGGTTGATATCAATGGTATATAAAGCACTGGTTGAACTCTACAAGAAGAAAACATCCAACCCCATCAAAAAATGGGGCGAAGAAATGAACAGAAACTTTACCAAGGAAGAAATACGAATGGCCAAAAGGCACATGAAAAAGTGCTGTACATCACTAATCATCAGAGAGATGCAGATCAAAACAACCATGAGATACCACCTCACACCACAGAGACTAGCACATATCCAAAAGAACAAAAGCAACCGCTGTTGGAGAGGATGTGGGGAGAAAGGGACCCTTCTTCACTGCTGGTGGGAATGCCCACTGGTTCAGCCCTTCTGGAAAACAATTTGGACGATTCTCAAAAAATTAGATATTGAATTCCCATTTGACCCAGCAATACCACTGCTGGGAATATATCCCAGAGAGGCAAAAAAGTACAATCGAAACAACATCTGCACATGTATGTTTATCGCAGCACTGTTTACAATAGCCAGAATCTGGAAAAAACCCGAATGCCCCAGAACGGATGACTGGTTGAGGAAACTTTGGTACATCTATACAATGGAATACTATGCAGCTGTTAGAAAAAAGGAGGTCAAGAATTTTGTAGTTAAGTGGATGGGCATGAAAAGTTTCATGCTGAGTGAAATGAGTCAGAAAGAGAGAGACAGACATAGAAAGATTGCACTCATCTATGGTATATAAATAACAGAGTGGGAGACTAACACCCAAGAACTGTAGAAATAAGTACCAGGAGGTTGACTCCATGGCTTCGAGGCTGGCCTCACGTTCCGGGGAAAGGGCAACTCAGAGAAGCGATGATCACCAACTACATTGTAGTCGAAGGCCATGTGGGGGAAGGGAGTTGCGGGCTGAATGAGGGCTAAAGACTGAGCACAGTGGCCACTCAACACCTTTATTGCAAACCACAACAGCTAATTAGAGAGAGAGAACAGAAGGGAATGCCCTGCCACAGTGGCAGGGTGGGGTGGGGGGGAGATGGGATTGGGGAGGGTGGGAGGGACGCTGGGTTTACGGGTGGTGGAGAATGGGCACTGGTGAAGGGATGGGTTCCCAAACTTTGTATGAGGGAAGTATAAGCACAAAAGTGTATAAATCTGTAACTGTACCCTCACGGTGATTCTCTAATTAAAAATAAATAAATTAAAAATAAATTAATTAATTAAAAAAAAACAAAAATAAGTATCAAATTGAAAATATAACATGTGAAATTTTAAATTCTCTAAATTTAAAAGCATGCCATACTAAGGGATAATATTAAAACTAAGGAATTCCCATTAGTATTCTCTCTCTCACACACATTTTCTGTGTGGTTTTATTTTTGGTATTTATAACTTTTCAATATCATTAACAAATAAAAATAAATTTGTTTGAAAATGTGAAAAAAAAAAAAGAATTGTGGCTTTAATAAACCAGGGAAGAGGAATGTTATCTTAGTGGTACTTCACGAGTTTTAAGAGCAAAGTAAGAATTCAGTACTCTGGGAAAGGACAACGTAGTGGGTAGGGTGTGTGCCTCGCACATGGCTGACCCAGGTTCTAGCCCCCGCCTCCCTATTGGTTCCCAGAACACTGCCAAGAACAATTCCTGAGTGCAGAGCCAGGAGCACCACCAAGTGTGATCCAAAAAACAAAAGAAAAAAGAATTTCACATACTCTAAGGAGTTTGCTCAGTTTGAGGTGAGTGGCCAAGAAATGACATGAATTTAATCTCTTACTCGTAAGAGATAATATTACCAGGACGTTCTCTGATGAGTAAAAATGATTTGGGGTTTGGTGTATAATTTCTTGGAGTATTTTTAGCCCACTTAATGATATATAACAGAAGCTGAAGTGAATGAGAAAGCAATTACCTACCTATCTTGGATTTTAGGAAAGGAATTTTAGAATGCAATACAGTGAAAGGAACCATGTGGAAGTCACTTATACTTACCTGCTATTATTGTTATTTTTGGGGCAGGTGTTGGGTCATACCTGAGAGTGCTTGGAGGACCATGCAGTGCCAGGAATCAAACCGGGGTGGACCACTTGTTAGGCAAGCACCTTAACTGCTATGTTATCTCTCTGCCTCTGTAAATTTAATCCTTTTACAAATTAGCCCACTAAAAATAAGCTCTCAAATCCAGGTTCTCTTGCCAGAAACAGCAGTAAATATTCAAACTTCCAGATGCCTCTTTTCTAACTGTCTCAGCAACAGGAACTACCTGTCAAATACCCTTCAGCACCCAGGGAAATGGGCAGCTAGAGATTATCCTGGTTCCAGACTATTAATTCACACCCCTAATTCATTAGTGTTGTCAGGTCTTACTCTGATAAAGTATCTGACTACATGCAAAATACATGGCTTTGCATTTTCCAGAGGCAATGGTTTTCATAAATTTAGAAAAAGAGTAAAAATTTATTGAGTTGACTTTTTTTGCAATTATAAAGCTTACAGATTATTCAGCACTGTAGCACTGTCCTCCCGTTGTTCATCAATTTGCTCGAGCAAGCACCAGTAATATTTTCATCGTGAGACTTGTTACTGTTTTTGGCATATCGAATACGCCACGAGTAGCTTTGCTCAGAAAGGAGACTTTCCAATCAGTTTTTTAATCAGTATGTTATGATTAATCCTTGGTGCTTGATTGACCTTGGGAGGAAAACTATTTTGGTATGACTGAAGATTCTTTCCTAAAGAGAGCCATTTTGCATGCATTTATAAACTTTCATAAGGCTGAAATTCCTAGGCTCTAATCTCAGAGGCTCAGAGGCTGTCCTGAAGGGTGATTCCAATAACTCAAATTCTCTATTTATTACAATGAATAGTATCTATTAATGTACTGACAAAGGAAATAAAGACAAAAATAAATAAATGTGATACAGGCTTGAGAGATAGTACAGTGGGGAGACAGTGGGGATACAACATACAGCACGTGTCTTGCATGCAGCCAACCCAGATTCAATCTCTGGCATCCTTTATAGCTCCCTGACCACCACCAGGAGTGATTTATGAGTGCAGAGCTAGAAGTAACCCCTCTGCTTCTCGGGATGTGGCCCCAAACAGAACAAAACCAAAATGGGACATCAAATTTAAAAGCTCCTGCACAATAAAAGAAAGTCAAGCTATAATAAAAAGATACATACTTAATGGGAGAAATATTTGAACATAATAATCATATAAAGAGGCTGATATTCAATAGCCATAGAGCTTCACCAAACTCAACACAGAAAGTCCAATGAACCCTGCTCACAAATGGCAAGAGAAACACTTTCCCAAAGAGGACATACAGATGGCCACTAGGCATATGAAGAAGTGCTCATCATGATTAAAGAAATGCAAATGCAAACACTGAGACATCATTTTACATCAGTGAGAATAGCATATAACAAGAAGTCTGTAAATAGCCAGTGTTGGCAAAATTATGTTCAGAAAGGAACTCTGATCCACTGTTTGTGGAATGTTGTCCGGTTTGGCCTTTATGAAAACTGATATGCCGTTCTCTCCAGAAAAAGAAGAAAGAAAAGAACAGAACTACCATATGCATGACCCAGTAATACTACTTCTTGATCTATCTCCAAACACAAAAACAATAATTTGAAAGGATATATGCACACCATATTCTCTGCCTCACTTAGTACAATAGCCAAGATATATGCACACCATATTCTCTGCCTTACTTAGTACAACAGCCAAGATATAAATGCCCAACTATGGATGAATGGATCAGGAAGTTGTGGTACACACACACACACACACACACACACACACACACAATGGAAGACAAAGAGCAAAGTCATGCAATTTTTCACAACATGGATGAAACCAGAGAATATCAAGCGGAGTGAAGTCATTCAGGAGAAAAGGGATAGACACAGAATGATCTTTCTCATATGTCAGACTTAAAGATCCACAGGAAGGGAGCAAAAAAGGGTAAAAGGCAACAGAATGGGAGACCCGATCCACACAAATGATTTGGGCTCAGGGTTCAGGGCTCATGCTTGGCAGTATGCAAGCACCATATAAGGGATGGTCTGGGGAGGTGGGGAGATGATGGCTTGAAAGGGAGAAGTGCTGGGGTCCTTGGAAGGAGGAGGTGGGTATAATGGAGCTGCATGTGATGCTGGAGTTATGTGTACAGGGAACCATCATTAACAGTATTGTAAGTCAAAGGCCCTCAATCATGAACATTTTTTAAAAAATTTTAAAAAAGAAAGCAGAACAGCATACATTGCAGTTTTTAGGGCAATAGTCTCTAATTTGTTAAAGATACCTGCGATAAGACTTAAATCATCTTTTGAACAAAGTAAATCATACTATTAAATTTCCTTTGAACTTTCTTAAAATAATATTCTTAATTAACATGCTTCCTAATATGCTATGTTAAAATTTCATTTTGGTAGTAAGAAGGAGCCTTAAGGTTCCCTGCTTCCCTTCCTTCAGTAACTTCAGAGGAAACTGAAGGCCAGAGAGTGAGGGAGGAATTCCCAAGACACACTGCTACTCAAGAGCAAGAACTGAAGGGCAGTTCAACCCAGTGCTCTGCTCCTAAGATCAAACCACCAATATTTACTGTAATAGAGCGATGATTTATTATTACTGGATTCTATATAAACTGTTGGCATTTAAAAACATCATGAGATTAAACTAGACACTTAACATGCATTACTCTTCAGAGTTTGAGGAACATTACAAATTGCCATGACAGCTCCAAAGTTACCTGTATTGTCTTGCTTTTGGCTCTCCCAAGTGCTCAGGAGCAACAGACACCTGGCAGTTCTGTGTAAGGGCATGAAGGTGTGGTGATGTTGGGGCCCTGTGGTGCCAGAGATTACCCAGATAACCTTGGCAGTGTTTGGGGGTTTCCAGGGCAACACCCAGCAATACTCAGGGGACCATGTGATGTCAGAGGTCAAAGTGGATTGGCTGCACACAACGCATGCACCATAATTGCTGGGTTATATCTCTGGTCCCTAAATTACCTTTTAATTTTATTTCTGGCTCAGGTGTTACTCCTGGCCTAGAGTTTGGGAGACCATGTGGAACCCAGGATCAAACTCAGGCCTCCCACATGTAAAGCATGTGCTCAGGCCACTGAGCTATCTCTCTGGTCCTAACTTACTTTTTAAATGATCCTAAAACAAACAAGCAAATAAATCAACAAGCTTGAAAGTCAGGATAACTCATAACACTGCCACATGTAGCAATTATTTCTACAATATTCTGGCAACTGCCCAATCCCTCTCTGAATGTTTTCAGAGAAATACATTTTGAATTACATTAAAAAGAATGTACCACTGTCATAATCACATAACTTAGTTACAAAGGTATTCCACATGAATTCAAAACAGCTTCACGACAGACTTTAACCAGTTTTGCTCTCTGGAACAATACGGAATTAATCCACTATCTTATTTGTATTTCATATTGAACAATTCAAATATTTGAAGATAGTGAACAATGTAGCAGTTCCCTTACTCTTCTTTTTTTCTGGAAAGAAGGGAGCACACAGCTGGCTGTATTAAGGTTTACTCCTGGTTCTGGGCTCAGGGATCACTCCTGGCAGTGCTTCAGGACCATATGTAGTGCTAGGGTTAGCTGCAAGCAAGGAAAGAACTTTTACCCCTATACTATCTCTTTTGCCACAGACATCTCTATTTCTGATAAACATATAAATGAACATGAAATAGTACTTGGAAATAGCACTGCAGCACTGTTGTCCTGTTGTTCATCGATTTGCTCGAGCGGGCACCAGAAACATCTCCATTGTGAGACTTGTTGTCACTGTTTTGGTATATCGAATACGCCATGGATAGCTTGCCAGGCTCTGCCCTGCGGGCGGGATACTCTCGGTAGCTTGCTCTCCAAGAGAGACAGAGGAATCGAACCTGGGTTGGCCGAGTGCAAGGCAAACGCCCGACCAGCTGTGCTATCGCTCCAGTCCAGTACTTGGAAATAACTCAGTAAATTCATCATCATTCAATTTCCAGGTATTTATGATGGGTTTTGAGAGTAGAAAGATAAATGCAGACACAATCCTTGCTCTGGAGAGGCTTACAACACAGGAGAGAAAGACGTATTAAAAAATATCTTCAGATGAGATCGGGTGCGTTCGGGGTGGTATGGCCGTAGACTGTAGGTAAGATAGAGAAGAGACCAGTATGACAATAATAGGTGGGAATGACCATAATGGACAAGATATGAGGGTTAAAAATAGGTAATGGGATATTCTTGATAACCTTTCAGTATCAATATTGTAAACCACAATGCCCAAAAGGGGGGAAGGGAGGGAGGCAGAGGGAGGGAGGGGGAGGAAAAGGGGGGGAGAGAGAGAGAGGAAGGGAGAGAGAGAGAAACACCTGCCATATTGAGGTAGGCAGGGGGTAAGGCGTGATGGGAGGGAACCTGGGGACCCTGCTGCTGGTAAATGCACACTGGTGGAGAGATGGATGTTGGAACACTGTATGACTGAAATCCAATCATGAACAGCTTTGCAAGGATATATCTCACAGTGATTCAATATAAAAATTTTTAAAAATAAATAAAGACAATGCTGTACTAAAAAAAATCTTCAGCTTAATAACAACAAATGCTGAAATAGGTACATATAAGATTGAATAAGGAATTAGGGTGAAGGATATAGAAAATACAATAACTGGCATTTATGCCAGGTTCACACATTTGGCTCCAAATGCCTAGATAGAAAATACTACACAAAATACTAAGCAAAAATATTAAAGACTTAATCTGATCTAGACAAAATGCAACAACCCTTAGTACTTATATAGAAAGAATGATGAAGGTTTGAAAATATCAGAACATATACTGATATTGGAGACATTACTAATACAGACATTACTAGTACTAGCTAAAATTATAAATAAATTATTTTAAAGTACATCATAAAATCAATGGTATTATATAGAGTCAAAAGGAAGAGGGGCCAGAGTGATAGTACAGTGGGTACACTATTGCTTGCCTTACATGTGACCGACCAGGGTTCTATCCCTGGCATCCCAGTTGGTTCCCTGAGCATTGCCAGGAGTGATTCCTGAGTGCAGAGCCAGAAGTAACCCCTGAACATCATCAGGTGTGGTCCAAAAACAAAAACAAAAGAAAGGAAGAAACTTTTTCCTGACATCTTTTAAGAGTAAGGTATGTAAGAAGGAAATTATTGGGTATGCATCCAAGGAAGAATTTTGCTCATTCACCAATATTTTAATGAAAATTAAAATAATTAAAACATTAATGTTTAGAATTTTTAAAACAATGAGAAGTACAATTTATTGTTGGAATGTTAATTCTTTTCTTGACCAATAAAGCAATTACAGATGGAATTTGGTTGACGAATACTTAAAAGAGAAGTTACCCAAACCGCCTGAACGTCAGAGTTGAGTTTTACTAAAGCTGTCATTTTTAAATTATTCTGAATTGATGTAAAAAATAATTGATGTAAGAAATATGACCAAATTTTCCTCTAACAATATAATCTTATGTCAAATCCAAAGTTTATGTCAATCACCTCTATTTTTTCCTTTAAGCTACTGAAGCCATGTGGGTATGTCCCCACACCCTCCCCTCCCCAACACAGCACTTAGTCTTCAAGACAAGTTAATCAGGAGTACTGTTTTGTTCTGTGGATGCGCCAGGCCATACCTGGGGCTTACTCCTGTGCTCAGGGATCACTCCTGGTGGTGCTTGGGGAACCATATGTGGTGCCAGTGAAATGGAGGCAGCTGCAATGCAAGGCAAGCGACTTATCCCTGTGCTATCACTGCTTCCCAATCAGGATGTTTAACTATAAAATCTCTCCTCCCAGCAAGGCAGGGGGAAAATTCCTAGCCCTGACCCTGCAGTATCATAGTAAGCAACCTGCCCTTCCTGGGGTGACAGTAATGAGCAGGCCCACCACTTGTAAGGCAATGTGACATTCACTGATCCCCACTGGGCAAGTGCTGCCTGAAGCCCAGGTGCCAATCTTTGCTTGCCTGTGCAGTAAATCCTAATCGGGCACACGCAGACCGGCAGGCCATGAGCAGTTCCTGTCGTCAAATATAATGTCTCCTGGCAACAGACAAGGGGAGATACAAACAAGGGAGTTGCAGGATTGGAAAGATGCTTTCAAACGTTGCCAGGGAGGGCTTTAAACTCCTGATCAGGCTCTCTGCAGCGCCAACTATGACACTGCCCTGTACCGCCTCCCTTGTGCTCAGACACAAGCCCCCTTCTTCCATTCTTTCAGAAGCCTCTTACCCTATTCAACTCTGGGAAAATTACTTCTGGCCTCTGAAGAGCTTCTATGTTTTGGGGAGTCAAAGAACCTAGGTTTCCGTTGCAGCTCTACCCCCAGCTAAAGGGGCTGCATCCCAGGAGCGAGTGGAGCTCTCATAAAGGAACTGCATTAGTCCAGAGGCTGTGTTCCAATATGGCGCCTGTCAAGGCTGTTTACAGCAAACCAAGATGGTTCCCCAGGAGTCTCTGACATTTAAATTGCCTGGCTCCCCAGCAAATGCTGTAGGTGTGGTATCTGTGGTGAGACAGCATTACTGTTTTTTGTTCCCAGGGCAGGGGAATCTATCTGCTCGTGATTTCATCAGGAATCTTACTCAGTCCTTGGCTTTCTGCATCCTTTTCTTTGGACTCTCTCAGTGTATAAAGTTCCAAGGACTAGTTTCTGCTATGATGGACTGTAAAATTGGGGTGTGTGGTATAAAACACAACCACCCCCCTGAGAAAAATTCTGCTCCTTAGTGACAAGGAGGTAAGGGTGACATAGCATTGCTTCTTCCTGCTGAGAGTAAATGGTATCTCTTCTATTCACCCTGCTAAAGAACTTCTATTCATCAAGATTTGGGGTTTGCTTCAATATAGATTAACCCTTATTTTGATGCAGATTTACTGTGACTGTGGAAGGAGGTAAATTGAGAGTCTTAACTTAGACCAGGGCTGAAGCGATAGCACAGTGGGAAGGGCGTTTGCCTTGCATGCATCTGACTCGGGTTCGAATACTCCATCCCTCTCTGAGAGCTCAGCAAGCTACCGAGAATATCCCGCCTGCAAGGCAGAGCCTGGCAAGCTACCCATGGTATATTCAATATGCCAAAAACAGTAACAAGTCTCACAGTGGAGACGTTACTGATGCCTACTCAAGCAAATCGATGAACAACAGGACGACAGTGCTACAGTGCTACTTAGGCCAGCTTAAAGTCAAGGATTTGAGAAAGTTCTTACTGGCCGCTGCCTTATCTTCTTAAAATTACTTGATTATTTTAAATTTGCTACAAGGGTATACTGCCTGTTCCCAACTAAACTGTTCAAAGTTGAAGGAACACTACTTACTCCTATTAAAGGAGTATAATCCACCAATGGGGGTGATTAGAGCAAAAGGAGAGGGGAAGGAATTTAGAATCAAACGAAAAAAATCTCACTCTGAACACTGGAAAACTGTACCTACCAAAAATTTGGTGAACACTAACATTATTGTAACCATGTTACCTTAACGATTAAAAAAAAAAAAACTGTTAAAGACTAAAAATGAATGAAGTCAATCAGAAAAAAAGGAACAGATCATAATAATCTCTCTCACATATGGAACTTAAAGATACATAGCAAGGTAGCAAAAGGTCCAAAGGCAACAAAATGGGAGAACTGATCCATATAGTTGAGTTGAGGTGGGTGAATGAGAGGGTGGGAGCTGAAGTCCTTGGGGGAAGAAGGTGGGTACACTGGTGATGGGTGTGATGCTGTAATTATATCTATGAGAATCCATTTTAATAGTACTGTAAACTAAAACAATTAAATTTTAAAAAATCATAAATATTTTAGGAATCTAAGATAATTATAATTATTATAAAATATCTAACTATATAATAAATATCATGAAAATAATTAAATCATTTGCTCTGTTCTAAGAAAAATGAAGATGAGTTGATAAAAAAAATATGTGGTCTATGGCTAGAATGACAGTACAGCGGTGTGGTAGGGCACTTGCCTTGCATGTGGCTGACCCAAGTTCAATCCCCAGCAATTCATATGGTCCCCTGAACCCCACCAGGAGTGATCCCTGAGCACCGAATCAGGAGTAAGCCCTGAGCACAGCCAGGTGTGGTCCAGAAAAAAAAGCAACCAAAGACACACATGGAAACATAGATGGAATTGGAGGGAGATTTGTTAAACAAAGTAAGTCAAAAGCAGGAAGACAAATATCAGGTAACCTCATTCATTTGTAGGACACAGAAACAGAGAAAGGAAATAAAAAAAAATTAAACAAAAACAAATCGTGCTCAGACTCTGTAGAACTGGTTACCAAAGAGAGAGTGGAGGAGATAGAAGGAGCAAGCGGAACAAAAGGACTGTGCTGGAATATGAAACATGGTATTTGGTGGTAGCTCTCGTATGGTAACATACGTTTTGAAGAGGCATGAAGTTTTACCCCTACAACCTATACAGACATAAATACTTTAAGTTGAAAATTAGAAAGAAAAGGGACTGGGGACCAGAGCTGTAACTCAGCATGCAGTACATGCTTCACGTTTATGAGGCTCTGTATTCAAAATCTAGCATCCAAAATTAAATTTTTTTCTAATTAAAGTAAATGAGAGCGCACACAACTTTTGAAGTTACTTAAGTCTATATCCACAAATGTTCATTCTTTCCTAGCTAGACCTGTAGTATGGCAAGAAACTAAAGAAACTGCTTTTTATCATATCTAGGTATAAATTGCATTTTTTAAATGCTTACCTCCAATGTTCTGAATTATTATGGTGCCTGCAACCATCATCTATAAAAAAACAAAGGTAACCAGAAGATGAAAAGGGAATAGTCAAGGATCGTCATTTTATTATAATACAGTAACTACTACTTAAAAGCAGATGCTAAAAAGAAACTGACATGTGTCAGACCTTTATGATACACAAAACTTAACAATCACCACATAAAAAAGTGATTCTTTCATAGTTTCATTGTTACGATAAAAACATACTTCTGAGATTTTTCTTGGTTGTCATTCTATGCAGTGAGTTTTAAGAAGTTAGTAATCAGTGATTATCAAAGTCTCAAAAATTAAAATAAAGTCAATATATCTGATTTCGTTCTCTACTTTTTCTTTTTTAAAATTTCAACTACATTTAATGCATTTGATTGTAACAAAGACGAGAGAAATCTTACAGTAAGTGCCTTTGCTCTGCATTTAATCCTTCACCTGCTGTGTGAAGTCGTGCCTCACTCCGCTGTCTGGCTGTCTGAAGTTGCCTGTGTGAATCTGACATTGGTAGCTGACCTGCCTGAAAGGGCATGTGTGTTGTGGCCCTACTGTCTTGGTACCCAATACCCAACAGATGATCCCTCACAACACCCTAGAGGCAGAGCATCAGCGTGAGAGTTCATTTTCTTTCTCTTTCTTTCTTCTCTCTCTTGCCCCCCTCCCCTCTTTCTTTTAATCTCCCCTCACTCTCTCTCTTTTTGGCTAGTTTTACCATCTTGCTACATACACTAGAGTATTGTAGTCCTAAAGAGAGCTTGAAGCATGACATGCAATAAGGCATTGCATGAGAGAAAAATCATATAGTCATCTGAATTAGTTTGTCATATACAATCCTTGTCGCAGGGACTGAAAATGTCTAGAGCAGCGCTCCTTCGACAGCACATATTCTAGAATGGGAATAACACAGAGAAGATTAAATAGCTGAAGTGGAAAAATGACATGCAAATTTGTAAAGTGTTCCATACTTTATAGCCCAAACATTGGCAGAAACAAAATATCAGAGAACTCCTCCCCTTTCAATAGTAACTGCTATTGAACCATGACCAACTGGTGGAATGTGGATCCACTGAGAGTAGGTATTCTGATCTTTTTTTTAATTAAAGTGAATGCCCAATAAACACTGCTATTGTTTCTCTTATTCTGAGAAGAAAAAGTGCAAATTTATAGTCTGGAGTCCTAAGCTGGCTTTATTTTACCTGTGGATAACTAGGCCCCTTTATATGGACTTCCATTTTCTCACAAATACAAGGATTGACAAATAACCTGGTAGCATTATTCATTTATTAAATTATGGTCTTTTAATTAACAGTTTTATAAATAGTCATACTCCAATTTTAATTCTATGCTTTTTTCTTTTCCTGTTTCCATGAAAATTTATTCAGAGTATAAACAAAATTAACAAGGAAAACTTATGACCCTCCTCACCCTAGCCCCAGCCAAAACAAAAACTCAGACAACTGTTGCTGTTTTTAAAATTATCCAAGGCATTGCTCTTTTTAATAGGGTGAAATATACTAAATATTTAAGTGTTCAAATAAATTTATTGCTGCTCTTTTAGGAAGGGCACACAGAGAGATTTCTTTCTCTCTGCTTCCAACATTATGTCTTTCTTCACTTTCAGTTTTCTTATATCCCCCTAATTTATTTCTCTTATATATACTGCTCTTTTAACTGAAAACAGAAGGAAAAAAAATTTTTTTTAAGTGTTAAATACAGCAGAAAAGGAAAAAAAAATACCTTTCCAGGAAATCCAAATGCAAATAGCCCAAGATCTTCATAAGTTGTTACAGCTGTTAAGAAAAATTACAATGTTCATTTTTACACAAAACTATTTGTGGCCAAGTAGTAAAGGGAAAGTATTCTACTACTGCCAAGCACAGGGTAAATCTTACCAGTCAGACCAGTCAAAACTAGGCATAAGTATGTAACATTTTTTTCTCTTGGGTCAGAGAGATAGTTACAGCAGGTGGGGTGCTTGTCTTGTACACCACCAACCCAGGTTTGATCCCTGGCACCACATATGGTCCCCTGAGCCTGCCAGGAGTAATCCCTGAGCACTGCTGGATGTGCACCCCCCGCCCACTGACACACAATTTTTTTCCTTTAAGGTCTTTAATAAAAACCATGGCAAAAAATTATTTATATGAAGATCTGATTTTCTTCACCAAATTTTCTAATTTTAACCCCTAAGGATTATCTTTGTAGAATTTGAGTACTTTTTTACTCAGTAGTGATAATTTTCAACTATTTTTCTGCACCAGCAACACCTAGTCTCAAATTTCCCTAATACATATATTCTGTAGTATTTTCTCCCTCAAACTGTATATATTCATAATTGTTTTTAATTTTTATGAAGTAAAATTTTCTTTCAGTACAAGGTGATGACTGTCACCCATCCACATGCCTGATGCTTCTCAGATGACATCATTATCCACTTTTAAGTTAATTTGGGCATGTTAATCATGCATAAATTTGTGATTTTTCTTAGGTATTCTAATATACTGAAAATAGTTCAAATGTTCCCAATTTAGTTTTGCAAACTCTTACATTTAAGAGCAATAGCTATTGACTACTCAGTAAATTTAAAGTAGAAATGTCCATTTTGGGAAGGAAATTTTTGAAGACTTAAAGTCTGTAAGGACAAAGTTCTCTTTCTCAGACTAAGCAGAGCTTAGCAGGACCCTAAGTTGTCTCACAACACCCAGAATACATCAATTCAAAGTGAATACATACGCAAGAATAACTCCACTTCTAATTAAATTGAATAGTATACTGTGTCCAAATGTAACCTTTTAAAAATTATCAATCGTTTCTGAAAAGTGCATAAAGGTAGAGAAAATATGAAAGTTACATCACTTTTCTACTCTTAGATAATGATGCATTCATGAGAAAAAACATTTATTCCACAATTAATGGGACTTATAGTATAACTTTTTTTTTTTGGCTTTTTGGGTCACATCCAGCGACGCCCAGGGGTTACTCCTGGCTCTGCACTCAGGAATTAATCCTGGCGGTACTTGGGGGACTATCTAGGATGCCAGGGATTGAACCCGAGTTGGCTGCATGCAAGGCAAATGCCCTACCTGCTGTACTATCACTCCGGCCCCTAAAATAAGATTTCTTAAAGCCAATGTTGTTTGTATATCATTACAAAGTTAGGAAAAACTATGAGATGTTAAAAAAAAATTTTATTAATTAAGAACAAGTATTTCAAGTTTATTTTTGTCAAGTATGTATTTAAAATGCTAATGCCTGGAGGCTGAAGCAATAGCACCGCAGGAAAGGCGCTTGCCTTGCACACAGCCAACCCGGGTTTGATCCCCCAGCATCCCTTATGGTCTCCAGACTCCACCAGGAGTGATCCTCAAGCACAGCGCCAGGAATAAGGCACAGCCTGGTATAGCATCTGGTATATAGTAAATTAAACTAAACTAAACTAAACTAAAAAGCTAATGCTAATGCACTGGTGGGGACAGACTGGCTAAGAGAACCTGTGTTCACCTTCTCCTGTGATAATAGCAAATCTAAACCAAATCTTGAATTACACTAGAAAATAACTAATCTGAAGCCCTGATAAGTGAAGCTTCTAGAGCAGGAGATAAAAAGATAGCACCTGGCTGGACTGAAATCAGAGAGAAAGAGAGACCCCCTCACCAAGAAACCTACTGTAGGGCCACGGGTCACAACTGGGAAGACAGTTGTAAAGAACTTTATCATAGGGAGCAGCAGAGGCTGGACCAAACACCCAGCACCCCAATTCTAAGATGCCATACTTATAGCACAGAAATGGGCCAGGAGACTATAGGGTATAAACAGGGGTCAGAGTCACTGGCAGGTACCATCTCGATAACCACTAGCAAACTTGCTGATAATAGTACAAGTGGGTGCTGTACTAGATCTCAACTTCCACAGTAACAGCCCTTGTGGGTATATCCCTTGGGAGACTTCTACCCACTCTTGCTTGACAAATAGGTGTGGGAGCTTAAGGGCTAAGAGCTAATTTTTAGGAGCACTTTCAATGGCAGACAAACAGACCTGGCTACTCCATGCAGTAGGACCATGTTCAAACCTCAGCACCACATGGGGGTACCAAGCACTGTTGGAAAGTACCCTACCCCACCTCCACACCCCCCATGCACAGAGTCAGGAATGAGTTCCCTTGCACAGCTGAATATGGCTCCAAAACCAATAAATAAATCTATTTCGAAGAACATAAAAACATTAGCTCAAAAAGGTATATGTATACCTAAGTTCGTTGCAAAGTCATGTATCAACAGTCAAGATATGGAAACATTCCATGTGATAACAACACATAAAAGTGAATAAAGAAATTGTGGAACATTTACACAATGGAATACTGCCCAGTTATAAAGGGGGCGGGGCAAGAAATGATGGCATTTGCTAGAGTGTGGATGGAGCAGAAGCAGATCATGTCAAATTAAGTAAGTCAGATGAAGAAGGACAAATACTGGGTAATCTCACTCATAATGGTATACAAAGAAATAAAGCAAGGAAATGGACAGGATGGAGTGATGACCCTTGAATCTGACAACAGAACTGATGTCACCAAGCAGTAAGGTAGGGAGAAAGAGGCACTTTTAAGAAGATTAAAAGTGACACATTGAGAATGGATGGTCTTTGGTACTTTGGTGATGGTGAAGGGGCAGTAACTGTATACCAAAAGCATAAATGTTACTACTACTATACCCAGGTTAGCTCAACTACAATTTTATTTAATTTTTTTTACAGACTTACAACTTTTCGTGCTTGTGTTTCAGTCATACAATGCTTGAGAACCTGTCCCTCCACCAGTGCCTGTTCTCTACCACTGATGATCCCAGTATCCCTCCCACCCTCCCACACCACCCCTCCCGACCCTATCCCCCCAACCCCACACCACCTCTGTGGCAGGACATTCCCTTTTGTTCTCTCTCTCTCCTTTTCGGTGTTGTGGTTTGCAATAAAGGCATTGAGTGGCCATCCTGTTTGGTCTATAGTCTATTTTCAGCGTGCATCTCCCATCCCCTGCAGGTCTCCACTACAATTTTAAAAAGGTGTAGTTACATTTGTTTTCTAGTCAATGAGCAAGTCACTAAGATAATACAAAAAATTTTAACCAGACTTTATTCCTAAATAACAAAAAAAGAAATAAAAATTATATATTTAAGAATCATAAAAATTGGGGCCACAGTGATATTACAGTGAGTCTGCCTTGCACACTGCTACTGACCTGGGTTAAATCCCCAGGAGTGATTCCTGAGTGCAGAGCTTGGAGTAACCCTGTGCAATGCACAGTGTGGCCTGTCCACCAATTCCACCCCCAAGATCATGAAAATCAAATTACTTTATAGAGGCAGTAGTATCTGAAATATGCAAAGTCTCTGTCACAGTCATCCCATTTTTCATCGATTTGTTTGAGCGGGGACCAGTAACATCTCCATTGTGAGACTTGTTGTTACTGTTTTTGGCATATCAAATACACCACAGGTAGCTTGCCAGGCTCTGCTGTGCGGGCAGGATACTCTTGGTAGCTTGCCGGGCTCTTCAAGAGGGACAGAGGAATCGAACCTGGGTCACTCACATAAAAGGCAAACACTCTACCCGCTGCTATAGCTCCAGTCCAAAGTACTAATTTTGAAATATTTTTAAATGGCATTTCAGTGATCTAAGTTTAAATAAAATTTTTATTCGTAATGTAGTATTAATTCAACAATTTAATTAAAAATCAAAATACCTTTATTCTTTCATCAAATTATAGAAAGCGTAATCATATTAATGTCTTAATGAAGACTTCATCTTCTGACAATGACATACATTTCAGCAACCTAAATAACTGATCCCTATTATTTTCTAATTTTATAAAAATATCTCTTCATTTTTATCACTTGTTATCCCGCTGCTCATCAATTTGCTCGAGTGGGCGCCAGTACGTTCTCCATTCATCCCTGTGGCATGCTAGTGTAACCCAATGGCGTCTACTCACTCCAGGAACAAGAGCCTCAAAACGTTGGTTCAGGGTCTTGATGAAGAAGTCTGACCATTTCATGGGTGGGCAGCCACGCATTCTTTTGACGTCCCATGGAATCCAGTCGGTAATGGCTCTAGTCCAGCAGTCATCTCCAAATTGCATTATGTGTCCGGCCCATCTGATTTTTGACGCCTTGGCAAACAAAACAGCATCCCTGATCCTCAATCATCAATAGACCGGATTCCTTCTCTCACTTGAGTGAAACGTGATACTCCAAGCATAGCTCTTTGATTCCTCTTTGGGAGACCTAAATAGTGTTCTCATCCTGTTTTCATAGGGCCCAGGTATCTGAGGCGTATGTTAGTGCAAAAAGAATTGTGGAGTGGAAAAGATGTGCCCGGAGCCGGAGGATCTTTGTCCTCTTAACAACTTCTTCGACGCTCTTGAAGGCATTTCACGCCGTTCTCTTCCTCCTGAGCAGTTCTGGTGCCAAATTGTTTGTCATGTTGAGTTCTCGACCTAGGTACACATAACTGCTGCATTCAGAGATGTTTGTTCTGTTGAGAGCAAAAGGAATGTCAAAAGGAAGTAGTTCATTTCTCATGAACATTATCTTTGTGAGATTCAGCTGCAGTCCAACCTTTCCACACTCAGGGTCAAAGTCAGCCAGTATTCGTGCTGCTTGGCTAATGTTTGGTGTTATTAGAATGATGTCATGGCATGGCAGAGCCTGGCAAGCTACCCGTGGCGTATTCGATATGCCAAAAACAGTAACAACAAGTCTCACAATAGAGACATTACTGGTGCCCGCTCGAGCAAATCAATGAGCAATGGGATGGCAGTGATGACAGAATGATATCATCAGTGAAGCGGAGGTGGTGTAGTTGCCGACCGTCTATCTTCACTCCCATTCCCTCCCATTACAGTCATCGCATGATGTTCTCGAGGATGGCACTGAAGTTTTGGTGAAATGGTATCACCCTGCCAAACCCCTCTCTTTACATCAATGATCACTTCCTTGTAGAATGGTGAGATCCTGGTGGTGAATCCATAATGCAACTCGAGGAGGATCCTGATGTACTGAGTTTGAACACCCTCTTTGGCTAGGGCTCTGATGACCAATTCAGTCTCAACAGAATCAAAGGCCTTCTTTAAATCAATAAATGTTAGACAGAGCGGCATCTTGAACTCTTGCAAAACCTCAATTAGTTTGGTCACCATGTGGACATGGTCGATTGTGCTGAATCCTTTTCAGGACCTGGCTTGCTTGCATGGTTGTCCTTCATCGAGTGTTTTGCCAATCCTATTCAGGATGACTCAAGTAAACAACTTGTAGGTGACAGATAAGTGGCTGAATGAGCAATAGTTGCTGATGTCATGGATGACTCCCTTCTTATGCAACAGAATGGTCCTGCTGACTTTCCATTGGGACAGAACCTTGCACTCAGACAGGTAGCGTGTGAAAAGCCAGGGTATTGATGAGTACTGGTGGCAGATTCTTCAGGTGTTCAGGTCTGACCTTGTCTGGACCAGGTGCTGTACGCATCTTTACCAACAAAATGGCATGTCAGATTTTGGAAGGGAGAACACTAGGAACAACATATCAGTCCTGCGGAATTTGGTATGTGGGCAGGTGGACGTGGCTATTGAAGAGATCTAAGCAGAAGTCATGGATAACCTTCTCCATTGCCCTTCTGGAAGATGTGATAGATCCATCAGGACATCAGAAGGCAGTCATCTTGGTCTTGTAGTTGGCAAAGGACAGGCGGGTGTTGCTAATACTTTTCCCGGCTTCTGCCACATCAGTCAACACTGCTGCTCTTCTCTCTTTGAGGTCTTCCTTTATTGCTTCTCTGCACAGCTTTGCGAGCTCAGGCGTTAACTTGTGATTGCCTGAGACTTGCGCCAAACCATGTTAGCGAATGAGCTTGAGAGTTCCTGAAGACAGGTGTCTTTTTGTGGCTTTCTTACTCTCAGAGTTTCTTGCAGTCACGGAGGTACTGCACCAGTCAATTGTATTCCTTGTCGTTGTTGTCAATGATGGCATCTTCCCATATTGCCGCAATAGTGCCAAAGAGCTCCCAGTTGGTGGTCTTTCTGGGTGTTCTTTTCTCAAACTTTGCAACCCTTTCTCCCTGCTCCATGAAGTAGAATTTCACACAAAGGAGACACTGGTCTGATACCGTTTGGACTTTTGTGACAACAGTGACATCGGTCAGGCAAAACCGTCAATTGAATATCTCTTACTATTTCAAACTTCCAAATTCAAAATGAACAAATCTTATTAACTGGACACCACATACAATGTTCAAATACAAACTTCATCTTTCAAGTCTTGCCTGTTTGTCACTCTTCATAAAAAAAGTATATTTTTACATTGGAAAAATTAGAAGCATTTTTCAGTCACTCAATTCTGTCACTCTTCTCATAAAAAATTTCTTTATAGTGGGAAAATTAGAAGCATTTTTCCATGTCTAAGACCTCCCTCTCAGAGAGCGCTGCAAGCTATCGAGAGTATCCCGCCCGCACGGCAGAGCCTGGCAAGCTACCCGTGTTGTACTCGGTATGCTAAAAACAGTAACAAGTCTTACAATGGAGATGTTACTGGTGCCTGCTCAAGCAAATCGATGAACAACGGGATGAGAGTACTACAATGCTAAGACACCATGAATATAAACAATGGCTCCTGCTTACTATTTAGATTTTACTAAAATAAAATATATATGCAGTCAGCCAAACGTTTTAACTCCACATATCCATTTTTAATGGTTTTCTGGATTATCTTGATGCTAGTGAAATACTACAATAAAGCAAGCCACATGAATATTCTGGCTTTCCTGTGCATCTAAAAGTTATGTATGCACTATACTATATTCTATTAAGTATACAGCTGTATGTTTAAAAAGGCATTATATGTACATAAATTTTAAAATACTTAACTGCTAAAAAATGTTAACAACCACACACTGCTAAGAAATACTAGCTCAACATAGCTAGTCTGTGGCCACTTCCATAATCTTCAATTTGTAAAAAGTATAATACTCCAAAAAATAAGAAAATGAAGTAGTTTCATTTTGTGATATTACTCATACATTATTTAAATTGAAAGAAGAAACACTACCTAAATAATTAACAATGAGAAAGTGGTTATGTAAATTATAATACTTATACGTGACCTGACAGGATACTATGTTTATGGCAGATAATGTGAAAATGTTATCAGTGGGAAAAAAAATAGGGCTCAAAGATGAGCTATAAAGTTAAACATAATAGAACAAAATGAATTATAAACAAATAGCAGTAACTATAGTTTTTCTTTTTCTTCTTTTTATTTTTGGGTGTTCAAATATTCTTTAAGAATCATAAGGAGGGGGAATGGAACAATAGCACAGCGGGTAGGGCGTTTGCCTTGTACTCGGCCCACCCAGGTTCGATTCCCAGCATCCCATAGGGTCCCCTGAGCACCACCAGGGGTAATTCCTGAGTGCATGAGCCAGGAGTAACCCCTGTGTGCATCGCCGGGTGTGACCCAAAAAGAAAAAAAAATCATAAGGAGGGTTAGAACTTTACATTTAAAAACAGAAATCACTTTAATATTTCTCATTTTTCAAACTAAACTTCTGACAGTTTTTATTGAAGCTGTGCTTTCAAATTTCTCTGTTGTTTAGTAATTTAAGCATTATTTGGTTTACTAATAATGAATACAACTTTTCAATTCTTTCATATAATCAACATTTTAAAATCTTTTTTATGAAATAAAATAATCTGAAGGATATCAAAATATGATGACTAATCATGTTATAAACATATTCTTAAAGAATACTAATAGCATTAATTGCAAAAACTATTAAATCAGTGTAGTCTTTTACAGGAATTCATGCAAGCTGTATTCAGCATAAACCTCCTTAAAATAAATAACTGGATGCAGTCATTAGTAATCTATTTTAGGAAATTATGTTTTGATATTAAAGAAATCAATGGTACGCTTTGAGAGGGTTGAGAGACTGTAAATCTTAATCAAGCAAATCAGGGATAATTTACTCTTTAATGTACCTTCAAGGCACACTCTAGTGCTATTCTGGCCTAGACCAGAAGTTTAGCCTCCACAGAAATCATTTGGAAAGCTGCTTCCCTTGAAGCGGTGGAATATTTCCAGTTAGTTACTGTAGTGTTCTGTCTGCTTTGCATTTTTCTCTGAATGAAATAGGATAATTAATAAACTCTAGTTACAGTACAAAGACCAAGTTTCAGCAGCAGCAATATTATGTTTGGATCTGGAATGAGGGACATGTGTTATTCAAATCCAGTTCAACTCTCAGAAAGTTAGCCATTTGGAATTTACCATTATTATTTTTAAATTCCTTTCTTTCTTATGTTTACCATCATTTTCCTCTTGCCATTTTTTGTTTTGTTTAGTTTTGCCCCAACAGGCTATACTGGTCACTCATATATTGAATGTCTACTATGCAACTATATCATACTTCTAATTTTTCTTAATATGTTTCTAAATGAAATTCTATTAACTAAATGTCACAAAAGTTCAAAAGAAAATAGAATGCTATAATACAAGAAATATAGTATTATATCCTCTTATAAGCTGTAACACTAGAAACATAGGATTATATATAGAATGCTATAATACTATAACAGTATTTTTTGCCCTTTCAAATGGCATAGAAAGGTTATACTTAGGGTTTTTTTTCTTTCATTCATCAGCATTTCCACAGCTCCAATTGTACAGAGACTATAAAAGTGCTTACACTGAAAAAGTTCTGGAATCCAAATATACAGATCAACTCTACAGTGAATACTGACAGTTATATCATATAAATATGTCACTAATTTTTAACTTTTAGATTCAGCTTATCAATAAAACACAAACAGTTTAAATATGATTATAAAACAGATACCAAATATTATCAACTGTGACAATGTAAAGGTACAGCAGAAAGGGAATACAAAGAAAAGTAAAAGAAACTATAAGGTCACTAATATATTATTACACAGAAGAGTCCAGAGATGGACTGTCTAAAGTTCATAGAAGAAAAAAAAAAGTCAAAAAATAAATAAAAAAATAAAATCCATAGAAGAAAAACAAATATCAATAAGTTTATTTAAAACTACAAAATATTCCATGAAGGAACTATTGGATACAAAGCAATGAAAATTTAGAAGGTGTAAGAAAGGATTAGTACATGCAAGCCAAATCCCCATCTTTCACGATAAAGTATAAATAAATAATAAAGACTCAGGAAGGGTATCGCCCAAGGAATTTTTTAAATCTCAAGGCCCAGCAGATTGCACACTTTCATGAATAACATTGTGAGTTTGACCCATGGTACTGCCTCACATGATTCCCAAGTGTGACCCCCCTCTCTGCAGCTGTGATGCTTAATGCCTTAACTGTATGATTCCCAGTGCACCATAACCAAGTGCCAAGTGTCACAACCAACTGTGACCCTGACACACCACAGCAGTAATAGTAATAATAAGAGCAAGGGGTGGGGAAAAACAATAAAATATAAAGCTCTGAATGTTGCTCACTGTGCTGTGAAACGAAACTAGAAATAAGGAATAACAAGGAGTGAGAAACTACTTACCCCGAGGCCTCCTGCAAAAGAATGTGTGAGCATTCACATGCACACACAAAACTATATATACACAGGCATTTGCATGTGATGAAATATTACTTTTTAAAAAACACGACCACTACTTGACTTTTTAAAAATATTACTTTTATTATAAAGAAATCTGTAGGGCTAGGGACAAGTAGGCTGAGTTCAAAGGGTTAGTGCATATAGGCTTTACGAACTGGACACCAGATTTGATCCCCTGAGCACTTCCAGGAATAACCCATAACAATTTACAGACTTGTTCCTGAGCATAGAGTTGGGGGGGAGGGAGGTGGTGACCCCAAAATAAATAAATAAATCGTAAGAAGTATTTTTAAAATGTTTCATCCTGTAGGAACATCATCTTTTGCCTTAGCAAATAAGAAAGCACTTCTGCTATTGAAAACACTTAACTATAAAGACAAATGATATGATCTGAAGGAATACAAACAGAGGAAATAAAAACCAAGCCCAAGGTTTCCCAACCTTGTCAGTACTTCCAGCACTACATTTCTGGCCCAGCTAATTCATCATAGTGAGGGGCTGTCTTACACACTGCAGGATGTTTAGCAGCAGTAGCCCTGGCCTCTTACCCTTTCTATGCCAGGAGTATCTCCCCTCTCTCCGGCTGTGATCATCAGAAATGTCTCTAGACAGTGCTAAACGCCCCCATGGGAGAAGCAAGTGCTATGAGAATCATTTAGTAGAAAAAAGGATGAGACAAGTATACCAATCCACTGAATATGGAGCCACATAACCAAGTCTAATTAATTGTTGTGGATCTACTGAACTATGTTCACAACCAGAAGGAAAAGATCAAACTATAAATAGCTTGGGCTACTAGTATTTCTAACTATAAGCAAATGTTCACAGTGAGTTTTGAGATAGAACATAGGAATCTATTGTCTCTCAATCATGCTCAGTTCTGGTGTGTCCTAAGTGAGACAAAATCTAAAGATGAATGGGAGATATATTATTTCTAAAGCAGTTCCATAACCTTATATGGTAGCCTCCCATGCCAGTGCTGGGCAAAAAAAAAACTCACTTTGGCTACATGGTAAGTTAGTGATAAGCATGTCATGTAATTATTGAAAGTTATACTTTATAAACTAAGACATTTTAAATAGTAAGTTTGACTAATATAACTTTTACCCAAAGACTGATTTTGGAACTTTTAAATTATTCCTCTGAACTGTTAATACATCCATCCATCACCCATGTGTTCAATTTTTATTTAATACCCTGTGTTTGACAAGGCATAGTTTGAGAGATGCAGGAAAACAATGATTAATAGTTTAAATACACACAACATTTTTTAGGTCTATCTGCCATGTAGATACATGTTTTGTTTTCATTTTGCTTGGAATGTGTTTGTTTGGATCTTTGCTAACCCTGTTGATCTAGATAACACACCAATAACATTCACTGTTTTTTCTTTTTCCTTTATTGTACTGTACGGCGTTTTATTATACATAGTGTTTTTATCCCCAGTGGCTACTGTAAAAAATTATCACAAACTTGGTGGTTTAATATAACAGGAATTAATTCTCTCTCAGCAGTTCTGGGGAAGAGTCTACAATCCTTCCACCGAGTCCACTTCAAAGTGTCCGCACGGCCACACTTCCCCGAGGCTCTAGAACTCATTCCCTGTCCTGCTGGCTGCCAGCATGCTCTGACTTGATTTCATATCCCTCCTACCTCTGCCTCTATGGTCACACTGTCATCTCTCATGATTCCAATCTCCCTCTGTGACATGTGATTGAAATTGACACATGAGTTCACCCTACTTCAATATCCTTAATCACACCTGCAATGTTAATTTTTTTTTAAAGCAAGGTACTTTGTACTGAATGAAACTTACTTTGAAAGATGTGACAGAGGGAAAAGAAAAGGAAGATGGTGTTCAAGAGAGAAGATGAGCTAGAAAGAGCAAGCAAGCAAAGATACAAGCAAGCGAGATATATGCTCTTCAAGAACACAGGCTTGAAGAGCAATCTGCAATGTTGTTGTTGTTGTTGTTATTGCATTTTAAAGCCACACCCAGCTGTGCTCAGGGCTTATTCCTGACTCTGTGCTCAGGGATCACTCCTGGTGGGGATTGGGGTCCATACAGGGTACTGGGGATCAAACCCAGTTTAGCAGCATGAAGGCAAGTTCTTTACCTGCTGTACTATCAGAAACGGATTTCTATCTTGAATATAGTGTTGAGGAAAGCTGAGCCTGCACAGCCAACAGTACCTTTGTGGTAAGAACTTCTCCAAAGTGAAGGTGACTCACAGATCTGCAGTTCAGTTTTCCTAAGAATTCTGTTTACTTTCCACTGGTGCCAGATTCCCTATTTCTTTGTTACTACCTGCTTTGGTAAACACATTTTCCATTACTAACTATTTATGGGTACATGGAAGATAATCTTTAAGTCTTTGTAAGCATAAAGATGCCATTATTCTTCTACCATTGCACTTCAACAATAATTTGACTAGGCACAGAATTCAATATCGAAATAATTCCCTCCGAGACTTTAAAAAATATTATTTTTAGACTTGTTTACAATACTGCTTATAGGAATTCTTTTGACGCATTCTTGAGTCTTCATATGATATTTTTGTTTTTCTTTTCTGAAAAATTTTAAGATATCCTCTTTATAATTCTTTTCTGATTCTTCACAATAAAGTGTGTTGGCCACAGAGACTAGCACACATCCAAAAGAACAAAAGCAACCGCTGTTGGAGAGGATGTGGGGAGAAAGGGACCCTTCTTCACTGCTGGTGGGAATGCCGACTGGTTCAGCCCTTCTGGAAAACAATTTGGACGACTCTCAAAAAATTAGATATTGAATTCCCATTTGACCCAGCAATACCACTGCTGGGAATATATCCCAGAGAGGCAAAAAAGTACAATCGAAACAACATCTGCACATGTATGTTCATCGCAGCACTGTTTACAATAGCCAGAATCTGGAAAAAACCCGAATGCCCCAGAACGGATGACTGGTTGAGGAAACTTTGGTACATCTATACAATGGAATACTATGCAGCTGTTAGAAAAAAGGAGGTCAAGAATTTTGTAGTCAAGTGGATGGGCATGAAAAGTTTCATGCTGAGTGAAATGAGTCAGAAAGAGAGAGACAGACATAGAAAGATTGCACTCATCTATGGTATATAGAATAACAGAGTGGGAGACTAACACCCAAGAACTGTAGAAATAAGTACCAGGAGGTTGACTCCATGGCTTCGAGGCTGGCCTCACGTTCCGGGGAAAGGTCAACTCAGAGAAGCGATCACCAACTACATTGTAGTCGAAGGCCATGTGGGGGAAGGGAGTTGCGGGCTGAATGAGGGCTAGAGACTGAGCACAGCGGCCACTCAACACCTTTATTGCAAACCACAACAGCTAATTAGAGAGAGAAAACAGAAGGGAATGCCTTGCCACAGTGGCAGGGTGGGGTGGGGGGGAGATGGGATTGGGGAGGGTGGGAGGGACACTGGGTTTACGGGTGGTGGAAAATGGGCACTGGTGAAGGGATGGGTTCCCAAACTTTGTATGAGGGAAGTATAAGCACAAAAGTGTATAAATCTGTAACTGTACCCTCACGGTGATTCTCTAATTAAAAATAAATAAATTAAAAAAAAAAATAAAGTGTGTTGGAATAAATTCTTTTATTACCGGAGACTAGAAAAACCACTTTGCAACTCACAACTAAGTTCCTTAAATCACAAACTTGTATTGTCCTATTGATATTTTTTTACCACCAGTTTGTCTTCTAGTTAAAATTTCTAAGAACTGCACACAAGACAATGTGCATTGAGTCCCTACTGTTCTTTTCTCGCCCAAATCACAAGTATCTAGTTAGAAAGCAACTATTTTGGTGGAAATTTTCCTTTAGTCTTTAAAACCTACTAAAATTTGATTTAATTTTAATACTTTATTCATTAATTTTTTTAATTTTCTCCTTCCCACACCTTTGCTGTCCTTGTGATGTGCCAGAGGTTGCATACTTGGTTTTGGTGCTTGCACCAGGGGCCACACTTTATTGTGGTGTGCTGGGTGGGGGAGGTCACATTCAAGTTATGAGGGGGAGTGCTGGGAATTGAGCTTATGGTTTCTTACAGCATGTAAGGCAGGTGCTATAACACTGGGCCATATCCCCGGTACTATTTTCTTTTTAGCTTCTAAGAGTTTTGTGTTCTCTAAATCTACCTTTTATAATTTCTTGTTCTTATGTTAAGGATCAATATCCTCTTTAGTTCTTTGTAGTTATTCAATAAAGAACTCTTTCTGAAGTTTTCATCTGGAGTTTACAATAACCTTTGATTCTTCTTTTCCTGAGTTTTAGTTTGGTCTCTTTCTTCCATTATTTTTAAAATAGACTTTACATTTAGAACAGTTGTAGGCTCGCAATGAAATGGAGCAGAAGATACAGTTTTCCTATATTTCACCTGACCTCACACTTGGAAAACTATCTCTACTAACACCCCCATTCACCAGAAAGGTTCATTGTTACAATTAAGTGAGTCTGCAATAACACATCATTACCTTCCAAAGTTAAATAATGTTATTTGTTAATTAAATAATTAATATATTTATGACATTATCTATACCATTTTTAGATGAAAAACTAAGATTACAGAGATGATCATATCTTACAGGTTAAATCAGCTGCTAAGAAAGTTTTTTTTTGGGGTGGTTACACCCCGTAATGCACAGGGGTTACTCCTGGCTCATGCACTCAGGAATTATTCCTGGCAGTGCTCGGGGGACCATATGGAATGCTGGGACTCAAACCCGGTCGGCAAGGCAAACGCCCTACACAATATGCTATTGCTCCAGCTCCTAAGAAAGTTTTGATACACCCCAAACCTTAAGTAAAATCTAAAATAGCAGAATTTCATGTAAAATTTACTTAACTTTCATAAAAGCTGAAATTTCTCTTTACCTTTAAATTTCTCTCTACCTCTAAGAAAATAAACAAGTAAATTACCCTGTAAAGACTTGATAGCCCTATCTCCAACCAAATGAATCAAATCAAGCACAACTTTTTATGACAGATCAATACACTGAGAGCATGTAAAATTACATATTATTCTCTATACATACATATACTTATATGTGTATGTACATATATGTAAATGAAAAAGCCTACCTCCACAGAGAACTGTATAGATTGAAGAAATGCAATCAGTGGAAGACAGGTGCAGCAGTGTATATGGAGAATCATGAAGAAGTTAGCTCATGAACCAAGTATGCTACAAAAATTGAAGGCAAAGGAAAAAGAAACAGAAGTTTTCACTTTTTACGTCCCAAGCTTGTAGAATGCAGTAATAGTACCAGAATTTTAAAATCAAACATGCATTATAGAGGAAAAATACTAGCATCACTTATAAATCTTCACAAAAGTATCACTCCCAAATTGAAATTAATAAAGCAAAATGTTTTAGTTAAAGAAATAATTCTAGTTAGTAAAGACCCATAAAAAATAACCTACTAAGGTATTAAATAAACTATCACAACAAAATAACAATAATTAGGGGGGACACCACTGCCAGCCTGCTTCATCCTGGTAGCATTCAGGAGTTGCCCCACTAGGACAACAGCTGGTGGTTCTCAGATGGCCGTGTTGTGCCACAAACTGACTGAAGGGCTCATACAGGCAAGTGTGTGTGTGTGTGTGTGTGTGTGCGCGTGTGTAAATGTATGTATGTGTGCAAGGCATGTACTTCATCACTAAGTCACATCCTGATCCCTAGGTAACTGAGACGATAGTTTTAAGTGGTGGTCTGAAGCGTGAAGCTTATGTCTAGACCCTGAGCATATATACACAAGGCCCTGAGTTCTATCCCAGCCTGTATGGCCTCCCAAGCACTTGGCCCTCTGGGTATGATCCCTATAAAACTAAGGAACTATAAAGAGAAGAGCTAGACTTTAAAACTGCACAGTTTTAACATGCTCAAGAAACAGCTTTGAGCTGTTTCAGCCAAACTAAATCTGTTTTTACCATGATATATTAATTCTGCTTTAAAGTATGAAATTATAAGATTAGAGAGAATACTATGAATTTACCCATATAAAGATTAGACTCATACAGGGCTGGGGTGATAGTATAACTGGTAGGTCATGCCTTGCATATGGCAGACCCAGATTCAATCCCCAGCACTCCATATGGTACCCCAAGCCCTGCCAGGAGTGATTTTGCAAGCAGAGGCAGAAATAAGCCCTGAGTACTGCCAAGTGTGGGCTCCCAAAACAAAAAGGAATGAATTAAATAGGTAGGACCAGAGGTAGTACGAGATGGGAAGGAGGGGTAAGTAAAATACATGCCTTGCATGCAGTAGACACCAATTTTATCCCAGGCACTTCATGGTGCCTTGGGCATTTAAGGGTATAGTCCTGGGGGCTCCCCAGTACTGCCACGTGAGGTCTTGGAGGCCTGCAGGGCTGGAGTGGCTCAACAGCATCTTGAGGCCCCCACTCGGAACCACCAGTCACTTGGCTGAGAAGAGCCAGGAGGACCCCATGGCTTCCTAAGCACTACTTGGAGGCACCCCTTCACCTTCCCCACAAATAAAAGAATTAGACTCATGATTCTGATATCACAACTGCCTAAATTCAAAACTAGAAGATACTAAACAGTTTTAAAAAGGGGTAAGGGGGGTACTGAGAATCAAAGATTATTTGTTAACACCAAAAAAGAAAACCTTAAAGGCAGTTTTGCAATTCACATGCTGTTATTTACTATGACATAAAAAGGATTTATTCACTACAGTTAAATTATATAATAAAGTTCCAGATAGAAAAACATATATATGTATACGTTCACCACTATACATATACATACATATGTTTTTCTATCTGGAACATTATTATATTGGGCAGAGCCTAGCAAGCTACCTATGGCATATTCGATATGCCAAAAACAGTAACGATAGGTTTTATTCCCCTGACACTGAAAGAGCCTCCAATTGTTGGGAAAGATGAGTAAGGAGAGGCTACTAAAAATCTCAGGACTGGGAGGAATAGAGACATTACTGGTGCCCGCTCGAGTAAATCGACGAACAACAGAATGACAGTGATACAGTGATATATGTATGGAAATATATATATATTCAAATTTATAATTGAAATTATTTTTGTCACTTATTTCTAGACTTGAGAGTAAAAGCACAAAATTACTACCCAACTAACTCTGAAATTTAGTAACTTAACCGTTTACATTCCTGATTCTAACACCTTGTCTCTGTCTGACAAACAGGGAAACTGGGAAGAGAATGTAGGAACAGGCTTGGGAAAGTATTTTCTTTAAGGTGTTTCCTTAAGGAAATGCCAGAGAAGAAATACAATCAGAATGTATACTCCATAATACAAAGTTTGGATCCTTTGAACACTTTTCAGGTGCTTCCCCTTATCTACTTGGACTCAGAAAATGATGCTGTACATTGTGGAGAAACGCATCAGTAAGAAAGCTAGTTTCCTCCCTGTCTTGGGATATTACCTTAGAGGACTGGGTCTACATATCCCAGCCTTTTAAAATTTTCCATATTAATAATCCTATGAGTAATAATGTATAGTCACTGGAAATTAAATTTACCACATCCAGATCTACAAGTGGATATAATTTTAGGGACCCTTCATCAGATGAATCAAAGTAAAATTTTACTCACCTGTTTGAATACACAGACTGAGAAGGAGATGAACTGAGTAAGAAGCCAGAAGAGCGACTATCAGCAGCAAGAAACTAAAATATAACAAAGTACATGGTCAACATAGCAAAAGTTTACTTTAATGGTATCTCATCACAAAGAAATTTTTCCTCACATCAATTGTTCATGTGAATGTCTGAGTAGCGGGATTATGGCCATTTAATAAAGAGGATACTCTTTAATATTTATCAATTATATTTCAATAAAAATACACTGCTTTTAAAATCAATACAGGGGGTTAAAGGCACTTGTCTTGCACACAGCCAGTCCAACTTCTATCCCCAGCACCATATATGGTTCCCTCACGTACACCAGGAGTGATCTCTGAGTGTAGTCAGGAATAAGCCTGAGCACCACTGAATATGACCCCAAAATAAGCACATAAAACACAAAAAGGAAACAAGAAAGCTTAAAACAAAACCAAAATTTCCTTTTTCTCTAACACCCACATTGGTTGAGTAGTGATTCAGTCATTCAGTAATCTAACAGTATTTCCTATTCCACATGTCTCAACAGATTTTGGCTGTGAAATGTATTGTCTTCTTTTCCCTTTTCTCCATACCTCCTCTTCTAGTTATCTGTACCTTCCACTGAATACACATTTGGTATTCAGTCCAATACTCAATTAGACTACATTTCCTAGCAACATTAAACACACACCAATGTCCACCCACACTCCAAATGAAGCGAATACATTTCTAATGACACAATTTGAAGGACGTGCAAACAATCTAACTAGAACCTCTCACCAGAAGTACAAAAGGAAATATGTATAATCTCCTACTTATTTTCAAGATGCTGATGCACCAAGCTTCAAGAAAGCTGTTCCCAGTCCAGTGCCTCACTACTTGAAGAGCTTCTCTCTTTCCAGTCTATTTAAGTAATAGTAAAACTGAGAGATAAAAGTCCATTCATCAATAAACTAACATTAGAAACTCCCCAAAATGACAGTTTGATGTCACCAAATGGCAAATGTGATATTATTCACTGAGAACATATTGTACATGTTAGGTGATAGCCATGAGTAGAAATCTAATTTTTCAAAGAAAAGCAATTAGAGGGGCCACTCAGGATGGGAGATGTATTCTGAAAATAGACTATAGACCAAACACGATGGGCACTCAATACCTCTGTTGCAAACCACAACACCCAAAATGAGAGAGAGAGAGCAAAAGGGTATACCCTGCCACAGAAGTGGGGCGGGGGCGGGGTGAGTGAGGTGGGGTGGGGAGACACACTGGGATCATTGGTGGTGGAGAATGGGCATTGGTGGAGGGATGGGTACTGGAGCATGGTATGACTGAAATGTAACCACAGAAGTTTGTAGTCTGTAACTGCACCTCACGGGGATCCATTACAAAAAATATTTTTTTTTTAAATCAGAGAAGCAAAACACAAATCCCATATTTATATACTGTCCAAAGTGTCACATACAGCTTTGAAAATTTCAAATTGTGAAAGCTTATAAATATACTTCATATTAAAGGAAGTTGGGTTACTTAAAAAGTAGTTAGTCTATCAAGAAATTGAAAATAGGAGCAGTAATAAATTAAGGAGAATAAATGTGCTTTAAATTTCCTAATAAAATAGGCCTGCTTCTACTGACATAACAAACTTGTTCATTTGTTCTATTAACCATGGTCATTTATTCTATTAACATAGCCACGAAGGGTAAGGTCTAATTCTGAAGGATTTCAAAGTGTAGCAGGGTCAGGGAGATGGCTCCAGAAGCTAGAGCATAAGGAAGCCCTAGGTTAGACCCCCAGCACCAAGTGCTCTCCAAGCACAGTCCAGGAGTAGCTCGAAAAATTCAAAAACAGAACACAATTTAGTGGGAAAAATAACTTGCATACAAACTATCATGTAACAGCTTGTTTCTACAAAGTCCTACAGAAACACGGAAAAGCTAGGAAGTCTGGCCTTAGAAAGAGAAAAATAAAACCAACCTAATAATAGGAGATGAAGGTAATGAAAACATGATGTGTGCTTCATTTACACTCACAAATTGCTATTTATAAATAATCTACATGATTTATAAGCTCTGATGCACTTTGGTCAACCTGAAAAAACAAACTTTTTCCATTTTTAAAAAATTCATCACACCCTTTGGACTGAAAAAAAATGCAATTACATAGTCTCCAAGATACAGACTAGTAACAAAGAACAACAGGAAAATGCTAAGTTCTTTCTTCTCAGTATACTATCAAAATGCAAAATAAAACAAAGAGTAATAGCAAAACAAAGAGAAACTCACCCAAAACCAAGGACACCAGTATTAGCCATAACATAAGCTAAGGCAAGGATGCCACTTCCCATGATGGCATTCATCAAATTAAACACTGAGAAGCCAAATGAAACTCCTGGGGATCCCTGTCTGTGGGGTTCCTGTAAGCAAACAAAGGTAACAGTCCTGTAAACACACATTTATATGTCGGGACAGTGAAGTTGACTTCAAGAATGACAGGTTATGGAGAGGTCCCGCACACCACCAAGCACTGTGGCACACTTATTGCTCAGCGAGCAATGACCTTCTTTTTCCTCTTCCACCTCCTGCAAACGCAGCTCTAAAAATTGAACTTCCGAGGAAAACCATATGCAGAGAGGTCAGACTCGCTGACTCAGTAAAAGCCAGGACTACCCAGTGACTACAAAGAGGAAGATAGTCAGGAACCACCACGTGATAGGGAAAAGAGAGATGGGAGATGGCCTGGGGCATGTGACTGCCGAAGTCCTGAGTCAGCCAAGAGGGCTGCTGGAGGCACTGGCTCCCCAACTAATTAGGCCAGCAAAAACCGAATTTCTATTTAAAAACTTAAGAGGATGGTCAGGAATACTTCGCAATGATGATGTAATTAAAAGAATCGACCCACTTTGTTTTGGCCAGGATTATTGCATGAAAATCCCTGTCCTTAAATGCCAAGAGGCAAGAAGTCCTGGAAGCTGACAGTTCAGGGACTTGGGTTAAGACAGAAGCCAAGCATCAGGGCAGTGCTAAGTGCCTTACTCCGGGGCCACCTTCACTCCCTTCGCCGCTAAGGATGCTTATGGGCTTTCAATGGCTAAATGGGTGAAAGGAAAATCTGTGACTTGCAAAAATCTCACAAGCCTGGTCGAGGGGAAATGAAAGGACCACCCTAGTGCGGTTTAGGCAATAGGGCCCCCCAGCCGTCACACACTTCTACCTGAGCCTGCATCTTCAGTATTTCTGTCTAGGCATGTTAGATTGCCATCACCTCTATAAACACCGCCTGATCTCATCTGGATCTCGGCGGCTGTCTTTGGGTCTCACACCCCCCCCCCCAAGGTCAGGCTCCAGCCTCTCCCCTTAATGGGAGCCATCCCCCCACTTTTCCGGGCCTTCACTTGGCCAGCGCTTCAGGGAAGCCGGGAAGCCTGCAGCTCCGGGAAACGAACTGAGCCCACTTACGTTGCTTAGCAACGGGCTCGACTCTTCCGCCTCCGCCTCTCCGGGTTGTGGATCGGAGACAAACCAGCCTGGCTCGGCGTTGATGGTCCCCCAGGGTGCTTCCATGCTGCCTGCTGGCCGACTACCAGGTCCATCTGCGCGCTCCGATCCCTGCCCTCCCGACCGCTGTCGCGCCAGGGGCGGAGCTAGCACCCGGCCCCTCCGGGTTCCCGTAGCTCACCAGGGAGGGAAGAGAGGAAGGAACCGACGCCGACTGATGACGCTGGGTATCGGCGGCGCCTCGGGATGACGTCGTCGAGGCGCCAGCCTATTCCCCCAGCTCTCCTGCGGCGCTGCACCAAAGCATGAGGTGAGGGTCTAGTTTCGGAACCTGCCGCGGAGCGACGCGGAAATTGAGATTGGCACCCCGGTGAGGTGGCGACCGCGGTGTCCTCCCAAGGGACCCGAGGCCCGGGTGGCGGTGGCGGTCCGCCGACGCCGCGCGCTGGTGGGCGCGGAAGCTCGCGGAGGTACCCTCCCGCCCGGGTGCTGGCCCCGGGTCTCCAGTCCTCGCGAGGGAGGAATCGGGTTACTGCTTCCAAAAGCGTTTAGCACTGGAGTACACGTTTTACAGGTGCGGACACTCTGATTTAATTTATCCAAGAGCCCGCAGCTGACTTAACTGCTACATGGATTTGGAATTCTGTGAACGCCAGTAGTTGATTTACGGGGTGCAGCGACAGCCGAGCCTTTTTTTTTTTTAACCCCCTTGACAAATCATTAGGTTGCAGACTGCATAACTGATGGCTGTTAATGATACGTGCAAGTAACACTCAAGCTGGGTTTTGGTTTTAAAAAAAACAAAACACCGATATCTATACCTGGGGGATGGGGGGGGTGGTTAGCAGTAAGCAAACCATCGAAAGCAAAACCACTTAGTTGCATGCGAAGAACACGGGACCTTCTGGGTTTTATTCTTCGTTCCCGCTAACTCGCGGTGAGCCTCCGGAAGAATTAATCTCCCTCGAAGCTGTAGTCCGCTTCTTTCAAAACGAGGGCGCACATCTCCCAATACTAGTAATGTGTTTGAGGGATTTAATACATACTCTACTAGTTATGTGTTTAAGTGATTGAACACGTCCGACACAAGAAACATCAGAATATCCTAGTAAATACGACCACCGATAAAGTAAATATAATGACCATTTAGAGATAATTCTTTCACTGAGCTCGCAGCCTTTATTTTCTTTTTCTGTTTTGGTGAAAAAAAGATAAAGCTTTTATTGAAACTTAGAAAGGGGACAGAAAGAAGTGTTGGAGAGAACACAGGCTTCTCCAGAGTGGAAATAAGCAAGCAAAAAACCAGACTCGCAAGCGAGAAACGTGTTCAAGGGAGACCGTGAGCTTGAAGAGCGAGCCTCTCAGCCTTTCTAGCCCAAGCTTAGTTTGGAAAACCGAGGGTGGAGACGTTCGTGTATTATGGAAAGGCTGGTGGGTTGCTAAACCCTCCCAGCAGCTGGTAGGTACAGGTGCAGATTTGCCACTAATAAAAGTTGCCCTAACCTAGAAAAAATATACTTCTTATCCACCATTTAATCATTTAGCAGTTTAAAACAATTTAGATCCCTATTCTCAATCTATTATGAACACGTAGTTAAACACTGTTTTATGAATGATTTTTTTAGGATTTTCTGGAAGCCATTTGGATTCTCGAGAAGACTTCTTAAAGTGCAAGGCTGTAGAATAACTGAATCAGAACTGTTGATCCCATTAGGTTGGACATCACTGATACAGAAGCTTAGCAAAGCACCTGGTATTTTCTTGTTGGATCAAAGGAAAAAACTCTCAACCATGCCTGAGATAGAAACAAGTCAGAAAGACACTGAATTATTTTCACCACCTCCCAATGTCCGAGGGATGACAAAACTTGATAGAACAGCTTTTAAAAAGACCGTCACCATCCCAGTGCTTAAAGTGAGAAAAGAAGTAGTCAATAAATTGATGAGATCCCTTAAAAGGGCAGCACTGCAGCGACCAGGCATAAAACGTGTGATTGAAGACCCTGAAGATGAAGAAATTAGGCTAATTATGTTGGATCCTTTTAAGATGCTAAATGATAATTGCTTTGAGAAAGCTGAACTCAGTATCTTAAAGGAGCTTAATGTCAACCCACAAATATCGAACTATAATTTAGAATTATCTTATGAAAACTTTAAGTCGGAAGAAATCTTAAAAGCTGTGCTTCCTGAAGGCCAAGATGTGACTTCAGGATTTAGCAGAGTTGGACATATTGCCCATCTGAATCTCCGAGATCATCAGCTACCTTTCAAGCATTTAATTGGTAGGTTTGTCATAGTAATAACACACTAGAAAGCAATCAGCAATTTCTAATTTGTAGGATTTTTTTAATGCCAAATTACAAAAGTGGGGTGTTCTGTTTTAATTTTATGCTAAATTTTGAGCAGTATACTCCCCTTTAAGGGCTATTTTTGAATACCCTTTCAAGTCATAACATGCTCTAAATAGCAATTCAAGCTTCTGTGTACACAATCCATGAGCATAGATAAAACTTGAATCGCTCATTTTGGCAGAAATCTGATCACTTGTCACTAGAGCACATAGCGTTTATTAAACTTTCAGGATTTTGTTGAATCCAGGTTTCCTAAGCTTGAATGTTTTCAGTCAAAGTACAAGGTACTTTACATGCTTTAGTTGATGCAACTAAGGGAACCTCTTCTGTGTATTAGGCACCTTAGTGTTTTAGTGCTCCTTAGCCTTTTAGAAGCAGTGCTCAAACAAACATAGCCCCATGTTTGAGTCTGGGCCCTTTCATCTTTGGCATAAAGAAAGAATATAGACTAATCAAAATGTTCTTATGTGAATATTTGATGACCACACACTCTTCAGATTAATTTCAACTGTAGGTCTCAGGACTCCTGGTAATTTAAAATATAGTTCTCGGTATTTTGCGTGGTTAGGATTTCAGAAATACACTATTCTGCATTTCCTTTGTTTTTATTGATGAACAGTTGATAATTATATGATAGATAATACCTAAGCAGATCATTACAATTATGACTGGGTACAGATGTCAAGTCTAGACTGCCCTATGAGTTCTGTTGCTTGTCCTAACTCAAATTTCTTTTGGCTTTGCATTTTAAACCTTTCATATTAGAGTACAAATAGAATTAAAATGAAACATTTGACAGAGTGGTAATGTAATTTTTTTGTTTTGTTTTGAGTTTTGGGTCACACTCAGCTGTACTCAGGGGTTACTCCTGGCTCTGTACTCAAGAATTACTCCAGGCAGTCCTTAGGGGACCATGATATGGGATGCTGGGGATTGAATTCAGGTCGATGGTGCACAAGACAGGCATCCTACACGCTGTAGTACCACTCTGGCCTCTAAAGTGATAATTTTTCAGCCTCTACTAGAGCACTTTCAAAATAGGTGTGGGATTTTTCTCCATTTTATTATTTCAAACTTTTTGGGTGGGAGGTGTTTTAAAACAATACCCAGAGGAACTAGAAGGCAGTTTCCAGATCATGTGGTTCCAGGTATTAAACAGGACAGCTGCAGGTAAGGCAAGTGCCTTAACCCCTGTATTATCTCTTTGGTCCCAAACTAACTCGTATACCTAATGAACTAATACCTGAACTAATGAACTAATACCAGAAGCAGAACAACTGGATCAAAGCAACAACTGATTAGAGTTCATTGGTATTACCATATTCAAATCAGTACCTAATCAACAAAAGAACTAAGACAAATTTTAGTTCTATTTTAGTGTATTTGTAGTATAAGTGCTTTTTATTAATTTATACACCAAATTATCTTCCCTTATGCAATGACATAGCATATAGATTCTTATAAATCTTTCAAGTGCTGACCAAAAAAGTAGACTGTGATTAAAGAGCATCAATATACCACGTCTGGCATATTTTATTTGTAGCTTTTTCTGCTCTGGCAAATATTTGACAGCAGTTCAAGTAAATGAATATTTTATTTAGGGAAGAATCTAAAAATTTAGTTTCTTTTATTTGAAAATATTATTTTACTGACATTTTTCCAAAAGGTGAGGTGTATGTTCATATATACAGTAAAGCAAACACTGAAACAAATGGAGACTGACAGATCCTGTTAGTTGCCATTTAAGACCATTTGTTGGGGGCTGGAGTGATAGCATACTGGGTAGGGCATTTGCCTTGCATTCAGCTGACCTGGGTTCGATTCCCAGCATCCCATATGGTTCCCTGAGCACCGCCAAGCGTGATTCCTGATTGTAGAGCCAGAAGTAACCCCTGTGCATCGCCAGGTGTGACCCCAAAAAAGCAAAAAAAATTTTAAAAAAAAAGATCATTTGTTGCCTCTGTCATTTTCTTTCTTTCCACTTTTCACTATTTTGCTTATTGTATTGGCACATTTGAGAAATTTTTTAAACACATGCAAAAAATTTAGCTTAGCCCCTAATCCTTTCTTAGAAATTTTTCTTTAAAATTGTACCAATTTTGGGTCAGAGCAGTATTGTGGATAGGGCGCTTGCCTGTGTGTGGCCAACCTGGGTTTGATCCCTGTCACTCTTTATGCTCCTCCAAGTCCACAAGGAGTGATACCTAGTGTAGAGCCAGAAGTTAAGCCCTGAGCAGCATGGGTGTGGCCCCAAACCAAAATTAAATGAAATTGTGCCTATTTTGTGCTTGTATTGGACACTGTGGTTGGACATTAGCTTTACTAATACGTTGAAGTTTTAGAACTGCATTCTGCTTCACACATGATAGATGAAGTTTTCTGTAGATAGAGAGAATAGTTTATTTCTGCTTCACGTTTTAGCTTTTATTTTACCATCAACAGACAATGCTTATTATATGTTCTCATCTTTTAGGCCAAGTTGTGATTGACAAAAATCCAGGAATCACTTCAGCAGTAAATAAAATCAATAATATTGACAATACGTACCGAAATTTCCAAATGGAAGTCCTATCTGGAGAGGAGAACATGATGACCAAGGTATGGAGTATTTTATTATCTTTTAGTACTTGTGTATTAAGATTAGTTAACATTATGGTAAGTATTAAATTTATAAGATGATAAAAATTATTGTTAATGTTTTTGGCATATTGAATACGCCACAGGTAGCTTGCTAGGCTCTGCTGTGGGGGCGAGATATTCAGTAGCTTGCCAGGCTCTCCGAGAGGGGCAGAGGAATTGAATCTGGGTCAGCTGCGTGCAAGGCAAACACCCTACCTGCTGTGCTATCGCTCCAGCCCAACAAGTCTCACAATGGAGATGTTACTGGTGCCTGCTCGAGCAAATCCAGATGAGCAACGGGGTGACAATGATACAGTGATAAAAATTAAAACTATTCATTAGTATGTGGGCTGTGAGAACTTACATGTATTAATAGGTGTGCAGATTTGATACCAACATTAAGAAGTGTGTGGTAATATTTTGCAGCTTTAATTACATATACGCTTTGACCCAGAATTCCATTTACAGGGGGTTATTCCAAGGATATAGTTGGAAAAGATTGGTTCTTCTGACCTTGTTTTAACAATAAAAGAATGGAAATTAACCAAGTATTCATTGATAGAGATTTCATTAAACTGTGTTATGATAGAATGGGTATTTGAGATAGTTTTTTTTTAAATAAATATGGTCTTCACTGCACAGCCAGATGAGTGGACCGTAGTTAAAAAGTGTGCAACTCCTGCAAGCATTACATCCAGAGTGTGTGAGCACCATAGCCAAATGAGCCTGCATAAGAATCATAATATAATGGTGATGGTAGTTATTGATATACTTCTTAGTAAGGTGAGTAGTAAGGAATGATGAGGTGTTTGGAGCGAAACTTTTGACTCTAGAGCTGATACTTGGTTGTCCCTGTAATACCAAGCCTTCACTGCCTACTGCTTGTATAGAATGTATGAGGTCTTTTAAGGCAGAGTAAGATTTGAAGATAAATTCTTTGGTAATGAAATTCAGTTTACTTCAGCTGACTCTTTAGGCATACTCCAACTGAACATTGTTGATGTTCTTCACTTGATCACTTGATACTGATCTTGTAATGGATTTCCTAAGTCACTCACAGTCTGTTCTTAAAACAGTATTTATACTCTGTAGCACTGTAGCACTGTCCTCCGATTGTTCATTGATTTGCTCGAGAGGGCACCAGTAACGTCTCCATTGTGAGACTTGTTACTGTTTTTGGCATATGGAATACACCACAGGTAGCTTGCCAGGGTCTGCCATGCGGGCGAGATTTTCTCGGTAGCTTGCTGAGCTCTCTGAGAGGGGCGGAGGAATCAAACCCAGGTTGGCCTCGTGCAAGACAAACGCCCTACTACCCGCTGTGCTATCATTCCAGCCCATTACTAAATTTATACTCTACATGTAAAAATTCAACTGTGTCTGTGTTCTTGTTTTTGTTTGGCTTTTGGGCCACACTGGCTGTGTTCAGGGCTTGATCCTGGTTGAGTACTCAGGGATCACTCCTGTGTGTGGCTGTGTGTGTAGGTGATGCTCGGGACTGAGTCCTGATTGGCTGCATGTCTTGCCTGCTGTACTATTTCTCTGGCCTCTCTAATTTCTCCGCTCCAGATAAAATCACATTTAACTTTAGGAGCTCAAACAACTTTTAAGTACACCGCATATTCTTTTTTTTCCCTGAGTCAAAAGGTTCTTGATAGTGAAGCTGATTAAAGCACTGCTGAGTAAGGGAGTAAGGTTCAAAGAGAGCTTTAAAATCAGAGCATTAAGAATCTTAACTTTTTTTTTTTAAATAACTTGATCTAGTTGGATCAAGTTTAACTTGATCTTAGTATTTCACATTAAGAAGCTTTTAAAAAGGAGTAAAGGAGATTTCAAGAAAAGCATCCAAAACATTTGATTATAAAACATAAAGAGATTTTAGTTGGCAGAATTTTGAAGACACATTTTCAACTCTGAGTATCTAATATATGCTTGATAGAAAAGCAGCATGTACAAATTTTGAGTTGAAGTTCATGAAGGAAGCATATGGATGTATCTTCTCAGATTTCTAGAACTTGGAAACTTTTATTCTATGAAATAATGGACTTAAGATGGTAGCTGAAGTCATAGTTCATGACTATTTTTAGTTTGTTTTTTGTTTTTTATTTGTGGTAGTGCCAAAAGAAGTGCTACAAGTTTTAATTTTGTTCAGGATTGTCTCTATATTTTTTGGCTTATCTGTGAAAACTTAGATTTGGAAAAGAAAAAAAGAGGGAATGACTTTTTTTTTTTAGTGAATAACAGCTATATTTAAACTCACTTAGAAAGATATGAGGGGAGAGAGAGAGAAGTACGTGTTCAAGAGAGAACATGGACTTCTACACAGTAGAAAAAGCAAGCAAAGAGATAAGAGAAGCAGGTGAGATACAGGTCAACAAAAAACAGCTTGAAGAGCAAAGGCAAAGGAATACTTTGTTCTGTACACTGGTTACAACTTACAGGTATGAAATTTGCAAAGTCTACCTATCTAAAAACAGCAAAATTGGTCCAGAGAGATAATACAGAGGTAAAGGTGCTTGTCTCACGTGGCTGACTAACCCTGGTTTGATCCCTCACACATGTAGTCTCCTGTGCCTCACAGGGAGTGATCCCTGAGCAGAGCCAGGAGTGATGCCTTTGGACAGCCAGGCACAGCCCAAACAAACCTTGTCCCCAAACAGCAGTTATCCAGAACTTTACACACAACACACATATCATGCTTCCTTCCTCTTATAAACTGAAAACTATTAAGGTGGGAAGATTGTTATATTAAGTGCTATTGACAACTTAGTTCTCTACTGTCAAGATAATATGTACTATCTTGTTTCAAATTACACCTCCCACCCAATCAGGTTATATAAGTGTAATTAAGATTTCTCATTGACCTATCTGAAAAATTCCTCCTGTGATTTGTGAATCATTGCACAGCCTTTTAGGATGAGATAGAGAGCCGCTGGCTTTGATGAGGTATGACAGTGCCAGTCCTCAGGCATCAGAAATCTAATTTAAATGCCTTTGAATGCAGTTACTTCTTTTAATAGTAGTAAGTATATGTGTGTTTGTAGATTGGTACACCCATCCAATAGACCAAGCAGATTAACTAAAATTTAATACCCTTTTTCAGGTTCGAGAAAACAACTACACCTATGAATTTGATTTTTCAAAGGTCTATTGGAATCCTCGTCTCTCTACAGAACACAGCCGTATCACAGAACTTCTCAAACCTGGGGATATCCTGTTTGATGTGTTTGCTGGAGTTGGACCCTTTGCCATTCCAGTAGCAAAGAAAAATTGTACTGTATTTGCCAATGATCTCAATCCTGAATCCCATAAATGGCTATTGCATAACTGTAAATTAAATAAAGTTGACCAGAAAGTAAAGGTGTTTAACTTGGATGGACAAAACTTCCTTCAAGGACCAGTCAGAGAAGAGCTAATGCAGCTGCTGGGACCACTGTCAAAAGAAAGCAGACGCTCTGTGCACATTGTCATGAACTTGCCGGCAAAGGCTATAGAGTTTCTCAGTGCTTTCAAGTCCCTTTTGGATGGGCAGCCATGCAGCAATGAACTCCTTCCCACAGTGCACTGTTACAGCTTTTCTAAAGATGCTGATCCTGCTAAGGATGTCCGACAACGAGCTGAAACTGTATTGGGTATTTCCTTGGAGGCATGCAGTTCAGTTCATATAGTAAGAAATGTGGCACCTAACAAAGAAATGCTATGCATTACCTTTCAGATTCCTGCTGCTATACTGTACAAGAACCAGACCTTAAATCAAGGTGAGTAATATCTGGGAAATTAAATCTAAACTATACTACCTTTCATGTGGTACAAATACACATATGTATATCATGGCTACATATATATTTTACTACATTTGAATTAGGTTAAATTAATTCTACTTAGATACTTCAGTTTAAGATCCTCTTGCCATTCACTTTTGACAAGCTTCTCCCAATTTTACAAATTTTCATGCAATAAGCTTCATTCTTGCAGACTGTTTTATTAAAGAAATAATGGTAGAGAAATGTTACTATTTTATGTCTAAGTTGAATAATTAAGATCTTTAAATTACCTTTATTTTTTAAAAATACTTAATATTTTAAAAAGTTACATATTTTAACTAATAGGTTTTCTGGATTTGTTACAGAGAATCATGAAGACCCACCTCTTAAGCGCCAGAAGACAGAGAAATCATTTTCAGAAGAAAAAACACAAGCTACTTCAGTCACTAATTGAAAATGTACCCTCTATCCCCACTATAATTATAGTATAAAAATATAATTTAAATATTTCATAAAATTTTAGTAGTTATTTATTATCAAATCTTTATATTTAGTCCCTACTCTCTTATACACAATGTTAAATTAAAATATAAGCAAAATGAATGCTAAATATATTTTACTCCAAATTTTAAAATTATAATTTTATAAGCATTTTAATCAATATTTATTGTCTATCTTTGGGGAAAATTTTTTTTGAGGGTAGATAAGTGCATGCTACCTAGGAAAGCACTAATATCATTCTGCAGTTTTCCTTAATTGAAGATTGTAGCTATGATTTATATAGCCACTCCTATACAACATTTTTATATAAGTAAATTCCTTTTTTGTTTATTTGTTTATGGGCCATACTGGGAGCGACTGTGCTTTGCTAGGGATTGAACTCAGGCTTTCCCTAATGTAAAGCACATACTGTAGTCCATCTCCCGGGCTCACTGAAAATAATTTCTAAACGACATTATTTAAGTCACTGATAGGCAAAGTATGCTCAACAGGCCAAATCTAGTCCATTATCTGTTTTTGTATTATAGGAAATAATCTGAGAAGTTTCTTACACTTTTTAAAAAATTGGAAAAGAGCAATCTTTTGTGACATGAAAATTATATAATATTTCAATCTTAGTGTCCATAAATAAAACCTTATTGGATAGAATACACCAGGCCTGTTTTATTCAGTGGCAGTTTTCATGGTGTAAGAGCAGGGTTGGCAGGTTGCAACACAGCCTGGATATGATTCTCATCCTTTTATACTGTAACTCATCATAGCAGTGAGTTACAATCTACAGCATTTTAAGTAGCGTGTATAAAACATTTATATGTCAGCAAATTATAATACCTTTTTAGTACCATATGAAGCTATTCTCTCAAAACAAGAAAAGCAGATTTCTGAAGTTGTGGCTTAAAGGCACAATGAAGTGTGAGCTATTTAGATACCGAATTAGATAATAGCATGAAAACAATATATGTTGACATTACCAAGAGGAGCATTCCTAAGGTTAATAATACTGTAACCATGTTAAACAATAATAAAAACTTTAAAGAAACACTCAACACAATATTCCCAACTGTCAAAACAATTTAAATGAGGGGCTGGGGAGATAGTACAGTGGCTAAGGCACTTGCCTTGCACATGGCTGGCCGAATGCCTGGTCTTCAATTGCCAGCATCCTATTGGGCCCGTCGCACTACCAGGAGTGATTCCTGAATGCAGAGCCAGGTATAAGCCCTGAGTATTATTAAGTACAGCCCCAAAACCCAAATCACAAAAAATCCAATTTAAATGAAAATATTTTAGTATTTGAGACATCAGTACTGGGTTTTAAATTACTAGAGAATTACTTTCAACTGCATAGAATAATTGGGTTATAAATTTTCAAAAAAATCTAGAAAACACTAATTCTGTATTAGAAAACACTAACTCTAGGTTTAAAGTAGAATCTATGTGTTGCAACAGTTGGGAGAAAAATGTGAATTACAGAAACATTTAATTGGGGATGGAGCTATAGCACAGCAGGTAGGGCATTTGCCTTGCATGTAGCCAACCTGGGTTCAATCCCTGGGATCCCATATGGTACCCCAAGCACTGCTAGGAGTATTTTTGAGTGCAGAGCCAGGAATAACCCCTGAGCATTGCTGGGTGTGACCCAAAAAACAACAATAAAAAGATTTAATTGAGTCCATTTTTCAAAAGCTGTGGGAGGAAAAATGGGCTGAAGAGGTAGTATAGGGGTTGAGGTGCTTGTTGCCTGTGGGTAGAATCCCTGACACCATATATGGTCTCCCAAGTACCTACAAAGGTCACTCCTTAACAACAAAGAATAGCCCCTGAGCACCATGAGGAGTAGCCCAAAAACAACTTGTAAAAATGAGATGTATCATTAAAATCTGTTTATTTTCTATCTCCTGCTAAATCAGTAGTGTCAATTATGAATTCTGTGTCATGAACTTTACCTCAACTCCTTAAGTTTTGTCAGGAAGTAAAGCTGAATTTCCTGCATGTTTAACCTAAATTTAATCTGATTAGCAATTAGGAAGTTTTAACTGCAATTTCTTCAGTGTTAAGAATAAATTTTTCCGGGGCCGGAGCGATAGCACAGCGGGTAGGGCGTTTGCCTTGCACGCGGCCGACCCGGGTTCGATCCCCGGCATCCCATATGGTCCCCCAAGCACTGCCAGGAGTAATTCCTGAGTGCAAAGCCAGGAGTAACCCCTGAGCATCGCTGGGTGTGACCCAAAAAGCCAAAAAAAAAAAAAAAAAAGAATAAATTTTTCCTACCAAGAAGAATCACCCTAAAATGCTATTCTAATACACTAACATATTTCTAAGCTTTGGAAATTAGCTTTTGGTAAAGATCTGATAATATTCCTTTAGGATTTCAAATCAAAATTAACTAATGTCAAACAGTGGTAATGTCAAAAACTGACATTTGTATCACAATCTTCTATTATATGTATCCTATACTATAAAAAAAGTTATAATAAGTGCTCCAGGGAGTTGGCCCAGCAGGCTGAAGCAGGGCTAGAGAGGAAGTATAGCAGATGAGCTTACCATTCATGCAGCTGGACCCAGTACTGTCCCTGGCATTGTTGATTGTACCTGGAGCACTGCCAGGAGTAAGCTCAGTGTGTCACCAAAAGAAAACAAAAACTGGCTCAAGCACATGCTTTGCACAGAGATCCTGGACCTGGCCTGGTCTGGTTACCCAAGCAATGCTAAGTGTAAGCCTTCCCTCTCCTACCCAAAACTTGAATTTTCCAGGGTTAGGGAGATAGCTTGACTGGCTGGAGCACATTTGAGAGCCCTAGATTTGATTCCTGACACTCTATGGTTCCCTGCGCATTGCCAGACATAGCCCCTAGCACCACGAGTCCAGAAAAAGAAAAAAGCCCAGTTCTCAGAAATTTTCCCAGTAACCACTCTATTCTCTTACAGATCTCAATATTACTATTCACTTGACTCTTCCCCCTTAAAAAAAAAAAACCTACAAAATTATGTAAATCAAGAGGTTCCAATTTTCATGTTCACTTTAAAGACACTTATGAAACTACTCAGGCCACCCAGGGCACGTATAGTCAAAATGCACCAAGTATATGAAGGACGCTCCTCTGCAGAAATAGCATGAGCATTCTTTCATTCAAGTGGTGGAGTTGGTAGTGCAGTGGCGGGGCTGAACACACTTTTAAGTGCACAGAATTTTTACTACTCTGCTTTAATATGCAGAGAGTAATACTGAACTGGAGTGTTTAGATGTAGATTCTCTGGTCCTCAAGCATGTCCATGTGAACAAAGTCCCTAAGACACACTGCAGAAGTTTTAGGGCTCACATTCTCCTGCTGCATGAGGATGGTCCTTACTGAAAAAGAGCAGACTGATCCAAACCTGAAGAGGAGATTGCACAGAAGAAAAATGTATCACAGAAAAAAAAAAAAAATACAACCAAAAAAATCCGAAGAAGCAAAAACTTAAGACCCGGGATTTAACTAGATAAAAATACATACAAATGAAAGCTTTTAACAAGTACCATTATATTACAAATTAGCTGTGAATATATTTTCTGAGGTCAGCAGTTCGGGAGCCTTGGTGCTAATGCCAAAATAATTCCCAGAGTTCAAAATCTACTTACAATTGAGGAGTTTCCACATAAGTGAAAGTGATGAATATCCATGTAGTAACATGCAATTAGGCAGATATAGAGGGAAGTGTCTAACAGTTTTTCAAATGCCTTACAACAGGTGAATATGTACAGCTAAAAATCATGTTTCTTCTGGACTGATACCAATATTTGAAAGTATCTATGGGGAAAGACATTTTTTAATGTTATGCATAAAATCTCATTACAGACAACTATGAACATTTAAATTGACTCTAGTAGATACCTAGAACCCCACTTAAAGGAAATGTATTCACCCCCCCTAAGTCATTACCAAAGTATACTCAATTTTATTTTGAATTTTGATCATTAAAAATATGTTCTGGGAGCCGGAGTGATAGCAAAGTGGGTAGGGTGTTTGCCTTGCATGTGGCCAACCCGGGTTCGATCCCTCGCACCACATATGGTACCCCAGGCACCGCCAGGAGTAATTCCTGAGTGCAGAGCCAGGAGTAACCCCTGAGCATCTCTGGGTGTGACCTAAAAAGCAAAAATAAAAGGTTCTAATTTATTTTCTCTCATTAAGTATCCACAAAGTGTTCTTGACTTTTACCTTAATCCACACAACTAAATGTTAAGGTCTATAGTAAAATTCTAAAGAGTTCTGACCTAAACCATTTATAATATCATCAATTAAAAACTTAAATGAATAGGGCCCAAGAGGTAGCTTAAAACAGTGAAGCATATGCTCTGCATGTAGAAGCCCCAGATTCAATCCCTGGCATCACTGGTCATGGGAAAATTAAATAAACAATGACTTCAGAAGCCAGACATGTACTACAAATTGACAAAGACAATAAATGGTAAAGACTGTAGGGAAGTAAAAACTTGAGCCCTATTCTTTTTTGTTTTGTTTTGTTTTGTTTTGTTTTGCTTTATAGGTCACACCTGGCAATGCACAGGGGTTACTCCTGGCTCTGAACTCAGGAATTACCCCTGGCGCTGCTCAGGGGACCATATGGGATGCTGGGAATTGAACCCAGGTCAGCCGCATGCAAGGCAAACGCCCTACCCACTGTGCTATCACTCTAGCCCCTTGAGCCCTATTCTTAATCTAAATTTAGATACAAATTCAAATTCTTTTTAAAAACTCAACCAGCTATTCTCTGCCAGATCTGGTGTGCTAAATAATTTAACCCCAACCCTTTACCCTCAGAATAGGTAAGCGAACCTTTATTATTAAAATCCAGGCCCACTGTACACTTTCCATGTGACATCTAGTAATTGAAATCCTAATGGTCCCATTTTTCTAATCCATTCGATACATTTTTGAAATATTAACTTTTAATTTGTTTGTTTGGGGCCACCCATGGAGTGTGGGAAGAGCTATTTCCAGAATGGTGCTCAGAGAACCACCTGGTGGACTCTTGCATGCAAAGCATGCACTCCAGTCCTTTGAGCCATCTCCCCAGACCTAACTTGGTTAACTTTTTGACAAGTAATCTGCCACTTTAATTAGAATGTGAAATGATTAATTGACTACCTATTGATAACCTAAAGATAGCATTTAAGAAAAGGTTAGCCAAAATCACTGTATCACTGTATCACTGTCATACCGTTGATCATCGATTTGCTCGAGCGGGCCCAGTAATGTCTCCATTCATCCTAGCTCTGAGATTTTTAGCAGCCTCTCTTTACCCATCCTTCCCAATGGTGCCACATTAGAGGCTCTATCAGGGTCAGGGGAATGAGACCCATCATTGTTACTGTACTTGGCATATGAATACACCAGGGGAGCTTGCCAGGCTCTCCCCCGTGTAGGCAGTACACTCTTGGTAGCTTGCTAGGTTCTCCAAGAGGGAGAACTAGGGAATCAGATGTTGCACGGCCACGTGCTTCTGGGAGCTTGGTTTTATAGTCTCTGGATGTTGGCCATTGATGGGATTACACGGCGCCAGGGGCAGTTTCTTGATGTGACTACCTAGCTATTGGAAAATGGGGTGTCTGGGTGGAAGAGGCCCAGTCCCGATCTGAGCAGCCTTGGAGATCTCGGCCCCAGGTCCCACACACCTGCGTTCCTCTGCCAGTTCCTTCACTCGTGAGGCTCGTCCGAACATGTGGAAGTGGCCTTGAGCATGGCTGTGGCTGGGTTTAGCCAAATATGTTACTGAAATTAAGGAATACTAAGTAATAATACATTCTAACTAAACACAAACATAGTCAATACCTGATACCTGCTTATAACAGTATAAAATCATGTTCCAAACAACACATTTCTCAGAACTTCTCTCAAAGGTAGCATCAAGATAACTTAGTTACTATCATCTATATCATCATCATCATCATCATCATCCCGTTGGTCGTCGAATTTCTCGAGCGGTCTCAAAACCTCTTCATTCGTCCTATCCCTGAGATTTTAGAAGCCTCTCTCTACTCGGCCTTCCCAACGATGCCGCATTGGAGGCTCTTTCAGGGTCAGGGGAATGAGACCCAGTGTGTTACTCCCTTTGGCATATAAATACACATGGGACACTTGTGAGGCTCTCCCATGTGGGCAGGAAACTCTCAGTAGCTTGCCAATTTCTCCCAGAGGGAGAAGTAGGTTATAAGATATCTTCTGGGAGCTTGCTTTTAAGTCTCTGGATGTTGGCCATTGATGGAATTACACACACCTGAATTCCTCTGCAGGTACCTTCATGCGTGAGGCTTGTCCGAACGTGTGGAGAGGGGCCTTGAGCATGGCTGTGGCTATGTTCCGGATGTCTTCGGCCGCCGGGAGCTCTACTCAGGGTGGGGAGGGAAGCTGGAGCCCATCCCCTCCGAGGGGCCCCAGGGAAGACAGCCAGGCGCGCGGGCAAGAGACTCTCTGCCATCATCTATATACCATAGGCAAATCAAATACTTGAACTATAAAATTTTCTGGAACTCTTAGGACCGCTGACTGACTACTTGGTTTTAACTACTTTTGTTTAAAAGTAGTTGATAATCTGTGTGCATGACTCCAGAATTCTAACACTTTGGTTCAAATCCCAACTCCATTACTTTGAATTGGCAAATTACTTAACCACTATATGCCTCATCGGTTTTTTCATCTAAATGGGATAAATAATAAGATTGTTTTAAGGATTAGATAATAAACAAAGCCAAAAGCAAAGTGAGTGCACACAGATAAAGCTCAGAGTCCTTAGCTAGTCTGCATTAGAGTTGTAAAATGTTAAAACATCTGAATTCATGTAAGACTTGTTGGTCCTGAGAGATAGTACAGTGGGCAAGGCGCTTGCCTTACACAAAGCTGACCCAGGTTTGATCCTGAGCATACCTCACAGTCCACTAAGCACCACCAGGAGTGATTACTGAATGCAAAGAAATAACCCCTGAGCATCACTGGGTATGGCCCCCCAACAAACAGAAACAAAGAGCATGAAGATTTGTTATAGCCTTTTCTCTCTGAAAGAATAAATTACTGGAAAAATATGGGGAACAATCAATTTATATTTCTATTACTTACTGAACTTATGGACTGAATCAATAGCACAGCGGGTAGGGCGTTTGCCTTGCACGAGGCCGAACCAGGTTTGATTCCTTTGTCCCTCTTGGAGAGCCTGGCAAGCTGCCAAGAGTATCCCACGAGCACAGCAGAGCCTGGCAAGCTACCCGTGACAAATTCGATATGCCAAAAACAGTAACAACAAGTCTCACAATGGAGACGTTACTGGTGCCCACTCGAGCAAACTGATGAACAACAGAACGACAGTGCTACAGTGCTACAGTACTACTGAACTTATAACTTATATTATTCCATTCCCTTTAACAATAACTTTTAAATCTGGCCTATTGAACAAAAAAATGGCAATAATGGTGAAATATTTATAAAAAATACAAAAGTTTCAGAACATATTTGCCAAATCATGTGTAACAATAAAACACAAGCATTTCCATGATAATAAGGGTGGCCTCAAAATAAGTTCTGAAATCCTTTGAAATTTTAATTGGCTCATTCCATTAAAATATACCATTCTATCCTGGAATAGGTTATAATTTATTCACTGTGAACAAGTAGTAGTATTTCTGTTTCAAAGACTGAATAACTTAACTTTAGCAGCTGAACACACAAAATCTTAACCATAAGTCCAGTGTTTTCACTATTCTCGGAAAAGTTACACAGATTTACTTAAAATGCTAACTATGAGAAATAGGATGCAGACTGGTAGAATACAGAAAGATCAGACTTAGATTATTTTTTTAAAGGATGTGTTCTAAATCCTGAATTTTCACAAACTTACATGTCTGATCTTTGCCTACTTAGTTATTTAGTGCTTTAGCTTTCTCAAAGATGACTAGGAATACGTCTTTAATCAAGGTGGAGCTGTTACATATAACCAACCACACATACTGTTATACAACGATTCGCCATGGAGATCTGATAGGAAAATCCTTAGTTTCCTTGTGAAACAATATGCTATGTCCATTGGTCTATAGTTCATACAAGGTTGAAATGCTACAAATATCCATTCTATTCACATTTAAATTCCTTATACAAAATATTGGCCATACTTAAAGCCTTGGAAGCTTTACAAAAACTACCTCAGAGTCTATAATTTACACATAGGGAAATCTTATTTAAAATGAATCCATTCCCGTTTCCAAGGTTTCTACATAAAATGAGCTCATATTTGCTATTAAAGGTGCCATTTAAATTTTAAATTTTATTAACTCGCCTCTTTGAATCTGTCACTAAAACACTAAAGCAGGTAATACCCTGCTCTGGTTTAGGTAAGTGGCACACAGCTGGGAACTGTAGCACCTTGATGAAGGTGTGTCTCCACCACTCAAAACAGGCACCAAGTCCACTTTAATACCGAGAGTGACATTACCATAGGTTTTTACTTGCTACAATCTGCAGATAGAGGTTGTACTAGTATTAAGACATTTGGAGGGGGAAAAATGGAGCATTTTATGAGAAGCAATAACAGACTTGGCTATTAGCACTAAATGTCGTATTCAAAATGGCATTTTAAAATGTATTCAAGTAAAACACTATGCTAAGAAAAAACACCAAACTACCCCACAAATCTTAATATAATGTCTAGCTTTATTCTTTTTTTTAAGATTTTACAAATCTGTCAGCCTAAATACTAAGTGACTTAATGTGATTTATTCATATCTTCCACATGAGGCTTAGAGCTTTAGTCCTTTTCAGAGAAAGTAAAAAATAAGTTTTTCCACAAATAGTTGTCCACTATAATATTCAGCTTACTTCTGAATTTTTCCTTATAAATATTTTAACACAGCTGCTTGTAGTAGCATTGTTGTACAGCTGCATATGGCTATAATTTTACAAGTCGGCTTTACTTTTGCTGGTTCGGCTCCAAGGTCCAAATCTCATAAAGGAGACATAAAGGTTAACTGGGCTGCCAGAAAAGCCCACTGAACGCATCCTGCAGAGCTCTGCGACAAGCAAGAGAGGACGTATAGCCTCCAGCAAGGTCCTGGGGAGAGGCGGCTCTCACGTGGTTTAAATACCTAAAACAAAACAGAAAGTGTAGTAGCATTGACATAGAAAGTACATATAATTTAGTTTTATTTTTAAAAACACTGTTTTAATTCAAAATTTAAAGGGGGATTCTGAAATTGAAATGTCCATACTTTACAAAAGAAAATATGCCAGGGGGGCTGGAGTGATAGCACAGCGGGTAGGGCGTTTGCCTTGCACGCGGCCGACCCGGGTTCGATTCCCAGCATCCCATATGGTCCCCTGAGCACCGCCAGGGGTAATTCCTGAGTGCAGAGCCAGGAGTGACCCTTGTGCATCGCCAGGTGTGACCCAAAAAGCAAAAAAAAAAAAAAAAAAAAAAAAAAAAAAAAAAAAAAAAAATATGCCAAATGTACACAGATTGCTAAATTATTGCCAAAGTATAAAACAAATTATATCAAGAGCCAAATACAGTTTTCTGAAAAAGGTTTCAAAAATAGTACTATTAACATGTTCACCATTCCAAATTCCAGAAGTCAGTCTGTGTTCTGCTGACTGTTGTTTGGGTGCCTAACTGCTCTTTTTCCTGGCATAAAAATCTTTTAATAAATGGATATACAATACTGTAACACTACTTATAACTCATTGACACACATGTTGAATATTTTACAAAAATGTTTTGAATGTACTAACTTCAAATTACTTCAAGACTGCAAAAATAAATTGTCTTCTTCCCTGGAGGAAAGGAAACTTAGAAAATTACAAGTCCAAGAAATCTCTGAAATGAAGTCTTAATTCAAAAGAATATGCAATGGGAACCATTTTCCTTTGGCCATACATATGATTTAGTAATTAAAATTTTCTACCTTGACAAAGGTAGACACACAGGTCTAAAAATCAAGCAATCCTAGTTAAAGAGAGTAGCAACATGTTAACATGACCAACACTGCAGGAAAACAAATATTTCCAGTCTTGCTTTAATGTCCAGTTGAAGAAAACACTTTGTTTCTTTGAAACTCAGGAAGTCAAGGAGTTTTACCCACTTTAGAATTACGGTACAGCAAATGAATAAATCAGGTAGCAGAACATTTTAATAACTTGGAAACTTTCTACTTATTCATTCAAACTTCCTGTGTGTCAAAGTCATGATGCATGAGCAACTTATTATTTCTAACATAATAACAAGTCTGTTTTTCATTAGTTTCCATGTTTAATAAGCTTATGTGATTTAAAATAATATATATATATATACATGGCTATATGAGAAACCAAATAGAAAGTGGTCAAAGTAAGATACACATAAGCTCCTGGAATAAACTATAATTTATTCACCTTGCCACAAATCTAGGTGTTAAAGCAATCCTTTGCTTCTATGCCAAATATGCAAGGGGACTGTGGAAGGAAATATCTATTTATTTAGCAATTATCTCCAAGCACTTGTGATATTATATAAGTGAAAAATATTTGAATATGCATTCCCCAAATGCATATTATGTACATTTTAATTAAAAATTTAGTATTTTCTCCATACATCCCATCTTGTCTATCCTGATGGGATGCATACCATTTTGAAGGCTACCCACATTGAAGATACTAAGGGGTTAAGAACAGGGTTTCACTAAAACTCTCACACAGCCGTAAGTGTATCTGCTTTTTAATCTCCAAAGACACTTTAACAAATCAACTTTAAGACTCTGATGCATGAGAATGCAGGGTTAAGCTACCTCAGAATATATAAAAATCAAACAAAAACGGCATAAAATCAATTTCACTGGGAACTGAGAAACTCACACAACTCATTAGTAAGATTCTGACAAGCAACTTGGAAATGAACTGTTTCGTTCCTAATACAAGCATCTAGCAAGTTTTCATCCCTACACTGGATAATTTATTACTTTTTTCCTTTTCTCAGACCCTAGTAAAACAGCCTTAGATCTAGTGGCAGTACTCTCATGGCAACATTTAAGCAGCAAAACCATGTCTGTAAAGTTTAAGGAGCCAACTGTTGTAAATGAGAATTGTTTCTCAGAGTTGTAATACAAGCCACTGTGCAACTAGTTGTTTTGATTCATCATATTTTAGTACAACTTACTTCTGGGAAAGTTGAGTCATACCAACTCTGGCTTGGCAAAAAAACGCATAAACTTGCAGTATACATTCAGATTTTTATATGTTATACTGAGAAACGTGAAACAGCTGCATTGCTGTTAGGAAAACATAGGACCACCAGTAAAATATCCAAAACAGTTGCATCTTCTAATTTATGACTACGCACTGTTTCCATAAAGAGTACATAAAACAGTTCACTTTTTTTAAAACAGGTAAATGTAATAAACAGTCATACTTATTGATGTCATAAGTGTGTGAAAAAGTTTATTTTAAATGATTAATTAGTGTTTGAAATAGCATTTCTTGAACAGTCCTAACTCAGAGCAATGAGAAAATATTTCAAATTTGAGTTGTTAATGCTAAGCTGTAGATTCTCACTACCGAAATCAGGTCAATTGCATTTCTCTACATAGTATTGAAGAAAATGCATTAACCTTCTAACAATTATTTTCATTAATTTTTAAGACTCTTTAAAGAGATCTTATTTACAACTGCTTTTTTGACCTCTGGTTGTACAAAAAAGTTACTGATAAAATGTTCAACCTATATTCAACATGGCAACCTACAATAAGTCCAATTTTTAAAAAAGCCATTAAGATGAAATTTACATACAAAGGTGTGCAACTGCAATCTCAATTTTATAAACCTATAGCATTGTATATCATTGATAAAACAGTAAAATTATACTAAAACAATTTTTAAACAGCACAAGCTCTTGTTATCTAGAGGAACTTCTAATTTCTACATAGTTTAACTTAATGTTCTTAAACCCTTAAACTACTGTGGCACACCAAAGTATTTTACAGAACAGGCCAGGCTGAAACCACACAGTAAGAACTTAGTGATCTGTCTAATTTTTCACATCAATCCACATCTGTGTTGTTTGAATTTTTTATGACCAGGACAACTGTATCACTGGATAGGATTCCTCAAATTTTGGCCAGAGATCAATATAACTTCATGTGTACCTTTACACAATAGAGTAAGAAGTTTTGGCCAGATATTTCCAAATGTCAAGCTCAACTATATTTTGGAAACTGAAGATAATTGCTCACTTTAGTCAATCTCAGGACAGTATTTCTGGTTTTCAAGGGTTTATTCAAATACCTATTAATCTTATAAGAAGAAATCAGAAAAGAAATAAGAGGGTTTGCTTATTTTGATACCTATACCTTATTTCTGCTGAAAGCAGACAAAATTAAGATATTAAAATCCTACCTTTGATTATTTTCTTAATAAAGCTCTTACAAAAGTATATTTTCAAAAGCATGTCTAAATAATTCTTGTACAAAAACATCACATGCCCTAATTTATACTTTGTCTAAAAGCTCCTTCCTTGCCATAATCCATCAAAATTTTCTATGAAGGAAGGAGAAAAGAAATCTGAGAATAAGGAAGAATTAAATATTTTAAAACTTTGATTAAATTTTGTCTCTGAACTCTGATTTTCTACACAGTCATTTTCTTTTTTTACATTTAGAAGCTTTTTCTTTTATGTTTAGAAAGTGGTCTAATTTACACTAGATTCTCCCCCCCCTCCTAGCCCCTCCCGCCCCCCCCCACCCCCATTTAACACAAGCAAGTTCCTCTTTATACTATTTCCCTTCCTTTAAAAGTCCTATTTGACATCTGGCTGAAGTCTCCTACTCAGCCCATTTCTGTACTATGAAACAATGCTTTTTCAGTTCTTTGCTTGGGGCAGAGGGCAAGGGGATGTCACTCAAGACCAAGAGGCAGAACTCTTTCCCCTCCAGTTATAACCTGCTTGTGATAAACCTTGAATCATTTTGGCTCCAGATAATCAAAGCCACTGAAAAGTTAAATTGAAATGAAATTATGAAGTTCGTATTAGTTTCCTTCACTTCGAATTACCATACTATATACAGGGAGTTTAAAAAATGTTTTAAAAATTAAAAAAAAATTTTTTTAAACTCTGACCCTGAATAACTCCAAAGAGCCATAAATATGGACTCTTTCAAACTACAAAACTTAGTCTAGAGACTAAGACTTCCTTTTTACAGCATGGTCACCTGCTATTTTCTTCCCATAGTGGGATTAAAGCCTCAGCCTCATACATGGAAGGGCATGTGCTCCACAATTGAGCAGCACATTATTTAAGATTTGTGTTTAAATCATCACACATTAAACTGACCAGCTCTATACAGTTCTGCTCCCAGCCAACAAAAATCAAATTTAAATGTCATTAAGAGAGATCAGCCAGCCGATCTCTATTGTCAAGATCAAGAGTTTTTATAATAAATTTATTCTATCAACACTATAAAATATTTATGTTAACAATCTCTATCTCAATGAGATTTAAAACAATTAGAGTAGTGGTATTCTTAATTATTACTGAAAAGCGGAAACATTCTAAAACCTGAAGTCAATCCTCATGGGTACTAATCACAATGTCAGAATGAACAGTGTCTCTTTTTCTTTTCTATGTAAAAAATCTGCCTACAGAGGAGAATGAGTGATAATATAACGTAAGGTAAATGGGGAAAGCACTGTAATTTAGACTACTACCCAAATTTCTGAGGGTAATTTTGATGTAAAAACACATGGTCTCATAAACACAACCAAAAACACAGCAAACTTCCACATCCAAAATAATCTATCCCAAAATAATAGTAAAAGCACTCTTCACTTTCCCATCTAGCCAGCAAATGATAACACAGCTTGAATGAGCAAATAATTAACATGTTTACAATAGCATTGCAAGTCTGAATTAAATCACATTTCAGTATAAGGCACAGGTCAATGTGTTAAAGGTAATTTCTCTTTTTATTGTTTAGTTTTGGGGCCACACCCAGCAATGCTCTGGGCTTACTCCTAGTTCTGTGTTCAGGAATCACTCCTGGCAGTGCTTGAGTTACCTTATGCAGTGCCAAAATCAAACCCAGAATCTTAAGCCCAGTGCTAACTCTCTGATTCCTTATTTCATATTTATACTAAAACCCTTGGGATATGAATAAATAAACTGTTCGAGATCTAAAGACCCTCATAATACAAAAACTATGCTTTGGAAATTTAAAGCCATGCAATGACCTAATGTTAAGCAATTTGAATACAGACTGCTCAGATAATCTTTCTGCATTATGACTAAATGAATTGTAGCCAATTATTGCTATCAAAAGAACACACAAAGTATTTTAGGTCTTTGAGGCTTATATCTCAACTGATGGACTTTTAAGGATAGAATCCATTTACATAATATAGACAAAAAGAGGAATATTCATGAATCAGGGCTACTAGAGAAATTTGGCTATTTATAAAAGGAGATAAGAAACTGTAGCCAATAGATAAATGATTTTGATAAATCTGAACTCTACTTCTGGAATCGGAAAAGTTTTCTCTGAAAATTAATTGATTAAATATTTGGTTCATTTTTAGTGCTATTCTTTTATTTTTACATAAGATTAAGTAGGAAAGTGATATGAATGTTTTTATTGATTCTTAAAACATTATTGTACACATTCCTATAACTTTTTCAGAATAAAAATAGGATACTATGGCTCATACAAAATCTAAGAATAACAAATTGTACATAAATTTTATTTGCTTTGTTTGATTTGTGGTACCAATGATTGAACCTAGGGTCTCACATATGCAATTTAAATGGTCTACAACTGAGTCACATCCCAGATACAGATTTTATATATCACAGAGAAGAACAAGGGCCACTTGTACAGACATACAATTAAGTAACTTAGATTCTGAATTTCTTTTTTTTTTTTTTTTTTTTTGCTTTTTGGGTCACACCTGGCGATGCACAGGGGTTACTCCTGGCTCTGCACTCAGGAACCACCCCTGGCTGTGCTCAGGGGACCATATGGGATGCTGGGACCCGAACCCGGGTCGGCCGCGTGCAAGGCAAACGCCCTACCAGCTGTGCTATCTCTCCAGCCCAAGATTCTGAATTTCTTAAGGGAAGATCCTAAAAATAGTCTAGGGTCCAGGGAACAAAGAGATTGTACAAGGATTAAGATGCATGCCTTGACACTGGTACTATATGGTCCCCAGAATACTGTCAGGTGTAGCTCAAGGTACCCCCAAATACAACCAAGGTGACCTGAATAATCCAAGGCACCACAGGGCCCTTACAATGAACTGCACTTGCCCCAAAACTAATCACCAATTCTGTTTTGCTTGATGTGATTTTTTAACAACTGTGAATTCCATGCTGACAATTAGCCTTTTTAAAAATACAAGTTTTATTACATTTTTATACAGTCAGAATGAGTAACTTTTCCCAAGAGAAGGTAAATGTGTATGCAGCTTTCCTGAAAAACAAAACAAAATAAAAAGCTGAGTGTGTACCACATGCCAGATATTAAAGCAATAAAGAATGAAATGAAGATTCCACGTTCTTATGGACCTTACAGTAACGATAACTATAAATGAAAAACTTGAGGCTTTGTGGTTGCATGTGGATAAAAAGAAAAATTAACATGAATAAGTTCAGAAAAAATAAAAACCAATACAGAAGTAAAGTACAAAATGCAGGGATGGGAAAAAAAAATAGCAACTTAGATCCATGTGAGAAAAAGTTACAGAATTAAGGAGCTTAAAAGAAAAAGACTGAGAAATAAGCACTGAAGATGTTTCAGAAAGAGGACATTTAATGGGTTAGAAATATAATACATCCATTAAGGCACATTCCTTGCATGAGCTGACCCCGAGTTCAATCCTCAGCACTGGTTTTGGTCACCCAGATCTGTCAGGAGTGATCCCTGACCACTGAGTCAGGAGAAAGCTCTGAGCACTGTGGGGTTTTGCCTCAAAACAAGGAAACACACACACACACACACACACACACACACACACACACACACACACACACACACGAAAAAAAAAAGAAGAAAATTAGACCACAAAATGCAGAGTAAAAGCAGCAAAGATGGCATGGCCCATAACAGAGAAACTGTTCACAAACATCAACTAGTAACAAAAATACCAATAATACCAAGGCAAATAAAAACTGAAGTCTGAGTTCAACAATCTAAAATGAGGGGAGTGGGAGAAGAAAAAAAAAATAAATGTATGTATGTTTTTTCTAAGGATTTTATCGTTGGTGTTGTTTTCAGAAGGAAGTGGTATATCGACTTTGGACTTTCAAAAATAAAGTTTGTTAGTTCTGTGTAACAGAATAATAGTTTTATTATATTACTCTTACAATTTCTGTAAGAATGAAGAACTTAAAAATCTCTAGATGCTACCTCCTCTGACGTCAAGTAAAATCACTTCTTCATCTGGATTCTCATTGAATTTTATCTGTACCTTTCCTCTATTTGGAAGTGTACATATTTCCCAGTATTTTAACTTTCTAATAGAAGATAATGATCTACTTGCTAAACAATCATCTTTTTTATCACATCGATATCCGAAGCAAGTACCGAACTAAAAAGGATATTTCATTACAATATCAATCTAAAAAAAAAAAGTCATGACAACATGATTAAATAAAAGTACAGGAAATACGAAGAATCAACACCACAAGTTAAAAAGCTGTGGATGAAGATGACAGTGGAGTGAATAGCAGATCAGCTGTCAGCTGTACATCAGTAACTGAGAAGAATGAAAAGTCTTTCTGGAAATCAGAAAACGGCTTACCAGTGACAGAGAAGGCCAAGAAGAGATGTTTTAAAGGGCTGGAGCATGGGGGTGACATGCCACCAGCAGGTCACTTTTACAGGGCAAATGCATCAGCAGCCTGATGGTGCTTTCAGGCTTTCTGATACCCCCAATTGCCACTGTGCCTCTGGATGAACCCCAACAACTCAGGACCAAGTTTCCCAAGAAATGAAGACAGCCAAAAGTTACACATGTGAGAGTCACAACCACAAACCACTTCTGGCTCAGCTATCCAAGCTCATTTATCAGCTTCCAGAGACCCATAAATAAATCTCAAAAGAGATCAAAAGTAGCAGTTAATCTTGAACCCAGGAAAGGCTGAACAAGGGTAATTCGAAGTGGGAAGGTGGGCAGGTCTGCCTGGTGTCTGCCCCAGCAGCCACTTGCTTCCACAATCCAAAATCGCCACTATGCCCCTGGCTGAACTCCACTGTCTCAGGATGAATCTCACTGAGATGTAATCCACTGAAAATTCAGGTATACAGGTTTTGTGACTGAAATCTGCAGGTATTCTCAGAGTCGGGATGGGCTACATCCCCCTACTTCCCTACTCCTGGAAGTACCAGCAGTCACCCCTCATGCACCAACTCCAGCACCACTATGTAAGTTCTTCTATCAGCACTGCTCCAGAGACCCATAAAGCTCAAAAGAGATCCAAAGTCATAGTTAATCTCGGACCCATGCAGGCTGAACAGATCATGGTAAACAGGAGGAGGGTGAGTCAGTCTGGTGTCCACCAAGCAGAGTCTCTGGCAGTCGCTGGCTTCCACAATCCAAAATCGCCACCATGCCTCCAGCCAGACTGCACCTTTTTAGGAAGGACTTCACAGAGATATAATCTGCTACAAATTCGGTTATGCAGGTTTTGTGATTGAAATTTCCAGGTTTTATCAGAGCCAGGATGGGCTACCTTCCCCCCACTTCCGTGTAATTCTGGAAACCTCAGCAGTCACATCCAAACCCCAAAACTGCCACCCAGTTCAAAAAGCTACTTTAGCCTTACCTTCCTGATAAAGATACTGAACGCCCTGAGAAAACACAATGACCTCTTAGTACTTATATTGCAAACGATAATGCATAAAAGGAGAGGGAGAAAGAAGAAACAGTCTGCCATACAGGCAGGCTGCAGGAAGAACAGGAGGGATGGTGGGAGGAAAACAGGACAGTGGTGGTGTGAAATACATACTGATAAACGGATGGTTGTTGGATCACTGTAGGACTAAAACCCAATCATGAACAGCTTTGTAATGGTCTAGCTCACAGATACTCAATTAAAAAAATAATTTTTTTTTTTAAAAAGTGGGGCTGGAGTACATGCTTTGCATGCTGGAACACCAAGTTTGATCCTAACATCACAGGGTCCCAGAGTACCCGAGCTGAGAAAGACCGGAAGACAAAACAGAAGGAACAGCAACAAAGCAAAACTACAGCTGGTAGGAGATAGTACAGAAGGTAGGGTGCTTGCCTTGTATGTGACAAACCTGAGTTTAATTCCCAGCCTATTGTCCTCCAACACCACCAGGAGCAATGCATGAGCACAAAGCCAGGAATAAACTCTGAGCACAGCCAGGTGTGCCCCAAAAACAAATTAAGAAAGACTATATAATCTATGTCCAACATACATTACATAGTCTTTAGCACAGCGGATAGGGCGTTTGCCTTGCACACGGCCACCCAGGTTCGATTCCGCTGTCCCTCTTGGAGAGCCTGGCAAGCTACTGAGAGTATCCCGCCCACACGGCAGAGCCTGGCAAACTACCTGTGGAGTATTCGATATGTCAAAAACAGTAACAAGTCTCACGATGGAGCCGTTACTGGTGCCCACTTGAGCAAATTGATGAACAACAGGACGACAATGCTACACTATGTAATGTATGATTATATTAACATACTATAAGTAATACACATATACTATGTCATTATAAGAGGGATAATACATGTATTAAATGACTATTAAAATGTTTGTATTTTCTTTCTTTTTTGGAGTGTATGTGGGGGGAGAGCGGAGCGGGGGGGGGGGGGGGGGACGGGGCACACCCACACACATACACTGAAATGTGACAAATCTCCAGGTTTTCTCATGGTCTAGGTAAGCCACAGTGCTCAGGGCTTACTCCTGGTTCTGTGCTCAGGTCTCACTCCTGGCAGGGCTCAGGGGACCACATGGGATACTGGCGACTAAACCCTGGTTGGTTGTGTTCAAGGCAAATACTTTACCCACTGTACTATCACTCTGGCCCTCAATTATTTGTATTATCTTAAGTGGATATGCTTGAAAACTATTTTTGAGATTTTAATTCATGGTCTCATAAGCTGTATTCATGAAATTAATCAGTTTTACCCTCAAAGATACATACTTCAATGGAATATAGCAATGAATGCAAAGAAAAACAAGAAATTCAAACAGAGCTGGATACACCCAGAGGTAGATATTTTGTAAGATATTTATTTTTCCATTCAAAGCACCCTCTCAAAGATCTATTTCATACACTGAAAGCTGACTTATGTCAATAACAGATAAATCTCTAAAGCAAACAATAACAGGCAAAGACAAAGTCAAGTGGGTAAAATTACTTATGCTTTTTCCTAATTATTGAAAATTTTATTTTCCAGCAAGTAAAAACAGATTTGTAAAGTATCTACTCAAGGGACCAGTGACAATAAGCAGTAAAATCTGAAAAAGCTCCAAGAATTTTATTTTAATGCAGAACGATTTTCAGTTTTTTAGGAGAATTTTGAATCCTTACAATCACAAGAAGAAGGGGAAAAAAAGAAGCACTCTCTTCCAAAAGTAAAACCACAGCATCACTTTAGGGGGGAAAAAACGTCTATGCCCATTATCATAAGTAATGTGCTAATGCAATCAATTTTACCAAAAATGAATCTTTCTGGAATACTTTAACAGACTAGTCGGTTGGTTAAATAATATCATTTGAACCAAAAAATTTATATATGAAGAAAATATTTTCCTTCTATTTAAAAAAAATGTAGCATTATTTTTAGTATTCTGTTATGCGTCCAAACTACATTTTTTGGCAATGTGTTATGATTCTTCACATGCTGATATAATACTTTAAATAAAAACACATTCTAATCAATTACATATGACTTGTTTTTAAAATTGTAACGTTCTTACAAAATTTTACAGAACCTGCATTATAAGTTTAAAGAGTACGACTTTATTTTGTAAAAAACTAAATTTCTTATTCATTATTTTAAAAGGTAAAAAAAAAGTCCTAGTATTTTTTTGACTTTCTACCTTTCTGGGGAAAAATTATTTCCACCTGTCATTCCAAAATTAACATAAACGAGTCAGTTTTCTTCTCTCCAAGTCACACTTTGGTGAACTAGCCAATCTATGAACTAAAAGAAAAAAGAAGCAAAATCCAAACTAGGATTATTCTTGATACACTGTTCCTAATTGATCTACTATATATGCAAAATTAATATTTTACAAAATGAAATAATTTAACTTAAATAGTAGAAATTAAATATTAAATTCATAAGATGGAGAGAGACACAAACAAATCTCGGAACTGAGATTCGTTTCCCTGCAGAGAAGCCTCAGACTTTGCAATAGGTCACTTTCACCAGGTCACTCCAGATGTGGAGAGAGAGAGAGAGAGAGAGAGAGAGAGAGAGAGAGAGAGAGAGAGAGAGAGAGAGCCTGCCTTAGAGGGAGGTTGGAGGGTGGATGATGGCAGGAGGGATACGAGAGATACTGGTGGTGGGAAATGCACACTGGTGGGAAAAAAATGGGTGGTAGGGGAGAGATAAACAAATAACTTACATGTAAAAGAATGGAAAACATTATCAAGACTGCAGAAATCTTAATGTAGTTGTTTATATACGAAGTAAGAAAAACTATGAGTCCAACAGATAAAGCGACAAACCACATGCAATGGCAGAAAATCTGAGAGAATATATTTCTGAGAGTCCAATTAAAGAGGTCTAATATGCCCTGAATATTTTTAAAAATATAATGAGGATCTCAGAACACGTCAGTGATTGAATGCAGTCTGCTGGGAGGTTTATATATTCTACATAAAAAATTTGCTGAAACCAGAGACATAGTGCAGGGTTTAAGGCATTTGCTTTCTCTGTTGGGAGGTTTATATATTCTACATAAAAAAATTGCTGAAACCAGAGAGATAATGCAGGGTTTAAGGCACTTGCTTTCTCTCTATCTTGGTTCAATTCCCAAATCACATATGGTCCCCATAGCACTGCCAGCAGTGACCCCTAAACACAGAGCCACCAGCAGTGATTGGACTCTGAGCACCACATGTTATGGCCCTTAAAATATATAAATAAATAATAGATTGGAGAAAGAGAGTGAAAAGGAAGCAAAACGAATGATTATGAACACTGCTAAGGGCTAAGACTCTTAAGGATCTTTACTGTTTTAATTACATGCAAGTTTAAGGCATAGAAGATTAGCTGTTAGGAAGTTTCGCTACAACAGAATGAACAGTAGAAAATAGATATAGGATTGGGACTTAATATATAAACTTTGTAACGTTTTAACTGTTTTTTCCAGAGTCCCTGGGTTGCAAGCAAATACCGTTAAGGAAATCATGAAGGCAGTTTGGGGATGAGGGCCAAGCTAAACCCGTCACTCTCACAGAGTAATTTTGCTTTCATTTGTTTTATATTTGGAGGTGTTAGTATTTTTTTTAGTTTTATATTATAGCTTATATATTTTATATTATATTATAAGCTATGTTAATATAGCTTTAGGGGCTGGAGTGACAGCATAGCGTAGGGCGTTTGCCTTGCAGGTTCGATTCCCAGCATCCCATTTCGTCCCCCAAGTACCGCCAGGAGTAATTCCTGAGTGCATGAGCCAGGATTAACCCCTGAACATTGCCGGGTATGATCCAGAAAAGCAACAAATAAATAAATAAAAAATAAAATAAAAACTATTATAGGTTTAGAACCAAGCAGAATTGGTGTTAACGTATCACCATTTCCTTCCCTTCCTGGAACAGGAAAGTTCCAGGGCTGCTCAAAGTTCTTTCTTACAAATGATCAGGAACAATATACAAGAAGTGCTTAAGACACGATACTAGCACATAACAGCTACTTAATAAATGGAAATAAGATTTTTTAAAAAATCAAGAAAAGAGCTTGCACACTAAAAACTTTAGCAGAGAAAGAAGAATTAATCAAAAAGATTTAGAAAGGAAAATCAAAGAAAGAAAGAAAAGTAAAAGCAACATCACAAAACACAGGAAAAAGACACAGTTTGAGCAATATGACAGATTCAGCAGAGGGATAAAATAAGTTCTACAAGCTACCCAACAAATTTGTCACTGAGAAGTCAAAGATGATTTAACATAACTAGTCTCTCAGATTACAGGAGAGCTGAAGAATGAATGAGACTAAAGGAAGTGGAGATAGCAAGTGTAAAGCTTCTTTCAATAATCTATTGCTAAATCTGGGAGAAAGGATAATAGTTAGAACATTCGGGACTGACTAAGTGAGTATGTTCTTTCAGGATGGAAATGTAAATACGTTCAAGAATGAAACTGTGCCAGAGAGACAGTACAGCAGGTAGAGAGCTTGTCTTGCTCTGCCCGAACTGGATTTGCTTTGTTTTGTTCTGTTTTTGTCTTTTTTTTGATCACACCAGACTATGCTCAGGAGTTTACTCCTGGCTCCAAACTCAGGAATTACTCCTGGTGGTGCTTGGGAACCTATAGGGGATGCCAGGGATCGAACTGGGTTTGGCCTTGTGCAAAGCAAACACCCAACCCACTGTACTATTGCTCCGGCCTCCCGAACTGGGTTTGATCCCTGCTAGTGCATAGGGTTCGCTGAGGTCCATCAGGACTAATATCTGAGTGCTGAGACAGGAGTAATGCCTGAGCACTGACTAGTATGACCCAAACCTTCCCCACCACCTCCCTGAACACCTGCCAAAAAAAAAAAAAAGGATAAAGTTACAGTTCCAATGGCAAAGAACAGATCTAAGAGTGGTATGAAGACCTACTTGAAGAAGTATTGAACATAGTGGCAGGATTAATCTTGTACACAGGATAGACCCATTTCTCTGCCTTTATAAATTAATAGTAGTTAACAATAGGTACAAATATAGACAAGTTAAAGTCAGGGTGAGCTTTTTGAGGGAAGAAATTTGTACCAAAACTTTCCATTTTTTGAAAGGTTAGCTGCTGAATATGAAAAAGAGAAACTGAGAGTGGTGATCTATAAAACCCACTTCAGGAAATAAGAAGTTAACTATGGATACATGCTGAGTGGCACCAACCTGTTCAATTGTGTGACTTTCTCTAGCTGTAAACAATAGGATTAATTTGCAATAGTTTGTCCAGTTTTTAAAAAAATTCCAATTACTCTTTACATAAAAATGGTATACTCTGTTCACAATATGATTAAAAGCACTACTATTAGTTTAGTGATCCTGTTCATGAAGAATACGGCATTGCTTGAAAAGAAACTTCAGGATACGTCCAAATTCTTGCTTTGAGGTTGGTTATAGAGAATAACCAAAGATGTATTTGGTCTCCTGTATAGGTCAAATTATTATAAGGTGTTCCTTAAAAGAAATCCACTTGTATTCTGATTTATTACAAATAGAAACAAGGAATATACACATTGCTAGAATTCTCTTGTGAAAAAATTGTCTTGATGTTTTTACTGGCAAAGGACACTGGGCAGAGGCCAAATTACCTGACTCCTGTCTTATATTCATGACACATTATAGATTCAAGAGAAAGGTGGGGAGAAAGAGAGAGGGGAGAGGAGAGCTAGACCAACAGACAGAGACAAAGACAGAGAGATCAGCACAAGCACAGTTGCCCAAATCTCAAGAAAAGATTTCTGAACACAATAGATGAAAATATCCTCATTTCTAAAGTTTACCTTAAACAAGAAAGCACCCTGTTGAGACTGGAGGGAAAAAAGCACTTGAGTTGACATGATGATTTTAAGTGGTACTTAGCTCTGAAATTCTGATTCATGTTTTCACATTAGCTGCTTAATTGCAAGAACTGAATTTTTCATTAGCTGACCAAATATTTTATTGGCTTTGGGAAATTGCTATAATCATGTTTACAGTAAAAATTTTCTGAACACTTATTTCCTCAGAGTGAACAGACTTAACTAACATGACATAGTAGCCATAGTAGCTATATTTGCAGAAAATATTTTTGAGTTCTTATTATTTATATTTCTTATTAGGACAATAAGATAGTTCTAAGTTCTATCCAGAAAACCAGAGATAATTTCTTACAGAGAAGCATTAGTTCTAGAAAACGAAACTGAAATGCTGCTTTACTGAAACTTGGACAATTTATCATTTTGTGATCCTTATGGTTTCAACAATCCTCAAGGATTGTATATATATCACAGCTTCTTGATCCATTCATTTGTAGCTGGGCATTTTGCTTGCTTCCGTATTTGGCTAATATGATTTTAAATATGACTTCTAAACCAGTGATTCTGAATCTTTTTAAACTTACTTTAAGACTGAGACTGGAACATAAACCTGAAGTTGAAAAACACTGTCAAGTAAATGCCAATACTTTTTCAGCAGGAAGTTTCTGTAGACTACCACCAGTAATCATGGACAGTTGAAACCACTCACTTAAACCACAACTAAATAATAGTAAACGGAATACATCAAAGTAAAAAGCTCCTGCCCAACAAAGAAACATAACATGAACAAAGTGTAAGACAATCTACAGAACTAAAAAACAATTTGTAAACTAAGTATTTGGTAAGACAATACCCAAAATATATAAATAATTCATATAATTCAGTAACAATAAAAATAACACCAAATATCCCAATTAAATAATGGGCAAATGATTTTTATATTAATTTCTCTAATATACAAGGCATATATGTACATGAGAAGATGAGCAATACTTATCATTATGGAAATGAAAATTGAGACAGTAGATATCCCCTCAAAAGTGTCACAATGGTTATGACCAAAAAGATTATAAAAACTGGCAATGGAATATGAAGAAAAGAGGACTCTTATTGCTTAGTGAGATTAGAAATGGACAAGTAATAATGTGGAGAGTCTTCAAATATTTTTAATTAAAAAATACCACATGACTCTATTTCTACTTCTGGAAATTAGCAAAAGGAAATAAAAACAACTTCAAATGTTATCTACAACCCCATGCTTACAGTAGTATTAAGTACAACATCAAATATAACAAAATAATATGTGTACATCAATGGACAAATGAGTTTTTTAAAGTTACTATATAAATAAACCATGGAAACATATTATTTAGCTATAAAACAGAAGTATTGCCACCTGATTTATGATCAACATGAATGGAACTATACCATGGTAAATGTCAAAGACAAAACTGTATATTGTATGATCTCACTTACATGTAGATTCTAATAGTAAAATCAAACTCAGAGAAAAAGAGATCACGCTTATGGCTGTATGAGGAAGTTGAAGGAAAGAGATCAAAAACTTCAAATGCAGTTACAAGATTATCCACTGCTTGCCCCAAGTTTACCCCTAAATTTTTTTAGTATTCCAAAATATAAAAAATGAGGGGTGGGGAAATTGGACAGCAGGCAGGACACTTTCTTGTACGCAGCCAACCCTGGGTTTAATTCCCTGCCCCCATACATGTTCCCCAAGCACTGTCAGGAGCAAATTCTAAGTGCAAAACTAGGGGTAAATCTAAGCACCACTGGGTTTAGCCCAAATAAACAAAATAAGGAAAAGAAAAGAAAAATGGGGGAGAAAAGGGGTGGAGGGTGTCGGAGAGACAGTACAGTAGATAATGCACTTGCCTTGCAAATGCAGTCAGATTGGGTTTGATCCCCTGCACTGCCTATGGTACCCCGAAGTACCATCAGTAGTGACCAAAAACAACAATCAAGAACAAACATTTTTTTATTCTTTTTTAAAATTAATAAATACATATGTATGAAGATACAGAAAAATCTGTGTCACCAAAATTCCAGTCAAGGAAAGCACTATCTGTCTGTATTTAAGCTCTATTTGTTTGGAAGGAACCCCATGAGAGACTGGAGAAAAAAGTAAAACACTTAAATCGAAGAACTTGCCTTCCACCAGGTGGGGGTAAAAGGAGAATTATTTCTTTACCTTTATAAGAGAGAAAATAAAAATAGAGAAGGAATGAAACCAAAAAAGTGATACATATAATTATAGGTAAGTACAGGCAAGTGGTATGAACCTTCCCTTTTGTGACTGTTAAATCTTCAGAGACATTTCAGATTTTGGGGGAACTCCATCAAAATACCAAAGTTTTATATTCAACGTAACGTGATAAAGAACAGAACTCATTTTAAAGGAATACCACAAAAAAGTTGAGGAAGAAAAATAAACAAAATTGTGGGCCAGGGCTTTCATACTGTCAAGAGTTATTGAATTGTTAAGATCTAGGCTTTAGATGTGATTATGCACTTAAATAAGAACAACAAAAAAAAGGCGTGACATTTCCTTCTTGGGAACCAGTCAATCATACACCCTCCCTTTTCTACTTCACATTGTCACTTAAATTCTTACCTATGACTTTCCCATGGTTTTGTTAAGAGCTAAATGTAATTACTAGGACAAAATAACTCATCTGCTTATTTGTCTACTTCCAAACACTAGTAATCTAACTCCAAAGAAATTAAATGCTAATTTCAATAATTAAAAAACAAAAGCCTAACATTACATGCCAAAATGGAAAAGAAAATACAACCATTAGAGTTGATACGCATGGTTGATAAAATTAAGAAGAGAAAAAGAGAAGGTAGAAACTGTCAACAGACAAAAAGCAATATAACACAAATAGATTCAAATATTCGAAACAGGGGAAGGGGCCACACCCAGCAGTGCTTGGGGCTTACTCCTGGCACTGTACTCAGGGATCATTCCTAGAGGGGATAGGGGACCATAGTGGGTGCTGGGGATCAAACCTGGGTCAGCTGCATGCAAGGCAAGCACCCTGTCTGCTGTACTCTCTGGCCCCTCAAGTTAGAACCACAAAACCAACCTCCCTCCCTCCCACCCTCTCTTATTACCCTTCACCCTTAAGGTGTTTGGAAACTCAGTGCTCAGGGGTGATTCCTGAGGTGCCTAAAAGACCATGAGGAGCCAGAGGTGGAGGCAGGAGCCCTGCAGCCCTTCGAGTCCTCTCTTCACCCTTCTCCTCTCAATTTCTAGTCCACATTAAGTCTTCTTATTATATATACAACAATTTCTAAATCCTCAAAGACTGTTAAAGATATACTTTTCAAATAAAAGTTTCTGAAAATATGTGCTCTCATAGTTCCTGATATTATGAGGCAAAAGCTTGAAGAAGTAGCTCATTAGAAATGAATGTGACCTTGGACACATGGTTTTGAGAATGATAAAAATTGTGCAGGATAAGAAATAGTTAAGCAACTGCATGGTGTGCTTAATATTGTCTAAGCAGTTAATGTGAATAGTGCAAACTAAGATTATTTTTAATTCCCCTTTCCTGTTGTTGCAATGACCAGACTCACATATACCTTGTTGTGGGGCACTAGAGATGGTGAACTTTGTGGAAGCACTGGGGATCCCAAACAGCACCGCCACTGGGATCACACCTGCGCATGGGGGCAGTGCCAAAGATCGAATTTCCAGCTTTACCAGTCATGGGCTTGCAAGTGAGATGCTTTGGCCACTGAGATATCCCTGAATCTTCTCAAATTCTTAAGTTAACAATAAACACATATTTATATGCAACTCAAAGTAATGTTCTACAGGGGAAAATGAAAATGTATCTAATGTTTACAAAAGAATGCAAGTAAGAAAAAAGAAAAAACGAAATAGCTGAAACATTTGTCCACTGTCCTTGTGGACCAAAAAAAAAAAAGTTCCTTGAATCATACTAATCACTACTCAACTATTATCTCAGAAAAGAAAATAGTATTTCAAATTTTCTAAAAATGGTAACTTCTTAAAAATGAAGTGAAATGCTATCCTAAGTGGAATTACAGTTCTGGGATGCAAGCCAATTTATGATGAACTGATACCGAACACCTAGGGCACAATTTTAGGTTGTGATGGCTTTGCAGGGAAAAGGAAAAACTAAAGTATTAGTCTCTAAAATGTGTTTTCTTAACAAAAATATGAAACACATTTTTAAAAATAGGAATGAATAAAAAAACTAATTTGTCAGTCTAATTTTAGACTGCACTTAATGTAAGAAAAAGGGTAATAGAACTTTAATGAAACTTGTTTGAGAGAAATCATTTCTAAAACCTAAGTATTAATAAATTCCTGATGTTGTTGGGTGTAATAATATTAGTACTAAAGGAAAGTGCCTGCATACTTTTGCTAAGAAAACCTAATTTATTTCCATCTACAACTGGAAACAATATCAAGCCATTCTGTCTTTTTATAAGGCTACCAGAGCAGAAATTTAAAAATGCAAGTGAGTCCATAAAATGAAGCCGGATTTTCTATTACATTTTCTATCTGAAATTCTCTATCCAGTAAGTTATATGAAATAAAATTAAAATTATGGGGCAGGAGAGATAGTACAGTGGGTAGGTCTTTGCATTGCACGTGATTGCCCAAGGTTTAATCCGACCTACACTACATATAGTCTCGGAGCAGTGTCAAGAGTAAGCCTTGAGCAGAGTTAGGGGTTGCCCACAAAACTAAAAATAAATAGATAATAAAATGAAAATTAATGGCAATTCAGTCATCACCAGGAAAGTAATATTAAAATAACTACTTCTGAAATTAAACAAAATTATGATGTTTAAAAACTAAAGCAAGGGGCCGGAGCAATAGCACAGCAGGTAGGGCGTTTGCCTTGCACGCTGCCGACCCGGGTTCGATCCCCAGCATCCCATATGGTCCCCCAAGCACCACCAGGAGTAATTCCTGAGTGCAAAGCCAGGAGTAACCCCTGAGCATTGCTTGGTGTGACCCAAAAAAAGCAAAAAAAGCAAAAAAAAAAAAAACAAAACAAAACTAAAGCAAGCTTATATAGATAGAAATTAAGCAAATGATTAAAAGAGATTATTCGATATATAAACATGTTGGGAACTGGTTCAGGTCACCCAACAAAGTTGGTACAGTTTTCCACAAACTAAGAAAACAGAAGAAAGGGGCCAGAGCAATAGTACAGCAGGTAAGGCATTTGCCTAGCAAACGGCCGACGTGGATTCTATCCTGGAAACGCCACATGGACCCCCGAGCCCACAAAGAGTGATTCCTGAGCAAAGAGTCAGGAACAATGCTGGATACATATAGACACACACAGAGCACACCCCACACACACATATACCCCAACCTATGAGTCTAGAAACAACAAATATTTAAGTACAAAGTATCCTATGGAAAACTATCATACCTAATTCCTAAAATAAAAGAGTGAAAATTAGTCATGTGTCTAGAGGAGTATACAAATAATTCAACATTTTTGGGGGGGTTTGTTTTGTTTTGTTTTTGGGGTCACACTCGCAGTGCACAGGGGTTACTCCTGGCTTTGCACTCAGGAATTAACTCCTGGCTCAGGGGACCATATGGGATGCTGGGACTCAACCCTGGGTTGGCCACATGCAAGGCAAACGCCCTACCTCTATACTATCACTCTAGCCCCTCAACTTTTTTTTATCTTTTTTTGCTTTTTGGGTCACACCCAGCGATGCACAGGGATTACTCCTGGCTCTGCACTCAGGAATTACCCCTGGAGGTGCTCAAGGGACCATATGGGATGCTGGGAATTGAACCTGGGTCGGCCGCGTGCAAGGCAAACTTCCTACCTGCTGTGCTATTGCTCCAGACCCTCAACATTATTTTTAAAATGAACTTTAGCATTGTTTTAAAATCTATTGCCTTGGAATAAAGCAATTCTTCTAAGTTGAAGAATTGAAATCCCACAGCTATGATACTTTTAGCTACATATAATATAAATAAAATATACTATATTATGTGTATGAATTTTAAAATAATCATTGTACTGATTCAATCATGAAAATTAAGGTGTTAAGCAAATTAAATATACAATTCAGGCCTACCTATAATATGTATCTACCGACAGAGTTTCAAAATAAAGAGCACTGACACAAAATTTAGAGAAGTATCATGAATAAAAATTTTAAGCCACAGCCAGTGCTGTAATAAACCTTCTGATAAAAGAACTGTTTACAATTTACCTACTCTGGTACAGCCCAGCAGCTGTGGCAAGTGGTGAATCAAAAGAAAGTAGCAGCTGCACATATTCTGGCAGCAGAATAAATGCAGTTCCTGTCTCTCACTGACTTCTCTCCCGGAGCATCCCTTGACACAGTAGGCAACAAGAGTCAGCAGTGAGCAAGAAAGCCTGCAGCAGCTGCCTTAATCATTCACATGCCCAACGTAGCTCTCACTCCCCAAAGACCCAAGCACAAATGTCATATCCTATAGGCTGGGAAAATTCTAAAGGTGGCCTCCTCTCTTGAGTCACCACAGAGCTGCCCAAACGCAGGAGCCAAAATCTTTGTCATTCTTTTAGTTGTCAAGCCCCATGAATTCTATCCCTCAAAGTCTCTCTGAATTCATTCACTTCACATCATCTGCACTGTTGAAATTCAACTTTCTCTCACATTTCAGCCTATCTAAATAAATATTCCACATATTCTACACTGTTGCCTTCAGAAGTATTTTTCAAATATAATTCTGTTAGAAGTTCAACAACTTGGCCCAATAGTAGAGCGGGTAGGGCGTTTGCCTGGCATGTAGTTGACCCAGGTTCAATCTCTGGCATTCCATATGGTCCTCTGAGCACCACCAAGAGTAACTCCTGAGTGCAGAGCCAGGCCGTAACCTCTGAGCACTGCCAGGTGTGATCCAAAAAGTTAAAATAGTGTGACTTCTAAAATAGTGTTCAACAACTCCCTATTAGTAACAATATATGATTCAAAATTTAGCCAGTGATAACAGCGAATTTCCTGTGTGTGTGTGTGTGTGTGTGTGTGTCTCTGTGTGTGTCCATGTTTCAGTTCAGCACAAAATCAAACCCAGGGCCTCCAAACACAAGGTCTCTACCACTAACCTCATCTGAACAGCCAACCCGCCCCCAAATCTATTACCTATTTTTCATGATTTTTGTTTGTGTCTTTTGGGTGACACCTGGCTGTGCTCAGGCTTGATCCTTTGCTCAGGATCTAGCAGTACTCAGGAGATTATCTGAGGTTCTGGAGATCAAACCCAGGTAAGCCACATGCTAGGTAAGCACCTTACCTGCTGTACTTTGGATTAAAGCTATGGTCATTGTACTTACCTATGCTCAACCGCCAAATACTAAGTCATTTAGACTCAAATGGGCCTTAGAAGCATAACTATCTTTAGTGCCTTACTACTGTACCATCTCTCTGGCTACATAAAATGAGTAACTTTAAATGGATAAATATGGAAAAAGCATAAAAATACTCTTGTGCTGTATTATTTGAGAAAAATGATAATAAAACGTGCACATGTTTAAAGCGGAAATTTTTGACAATATCAAATATTGCCCATAACCTCATTTACCAGCAATAGTGGTATTAGTATTGCTCTTCTCTTTTGAAAATTGTTTTTATTTGCAATATGAACAGTTACCAAAAATGAGGAAATGTGAAAAAAGTAATAATATAGCAGAAGCATACTTTAATAATATACATCGAATTAGGAAAAGGTCTATAGTCTATTTGCCAAGGCTAAACGAGTGGTTCACAAACACAGTCCCCAATGATAAGCATCAATATCACTAAGAAACTGTTTGGAAATAAAATATTTGGGTGTCCCACTTCAGTGCACTGACTCAGAAACCCAGTAATTTGTTTTAATAATTCCTCCATGTGAATCTGAAACATGCAAGTATTTGATAACGGCTACTTTAAATCCTTTATTGGTACCAAGATGCCTTCAAGAATCTGACAAAATGCTGAAGCAGAGAGAGAGAGCACAGTGGCTACTACTGTCTGGCACACAAACCATCCGAGGCTATTGTGTGCCTGAGCACCACAGAATGGTCCCAAGTCCCACCAGGATTCTGTGATCTCTGAGCACAGAACCAGGAGGATGTCCTGAGATAGCTTGCTGTGATCCATAAGCAAACAAAAAGATCTCACAAAAATTATAACTATCTCCTACAAAAAATGCTCATGTGGGGTTTGGAGAGAGAATGACAGGCAAAGTGCCTTGCACTTAGCCGACCTGGATGTGATGCCAGCTCCCTATCTGGTCCTCCAAGCCAGACAGGGGTGAACCCCAAGCATAGAGCCAGCAGTAAACCCTGAGTGCTGCCACATGTGAAACAAAACAAAACAAAAAAGCATAGGTAGACAAATGCTCAACTTAGAAAACAATTTATTCCCATTTGAAATACCATGATTTACAATACTATTTGTTACTGACAGTTTCATGCATACACTGTTTCAATATGACACTTTCCACTATAGTACCTTCTTCCCTCCACCAGGGTATCTTCCTAGCCACTAACATCCTAACCACTCCTTGCCCCCGTCCTTGGTCAAAGATAGTATTTTATTTTATTTTATTTTTTTGTGTGTCACACCCAGCGATGCACAGGGGTTACTCCTGGCTCTGCACTCAGGAATCACCCCTGGCAGTGCTCAGGGAACCGAACCCGGGTTGGCTGTGTGAAAGGCAAACGCCCTACCCACTGTGCTATTGCTCCAGCCCCAAAGACAGTATTTTAAAGATATATTTAGGGCAGAGTATTTGCAGTAGAATAGTACTATTTCTTTCTATTTTTTTTTTAGAATAGTACTATTTCTAAAGGGAATGGATCTATTCAGTCCTAGCAATTTTTCCTATCACAAGTATCACATAAATGTTGCATATAAATCATCATAATAAAACTGAGAAAAATGAAAGGACCAGAAAATTATGAAACAACCCAAGTCTGGCATGTAAGTTCTTTCTTCTGTTTTGTTTTGTTTTTTTTTCATTCCAACGCTGATGCAAAATCTCTAGGATTTAGGGGCTGGAAAGACAGAAGGGCGGATTGGCCACTGGCCTTGCATTTTGTCAACTGTTTTAATCCTTAGCACCAAATATGATCCCCAAAGTCAGGAGTGAGTCCTGAGCACCGCCAATGTGGCTCTTAGACTTAAATTTCCAAAGTTCTAAACTTTATTGAGTTTATAGGTTGAATGTGTGACCTTTGCAGTGCAGAATTCTCCTATGACCACTATTCAATATGACTGTCAAACTGTACTATTGGGTCTTAAGAGGGAAAATATTTTGGACAATATATATACATACATATATATCCACAGTTTTGTAATCCACCAGTTTAGAAACAATGGGGCATAGAACTCATAAATCCTATGATTTTGTACAACCTAATTTGGTTTTAGCTTATGGTAATAACTAAGATCAAATGACATAGACCTTAAATAATAAGAGCTTTATAAGAAAATAATAGCCAAAAATTAAAGATTTAATTTAGCAATCAGAAATCATCTCCCAATTTTATTTTTCAGACCAATTACAGAATTCTGTGGTAATAATACATATCCTATGATAAATTCTTTTAACCATATAAAAACATTAATGTTATTCTAAGAAAAACATTCTCTTTTTTTTAAAAAACATTATATGCACACCTGCTGTCCTATCAATCTGAGCAGGAAACCATTTCTCCTCTACATCATGAGCAATAGAAAAGTACTTATTAAAACATTAATCACAGTCCATTATATCCTGACTCACTGCCAAAAGTTCCCATTACGTCATTGAAAATATCTATTAACCAAAACCTGCTTTTGACAAGTTACAGGAGTGCAGTGTTTCAAATTTAGTAATGTAAAAATCAGTTTAAAAAGAACAGTTACACAATTGACTTTGCAGTGGCAGCAAAAATAATTAATTTTTTCCCCGACATTTTTTACCAAAGGGCTGATTTAACTGGTGTTTCCACTGTAAAATGTTTTTTAAATTCTTTCAAATTTCACCTAGCATAATTAAACACACTTACTATGAAAGTATTAAACAGACAACTAGTTAAAGAATTCTAAATGTGCCAAATATTATCACTATAAGTAAAACTATATTGTCTTGTCTAAATATGGGACTTGTTTGGAGTCGAGTCTCACAGGAAATTGTACCAAATGAAAACCATCTCCATTCTTCTACTCCCACTCTTTAGAATTCATGTTTTCACATCTAAAGTCATTTATACTGAGAAACAAACATGACAACATTATTTTCAAGTCAGACTATTTCATATTATCCAGTAAAAATAATTAAACATTGTTAGAAATTAGCTTAAATATATTTTGATTCTGCATGAGTAAAATCAAAATATATTTGAAATGATTTTTATTTGTTGGTTTGCTGATTATCAAGACATCTTTTTTGTTGGTTGGTTGAAAAATATTAACATTGACTTTTAAATCATGAGATTTATTACCTTTTAAAGGTGCATTACCTTTAGGTTACAAAGAACTTTGAGAAAACCTTAGGGGGCACAAGTAATTATTTCTTAAAAATAGAGATCATTTACAGACAAGTATGATCTTACATGTAAATTTAAAAAATTATCAATTGTTACAAAAATGGCAATTTTCCTGTTTACTTATATTCTCCAACTCTTTTATAATCAACATATATCATTATCCAGCATGGAAAAATCAATGAACTTATTTATTTTACATAAACTATTATGTATAGAAAATTATAAGTGACTCCAAAATGATTATGAGAGGACTGTTAGAAAAAAAAAAAAACCATGAATACTTGTCTTTTGGTTTGGTCTTATGGAACATCCAGAGATGCTCAGGGGTTACTCCTGGCTCTGCACTTGGGAATTTCTCCTGGCAGTGCTTGGGGGACCATATGGGACGCAGGGAATCAAACCCAGATGGGCGGCATGCAGGGCAGGCATCCTACCCACTGTACTATTGCCCCTGAATATTTGTCTTAACTCACTATATTGTATGCATTCTCTTACACTTTAAATTTTCAGTCTTGTTCTTTTTGGAAAGAGGAGTGAATGACAATTTCTAATAATCTGTATAAAATCTTAAATTTTTAATGATGCTGCCTATAATTCTGTTGGAACATTTATGAGAGAAGAAATTAGAGAAATAAAAATCTTGGATAGGCTCTTAGTTAATAATGAGACAGGGGGCTGGAAAGATAGCACAGCGGGTAGGGCATTTGCCTTGCACGCGGCCGACCCAGGTTCAAATCCCAGCATCCCATATGGTCCCCTGAGCATGGCCAGGAGTGATTCCTGGGTGCAGAGCCAGGAATGACCCCTGTGCATCACCAGGTGTGACCCAAAAAGCAAAAAAAAAAAAAAAAAAAAAAAAAAGAGAGAGACAGGAAAGGCAAACACACCTCTGTGACAGTCCCAGAACATCTAAAAGTAAATCAGCTTGACTCTGTAACCCCATACCCAATATGTTGGACACTGGAAAGACTGAAAGAGTCACCGAGCTACAATGTCTAACAATTTCCTAACAACTCAAACTCCAAATTATTTTTCCCTTTTGACCATTAGTTTCTACTGAAAAAAATAGTTCTCTACTTTTCTGAAAACTGTTTTTAAGAGAATATGGACTGTCAGGACATGCCTCAAAATAATTATTCAAGTTCTAGCTATATACCTGAATGCTTGCCAAGGAAATGAATAATTAAGGACTGTTCCACCTATAGTATCTTCAATTAATGGACTAGCCATTAATTTTATTTTATTGCTGATATGTTGAAAAATCCTCATTTCAAGGGCCGGAGAGGTAGTACAATAAATGCGGGTCTTTTTCTAACTGCCTGAAACAGTGATGTAGATTATTTATGTTGGCCTTTTTGTGCTTCCTAATAAATGCTTTGCATTGCTATGAACTTTCTTCTTAACACCACTTTTGCTGTGTTCCATATGTCCTGGTAGCTTGTATCTTCAGACTCATTTGTTTAAAAAAATCTTTTGATTTCCTCTTTGACCTAGTGGTTGTTCAGTAGTTAGTTATTTAATTTCTAAGTGTCTGAGTATTATTCTCATTTCAGTTCATGATTTAATTTTTAAAGCCTCATGACCAGAGTAAATAGTTAATATGATTTCTTTCTTACAGATTTTATGGAGATATGTTTTGTGACCCTATATATGGTCTATCAGGAGAATGTTCCAGGCACAATGGAGAACACTATGTGCTCGACTTTTGAGGGGCGTCCCTTACTTCTTCCTGCAGGGCCATTGTTTTCCCACTGATTTTTTGCCTTGATGATATATCCAGCAATGAAAGAGGCATTTTTGTTTAAAGAATGTCAAATGGACCCTTGGAAAGAATGCATATTATAATTTGGGTGGGGGCAGGCTGCTCTTTAAATACTGAAGCTCATCCTGTCTAAGTTGTCATTTAAAAAGCCCTGGCTTTCACCGTGATTTCTCTGTCTGCATTATCTGTCCTTTGCTGTCAGTGGGGTGTTATAAGTCCATCACTACTGTTGTTTACTGTCAACACCTCACTTTAGAACTGCTAATTTGCTTTATATCTTAATACAATATGTTGAGGGCATTTATATTAACAATGGTATATTACTGTTGTATTAATCCTAGTGTCACTATGTTATGCCCATCTTTGCCTCAAGTAATTTTTTGTTTGCAATTTATTTTTTGGATATATGTACAGCAGTCCATAACTTCCTATTTAAGTACCAGTTTTCTATCCCTTTGCTTTAAGTATATTCATTGTCACTTAATTGAATCTCTTCTAAATGGCATATAGTTAGGTTTTACATTTTATTTTATTTTAATTTTTTTTTGAGGTAACATGAGTTTAATAGACTGGAAATGTTTGTATTCATACACTTCAGGACTACAATGCTACCACTTCATGTCCATAACCAAAGTGCTAATTACCTTTGAATTACAGTCTTTTAGACACTTTAGACCCAGATATCTCTACCTCACAGTAACATCAATTCTACAGTTAGTGTGAGGGTTTTTTTTCCATTGAATATTATATATTTCCCTACTTTACTTCCTTATATGCCATATTAGAAAAAGATCTTATACTTGTCTTTATGCTTCTAATATAATTCTAGTATATTCTAGGGGCTGGATAATTCCAGGGGCCAATATAATTAATTATCCTAATAAATTATATTATAATAATTAATTATAAATAATCTAGTATAATTCTAGTATAATTCCAGGAGCTGGAGCAATAGCACAAGGGTAGGGCTTTTGCCTTGCACGAAGCCGACATGAGTTCGATTCCTCCGTCCCTCTCGGAGAGTCAGGCAAGCTACCAAGAGTATCTCGCCCCACATGGAAGAGCTTGGCAAGCTACCCGTGGCATATTCGATATGCCAAAAACAGTAACAAATCTCCCATGGAGACTTTACTGGTGCCCGCTCAAGCAAATCAATGAGCAACAGGAAGCCAGTGACAGTGTAATTCCATTCTGTTTCATCTATATTGAGCAAAATATTTCACTTTTAATAATAACTTAGTAGTATTCCATGCTTTATATATACCACATCTTCTCTACCAACACATCTGTCATAGGATTATCTTAGTTGTTTCAAGATCTTCTTGGCTCTTATATATAGTACTACACTGAATATACATATATGTATACATGTGTGTACATTTATTTAAATATTCTTATTTTTAAAGCTTTGTTTAAATATTCTTATGTTTTTCTTATGTTTTTAATATTCTTATTATTTAAATAAGAATATTTAAGTATTCTTATTTTTAGGGTAATATACCTTAGAGATAAACTGCTCAATTGTGAGTATATTATTTTTCAATTTTTTAAGTCTCCATGCGTTTATATGTAGAGGCCATTTTACATTCCTACCAACAGTGAACACAGTTAACTTTTGTCCACATATCCACCAGCACTTTTTCTTTTGGACATTTTGAATAGAGAACATTCTCAGCAGTGTTAAGTGATATCTCATCTGTCATTTTAATTTGCAGTCTAGTTAATTTGCAGATTTAGTATTTAGAATTTGTTTGGAATTTATTTAGAATTTATTTCTAATTTATTTAGAATTTGCAGATTATGTACTGATGATGAGCATTTTGTCATGAGTCTATTGGCCTGTCTGTATGTCTGCTTTGTTCAGCTTTCCCCCTTTTTAATGACATTGTTAGATATATATATTTTTTAATTTTAAGTACTTTTTTTTGAAAGGGCGAGGGCCTCCCAATTGGTGCTCAGAGGATTCAGGCCACTCCCAGTGATATTCTGCCAACCAGGCTAACACTTTAATGCTAGAGCCAACAGATGCAATATTGGCTCTGCGGTGCTGGGAACACCAGGACCATCTCTGCAATGTTTGGAGTGAGTGGGGGTTGTATGAATTCTTAATATAAACTGGTTATTATCCCACCTGTCATGTAAAATGCATTTTTCTCCCTTTCAAGTGATATCTTTTTGTTATAGTGATTTCCTCAGGAAGAGAATCTTTTTAGCTTAATGTAATCCAAATTGTTTATCTTTGCTTTTCTCACCTGTTGTCAAAGTCAAGTCCCTGAAGACATCTCATAAGCCACTATTACAGTGCATTTTAACCACTTAGTGCTTGGGATCAAACCCAGACTCTCACATGCAAAGGATATGCTCTAGTTCTTGGCGCCATCTCCCTGGCCACATAAGTTGATTCCTAAATACAGGATTCTAATGTGCAACTGTAAATCAGATTAATTTTTTGGGCAATTGTAAATCTTTCTTTAGTCCTTTCTCTTCTAGTACACTGTTTGCATATAGGAGTGTCACTCTTTTTGTATGCTATTTTTGAAGCTGTCACTTCACCATATTGGTTTATTAGTTTACTGGTTTATTATTCCTACTTATTGCTTTTTTCTGGAAGTGAAAAAAGTGCCTGGCTGTCCTTACCGGGGCCCCTAGGAGGGGGTGGGTTGAGTTTCTCTCCCCACCCCAAGCAGAGCCCCCACAGCCGAAGACCTCTGGAACCCAGCCACAGTCATGCTCAAGGCCCCTCTCCATATGTTCGGATGAGCCTCACGCATGAAGGAACAGGCAGAGGAACCCAGGTGAGCAGGACACGGGGCTGAGATCGAGTCTGCTCACATCGGGACTGGGCCTCTTCCACCCAGATCCCCCCCCATTTTCCAGTGGCTAGGCAGTCACACCCAGAAACTGCCCCCGGCACCGTGTAATCCCATCAATGGCCAACATCCAAAGACTATAAAACCAAGCTCCCGGAAGACATCTTATAGCCTAGTTCTCCCTCTTGGAGAACCTGGCAAGCTACCGAGTTTCCTGCCTGCATGGGAGAGCCTGACAAACTCCCCATGACATATTCATACGCCAAAACCAGTAACAATGATGGGTTTCATTCTCCTGACCCTGAAAGAGCCTCCAATGTGGCACTGTTGGGAAGGATGAGTAACGAGAGGCTTCTAAAATCTCAGGGCTAGGACGAATGGAGACATGACTGAGACAGATTGAGAAAACTGATGATCAACGGGATGATGATGATGATGATGATTGCTTTTGTAAAAACATGGACTCTTGGCAGATTTCTAAGTCTGTCATCTACAAAATCATCTGCAAACACTGATAGTTTTGCTTTTCTAATAAAAGAATATTTTTATTTTCTCATATTGCTGTGGTTAAGACTTCCAGTACTGAGCTGAATAATATTGGTAAGAGTACCAATTGTCTTTTGTCTAATGTTAGAGAAAACTTTTAGCTTTTCACTACTAAATATAATGCATATATATGTGCACATATATGTGTTTGACATATATGGCCTTAACTATGCTTTGGTATGATCCTTTAGACCCACTTTGTTGAGTTTTTTCATAACAAGTTGCATCTTCCCAAGAGCTTCTTTCTCTGTATCTGCTGACAGGATCATATGATTTCCAAGTTCCCTTTGCTAATGTTGTGGCATATTGAATTGATTTGTAATATCTTGATTTCCAAAATCAATTTGAGTCATTCCTATACCCTTAGAAGAAATCCCACTTGGTCATGATGTACTATCCTTATGGGGATATGGGGGGAAAAAAAATAAAAACCTCATCCACTACTGGAGGGAATACTGTCCAGTTCAAATCCTACAGAAGAGTTCTCAGAAAAGTATGACCCAGCAATTGTACTTGTGAATGTTTACCCCCAGAACATACAAAAATTCATCGCAAAGGACATATGCACACCATCATTCATTGCAGCACTTAACACAATAATCTGTATATGGAAATAAACTAAAGGTGCCCAATGACAGATAAGTGGAAAATGAAAGTGTGCTTTACACACAAACACACACACACACACACACACACACATACACACAATAGAACACTATGCAGCTGCAAATAAGGATGGAATTATGCAACCCACTGCAATGTAATGGAACTGGAAATATATAATGTTAAGAAAATTAATCAGAAGAAAAATAGTGAATGATATCACTTATCTGTGGTATACAGAATAACAAGATAATGAAAAGCATCTAAGGGGGGTAACTAGATTACCCTCATCTGTAGATTAAAGAACTGAGAAGGATAAGGAAGGAAAGATATTGAGGGGAAAAGTAAGAAGAGGCAGGTGAGGGGAAACAGGGGCAAGGACCCCACACATATTAGTGGCATAAAGCCCTGGTCTGTGTAGATATCTAAAGCACAGAATCAACAAAACTGAAAACATGAGATTCAAACTACAAAACCAAACGCAAAAATGTGCCTGTCAACTTAGACAAGGACTTAACAACCCCATGATCAGATATAAAATTTTCACATAAAATTGATTTTTTAATACTTATTGATTTTAATATTGAACCTTGTTATCTAATCAATTTCAACTCTAGAATTGTACCAACAGTTGTGGTTTCTGTACATTAATTTTTTTTTTAATTTTTAATGTGGCTGTCAAGGAAGCAGGCTGGAGGAAAAGTGAGGACACTGGTGAAAGGAAGTTGACACAGGTGATGAAACATTAGATGCCTGAATCTCAACTATAAATAACTTTGCAAATCACAGTGCTGTAATAAAGAAAATTTAATTAAAAATTAATTGATTTAAAAATGGAAACCTATGACGAAGGATTCTGTTCACAGGGCCAATTATATCAGGCAGCTCTGCATACTTAGCATATTGGACAATAAGAATAGATCGTATTTTACTATATCTGCTCCTCAATATATGAAAAATCTCTTCTGTAATTACCCCATGAAATGAAAACTAAGCACAATATAGAAAAGGCAAAGTTTCCCTTTATTGGATTTTTTATATATGCATTCCAGTAAAAACAATTAAATATATAATAAAATAATTGTGAAGCTGTACTCCCAGACCTTACATAATATTGTAAGCTAACATTAAATCAACAAAATTTTACTTAAAATAGTTTATATCATAAAAGAAAATATAACAAAATACCAATCATCCTGGTTTAATTTCTGAAAACAGTTAGGCTATTCATAAGTACCTATTCCTGTTACATTATGTAGTTTCCATTTTAAGTTCTGACTTATGGAAATTTGTCTATCAATTCATTAAAATTCATATTCCTTGTATATTAATTTCCAATAAACTATACAAATTTATCTATCTACCTCTGCTTATAATCAATGGAAGAATTTGGGGGGAGTGCTCCCAAGCAGAGCAAAGAGGACATGGAGGCCACACCCAATGATACTCATCCTAACTAAATAAGCTGGATGGTTCAATGCTCCAGCCTGGCGATGTGATATTGCTCAGACCCAGTGGTGTTGGGTAACATTAGGTTGTCTTTGCTACTCTCACAGGAAGCTGAGGTTTACTGAGTTACTCCCACAACAGTGGCCCTGAGGCACACCTAATTCCATCAGGCACTAATAATCCTATATTGCTTTTCTCTTTCCTTTATGCCACTTGCATGGTTTAGCAATATCCTTTATGTATAGACACAGGAGGACAGTTCATACTATGCTTTGTAAAGCTTAATATATCTCTTACTGTGTTCATACAAAATGACTAGAAATATTCACTGTATCACCGTACACTGTCATTGTTTATCAATCGATTGGGCACCAGTAACATCTCCATTCGTCCTAGACCTGAGATTTTAGCAGCCTCTCTTTACTCATTCTTCCCAACAGTGCCACATTGGAGGCTCTTTCAGAGTCAGGGAATGAGACCCATCATTGTTACTGTTTTTGGCATATAGATTACACCACGAGGAGCTTGCCAGGATCTGCCGTACAGAAATAATAGCACTGTCATCCTGCTGTTCATCGATTTGCTCAAGCAGGTACCAGTAACGTCTCTATTGTGAGACTTGTTACTGTTTTTGGCATATTGAATACGCCATGGGTAGCTTGCCCGGCTCTGCTGTGTGAGTGAGATACTCTTGGAAGCTTTCCGGGCTCTCCAAGAGGGGTGGAGGATCAAACCCGAGTTGGCCATGTGCAAGGCAAACGCCTTACTCGCTGTGCTATTGCTCCTCAGAAATAATATAAGAAGTAAATTTACTATGACTGTTTAAATGGATTACTAGCTGAGAAAAGAAGAAAGCAATACACCCTAGATGGAATCCAGCCCTTGAATAGATCTAGTAATCTGGAGTGCTGAACCCTCAGATGAGATTTTGTCCTTGAGTTAATCCCCTAGAACTTCCCTTGAAGGAGTGGCTTTACCTCTTTGTTGTTATGACAATGTTGGGAAAGTTACAAAGCTTTCAGGCTTAAGTCTCAGTTATACAATGCTCGAACACCCATCCCTTCACCAGTGCACATATTCCACCACCAAGAATCATAGTATACCTCCCCCCCACCCCCCACCCCCTCAGCCCCCTATCCCGCCTGTGTAACTCCTAAGTTTCACTTTACTTTCTCTTTACTTTGATTACATTCAATATTTCAAAAAAACTCACTATTATTGTTTGGAGTTCCCCCCCACCCAAAGTCAGACCTGCTGAAAACGAAGCATTTGATAATTTGTTTTCCACTGCTAAGAATGAAGAGATATGAGGTTTGTATTGATATATTGATATTGTACCCACTTATGTGTACACCATGATTTCTATATAACTATGCTGTAAGGGGAAAGAGGGAAGTAGATGATGAGGACTATGAGGAGACTAGATAAGGACTAGAAGAGAACAAGTTGAGGACTTTGAGGTCAACAAGTAGACTAGGATGATGAAACTATGATGACTGGGACTACGACCAAAACTACAACTACAATTCTGCTCTAAGGGAGAGATCAGACTACGCTGGTGAGGAAAGAGAAATAAACTAACTACGAACAAGCCTGGGCTGGAGCGATAGCACAGCAGGTAGGGCTAGCACAGCAGGTAGGGTGTTTGCCTTGCACGTAGCCGACCCGGGTTCAATTCCTCCACCCATTTTGGAGAGCCCGGCAAGTTACCGAGAGTATCCTACCGCAAGGCAGAGCCTGGCAAAACTACCTGTGTTGTATTCAATATGCCAAAAATAGTAACAAGTCTCACAAGGAAGACGCTACTGGTGCCCGCTCGAGGAAATCTATGAGCAATGGGATGACAGTGATATAGTGATACTAACCAGCCTGAGGCCCAGTTCCTGTTTCTCCATTCCCCAGGTTCTTTGTCTGCCCATTGCCATGAGCCCGCCAGAGGTACAGTTCTCAGCCACCAAACGCTCGCATGCCCACGCACCTGCGCATGCCCATGCACCTTCCCTTGAAACTCACACAATGGTGCTGGGTATCACTGGGGGCGTCAGAGGACTATTTGATACTAGGGATCAAACTGGGCCTCACCGTGCCAGGCATGTACTCCAGCCCTTTGAATATTTCTGAGTTCCTTGATTAAACCTTTTGTTGTTGTTGTTACTTTCATTTCGAGTCTTTCTTGAAGCATTAGATATCATTCATATACCTAGGAACTCTCTTTAAAATAAGAATGTTTAATAAAATTTCTACTTCACAATAAACCCGAGCAATTACAATGTCATTCTTGCCTTTGTTTCTTAATGATCAGTCCCAGCAACTTTAGTTGCCAAAGTCACAAACACAAATAAGTGCCCTAAGAACTGAAGTCTATTTTTTCATCTTTATAATCACTGAATCATCACCGTTTACTTCAAATCTACTATTTACACTCACTGAGAGGAAGGTGTAAAATAAATTTTTTGCCAGAAAAGAGCCAAAAGTGTTCTAAAATTCTTATAATCTTACTCTTAAGTGAAGTTAAATGCAGTTGAGTTCATGGGTGTTGGTATGAGGTAGAGTGAAAGCCTGGGCTGACTAAAACCGAGGGCTCTCCAAGTTAACTTCTGTGTACAATATTATAAACAAACAACACAATGTTATAAACAAGCAAAAAAATTAAAATGTGTTAACTGGTTGTTTATATCTATACTATTAAATTATAAAGCAACCACAGGAATTGTTTAGAACTTGGGCCAAGAAAATAGTATTTTTTCAGTAAGGGGTATTTAGAACCTGACATTTTTCAGGCTGCAAGTTTTGGGTTTTTTATTTTTAAGACTAGCTTTTGGTTCTTTCTTGGCTTTTGCTTTCTAATTGTTCACAAGGTTGAAGAGATAGTACAGAGGGTAGGGCACTTGCCTTGAACACAGCTGATCTGGGTTCAATGCTCTGTACCACATATGGTCTCCCGGCGTACCACCAGAACTAATCCCTAACCATAAAGCCAGAAGTAAACCCTGAGCACCCTGAGTGTGGCCCAAACATTAAAAAAAATTAAAAATTAAAAATATCTGCATATAATACAACCCTTTCTTCATGCATCTGGAAAGCATGTGGATAACTCTAAAACTGGGATCACAATTACCTATGCACCAATTCAAATGTTTATGAGACATTATGTCCAACTCAATCATTATCTTTTTTCTATTCCTTTTATCACTAAAATAGCACAATGGAGACAGAGAATTTGGGTCATGCTTAGAGTAGAATGATTTTGTTTTAAGAGAAGAATAATTGTATTGCCTTTAATATATATGGGTGTGTATAAATATATAAGGAAAGTCACCAAATAATGTAAATTTACTGCCCTAAATATATGTCCAGAAAACATAACAACCCAAAAGCATGAGTTTTAAAAAGTTCCTTTAGATATGAAGACTTGTGGAGGGCAAGGATATATGGTACAACAGTCAAAAAATGGACTCATAATTAGCATTACACTAAGCAGAAATCTAACTAAGAGCACAAGCTATTTTTTTGTCTTGGTGCTCTCCTGTAGTGAACTCAAAACAGTTTACTCTCCTTTAAAAAATGAAAACTATACATCAAGAAGATGCAAATCAAAACAATGAGATATCATCTCATGCCTTAGAGATTGGCACACTTCAAAGAGACCAACCAGTACTGTTATGAATGAAGAAAGAAAGGGACTACTCTCATTCACTGCTGGTATGGGAATGCCGATTGGTCCAGCCTTTCTGGAAAACAATATGGACATTCCTCAAAAAAAAAAAAAAATCAAAAACTAGAAATTGAGCTTCCATATGATTCAGTAATACTGCTCCTGGAAATAGACCCTGTAGCACTGTAGCACTGTTGTCCAGTTGTTCATCGATTTGCTCGAATAGGCACCAGTAACATCTCCACTGTGAGACTTGTTACTGTTTTTGGCATATCGAATATGTCACGGGTAGCTTTCCAGGCTCTGCCGTGCAAGTGGGATGCTCTCGATAGCTTGCCAGTCTCTCCGAGAGGGACGGAGGAATCAAATCCGGGTTGGCCGCATGCAAGGCAAATGCCCTACCTGCTGTGCTATTGCTCCAGTCCCAAAAAACACAAAGCAGGAAAGCAATCTGCACTCCTATGTTCACTATAGCACTATTCACAATAGCCAGAATCTAGAAACAACCAAGTGTCTGAGAACAGATGAGTGAACAAAGAAACTATGGTACATCTACACGATGGAATACTACACAGCTGTTAGGTACATGGATAAATATGGGGAATATATACTAAGTGAAATGAGTCCGAAGGAGAAGAACAAACAGAATGACTGCACTCATTTGAGGGATATTTAAAAAAAATATGAATAATACCCCAAAACAATAGAAACAAGAGCTGACTTTCTCCATGTATGATGGCACATGATTAGTTTTTTTACTTCATATCTGCTCAAATATCAGAGTCCATCTGTGTAAAAATCACAATCAATTATCCTGTACTCTGTCTTAAAAGTACTAATTACAATCTAAAAGACCCATTCATGTCTTTTGCGTATTTTTTTTCCTTAGTCTTGGGGCTACACCCAGTGGTTCTCAGGGATTACTCCTGGCTCTGTACTCAGAAACAACTCCTGGCAAGCTATGGGGTGCCTGGGATCAAACCCAGGTCAGTCGAATGCACGGCAAATGCCCTACCTGCTGTACTCTTGTTCCGGACCACATTAGAGCAATTCTTTCACAGGGAGGCTGGGGAACCACTAGCTGTGGTCAGCTTATTTCTGACTCTGCACTCAGAAATGACTCTCACTGAGCTCAAGGGACCATTTGCAAAGCAGGAGATCAAATTGGGATTGGGTTGTAATGCAAGGCAAGCACCTTAACCTGTTCTCACTCTCAGAAGCCATCATGCATGTTTTGGTTTGGTTTTTTTTTTTAATTGCTAACTTAACTCCAATATAATATAAACTTTGTATCAGTAGGTGTTTTCTGTTTTGCTCACTGTTCTTTCCTCAGCAACTAAGAATGAATAACTGGCACATAAAGGTGCTTCATAAACATGCTGGATGAAACTTAAATGAATAATAAAATTAAAGGAGTTGCCTTATAATCCAGTTTTCTCTGTAACATAACCTAATAACTATGAGATTTCATATCCCAATGGACATAGAAACACTGGGTCTGCTAAACTTTATAATGATCTAGGAGAAATTAAGCATATATTAAAATAATAAATTGAAGTTAATTATTTGGGGGCCTGTAAAATATGAATTAAAACTATCTTCATTATAATAATAGTTCCTTCAAGGGCTGCTTTCTGAGATTCATTCTGGTATATATTCCACATACTTAAATTAATATTGCGGTGTAATATTCTTAAAGTCCTTACTACAAAAGACTACTCTGGAATCAACTGCATAATTACATTTCCTCAGTGACCTTGTAATCTCGTGAGCATTTACTCTAGACTAAACAGCCTCATTCAGCTGCCCTGTGTCTGACTGCCGATGAAAGAAACTTGTTTGACAATTGCTTCAAGCAGAAACATATTTTTTTCCCATGATTGCATTAGAAAAGATTTAAAACTTGCCAGACTAGAGCCAGACTAGAAGCTTAAGCACAAAGGTTCATGTTAGATGTGTGAGTTGATTTCTAATTAAAATGCCAATGAAAACAGATACTAAAGACAGTTTGCTGCCACAGCCACCAAAAAAATCTAATTCAGTAAAACTTTAATAATTACAATAAACTATATATATGCATATATAACTATATATATGTGCATATATATCACGGTCTTCTGTTGGGTTTGTTTTTTTACCATATTCTTTGATTTTCTGACGCTCTTGAGATTATTTCTAAAAGAAACATGTGAAGCAGAAAACATCAAAAACAAAATAAAAACATGCAGCTTTTTCTCTATTCTTAGGCCTGAATATAATATATCAACAGTTAAAGACTTTGAAAAGAATTTCTTTACTATAATTTTCTAAATCACTTCTTCAACATAAGAAAAATCAGTCAACTTATTCTTAATGATGGAGTATTTAAGGCTGGAGAGATAGTAGAGCAGGTAGGGCATTTGCCTTGCATGCGGTCAACCTGGGTTCAATCCCAGGCATCCCATATGGTACCCAGAACCCCGCCAGGTGTGACCCCTGAGCACAGAGCCAGTAAAGCCCTGAGCACCACCATGTGTGGTCCCAATACCCAAAAATAAAAAAAAATAAGGAACACTTGAAACATTCACCCAAAACGTAAGACATAAGAAACTGCATTAACATAATAGTACAATCTTCGGTCTAGCCAAATGCAATAAAATGTTAAACCAAAGTCAATGACAGAGTAGTTAAAAGAAATTTTATCTTCTTTTTTTCCTTCTCAGATGACTGCCTCCCAGATAAAAGACCTAGTTCTATCAGGTGAAATGAATTCACCTAAGAGGATGCCCCCAAGAAATTAGAGTTAAATAAATCAACTAGATACACTAGACCTTCTTCCTGCTCCATCATTCCGGGTGACGAATTTCAGGTGAGAACCTCCAGCTGATGTCAATGGGACTAAACCAGAACAGGACAACAGGACGCAGAGCCCCTCCCTTTGGCTAGCTCCCAGCAGCCTCCATGCCTAACCTGTACCATATAAACAGGACCACTTTACAGCTTACACAGCCACACAATACATATATTCAACAAATCACATGCTGCTCACAGTTATTCTTCCAATTATTTGGTGAAGACAGTCAGAAAAGGAAGAGAGCAAACTCAAATCAATCCCTCAATCTTTTTTTTTTTAATTTTTTTTTAATTGAATCACCGTGAACAAAGTTACAAAGCTTTCAGGTCCAAGTCTCAGTCACTCAATGATCAGATCCCCATCTTTTCACCAGTGCACATGTTCCACCACCAAGAACCCCAGTATACCCCCATCCTACTCCCTCACCTGTGTGGCTAATGATCTTCACTATATTCTCTCTATACTTTCAATACATTCAATATTTCAACAGAAAACTATTATTATTTAGAATTTTCCCCCAACAATCAAACCTGCTGAAAAGCTATCATTTGATAATTTGTTTTCCATTGCTGAGAATGAAGAACATTTGGACTTCTGATATTTTACCTCAGTTCACAGTTTCGTGTGTGGTAGTCTCGTCTAGGTGGAGAGCATGCCGGTAACACCCCCATCCCCAGGTCTCCTGCGCGCCACATCACTGCAAGCTCGTACCTCTGGGTACTGGGTTCTAGAAGATGGTGGTCGCCACGTGGGTGCCACTGCTGCCGCTGCCACCATCCCCTCCGAAAAGAAAGGTCCAGAGAGAAAAACCTTTCCCCTCCCAGGGCGGCATGGGACTGTAGCTCAGTTCATAGTCTAGATGCATTTCTATAAGAAGCTGCTGGAATATAATATAACTGAGAAGTACAAGTTTGCAGTGATGCAATTTCTGACAGATATTTCTCTGTACTTAGTTACTTAAATACTAAAATACAGAAACCCAAAATCGTGAGGCCGCTAGTGCAGTCACTGGACCTCTTATCTCTTCGTTCTCAGCAATGGAAAACAAATTATCAAATGCTTCCTTTTCAGCAGGTCCGACTTTAGGTAGGAGAAACTCCAAACAATAATAGTGAGTTTTGTTGAAATATTGAATGTAATCAAAGTGAAAGTAAAGTGAAATTTATCAGTTACACAGGCGGGGGGGGGGCTAGAGGCGTGGGGGGCGGGGTGGAGCTATACTGTGATTCTTAGTGGTGGAATATGTGCACTGGTGAAGGGATGGGTGTTCGAGCATTGTATAACTGAGACTTAAACCTGAAAACTTTGTAACTTTCCACATGGTGACTCGATAAAAAAAATTTAAAAAAATTTTTTTTAAATATATATATATATATAAAAAAAGAAGCTGCTGGGTGCCAAAAGTGGTTAGTAGCCCTCTAGGATCATAGTCTTTAGGGAGCAAAGGAGCCGTTTCATGTGCGCCTGCTCTGGATCTCGTCTGGGCAGAGAGCGTGCTGGTAACACCCCAATCACAAGATCTCCTGCGCTACATCACTGTAAGCTCATACCTCTGGGTAGTGGGTTCTAGAAGATGGCAGTCACCACATGGGTGCCACCACTGCCCCCTCAGCATCTTCTAAGGGGTCTAACTACAAACACTCATGAGCAGTACAGCAAAAACGTTAGAAAACAAACTGGGAAGACAATAGAAACACACCAAGCTCAATCAGTGAAAGCAATGTCACCAAAGACATCAACACATCAACATCAATGCCAGTAAGTAAATCCTCGGTGTCTTTAGTGAAACTATGATGGGATATTTAACAAGTTCAAAGAAACAATTGTGCAGGTAGTCAGCAAAGCACAAGAAAGCATGAGTTGAAATGAAAAAACTACTACCATTAGAAATGACAGAAATAAAGAACATGTGATATTTAAAAAATGAATAGAAGCTCTAAAGCGCAGATGGAAAATAAGTCTGAAGAGAAATGAACAGCATACCAGAGAACTATGGGATGAGTTCCAAAGGAATAATACGAGCATCATTGGAGTCTCTGAAGAACAGGAAGGCAAATGTGACAAGGAAGCAATAGTTAAGGAAATTATTAATAAGAATTTCCCAGAGTTGAGGTTTATAGGCACCAACATCCAAGAGACCCAAAGATTCCCAGTGAAAATAGACTCAATGAGGAAAAGTCCCAAGACACGCTGTATTCAAAATAATAAAATCCAAAGACAATAATGGAAGCAGCAAGCTCAAAAAAAGAACTTACATACAAAGGAAAGTCCATAAGATGCACTTTGGAGCTATCAAAAACTGTGAATCAGAAGAATATTGGGAATATAGCACAAAAATCCAACAAAATAAACACTTCATCAAGAATACTCTATCCAGCTGGATTATCACCCAGATTTGAAGGAACAATACAGAGCTTCCTAAATGGCAACAGCAACAGTGTAGGGAATTCATAGTCTTAAAACTAGTTTTGCAAGAAATGTTAAAATAGCTTCTCTAATAAACAAGATAAACTTAATAATATATAGTAGAATATAATGCTCACTAAAGGTGCATATGGTTGGTCTCTACTAGATTACGAAAGGTATGTTTATTCCTAGCTTGCAAAGGGATTTTATACATTTTCAGTAATAAATTAACATCTTACTTAATGCTGTATCATTGTATCACTGTCATCCTGTTGTTCATCGATTTGCTCAAGCAGGCATCAGTAACGTCTCCATTGTGAGACTTGTTGTTACTGTTTTTGGCATAATCGAATACACCACGGGTAGCTTGCCAGGCTCTGCCGTGTGGGCAAGTTACTCTTAGGAGCTGAGAGGGACAAAGGAATCGAATCCGGGTCAGCCATGTGCAAGGCAAACGCCCTACCCACTGCACTATCGCTCTGTAGGATACTCTTAAAAAATGATTTACTTTAAACAGAGAGCAGTAAGTGATAAAATAAGCCCATTAAAAAAATACTCATTGACTCATTCAGTAATAATCTTTATTGAGCATTCTACATGCCAGACCAGTATACACCAGTCATGTGTATTTCTTTATTTAATCCTAAAGACCTTGAAACACCAGTTGAAGAGTCTTCCAACCAGAGAGTAAAACCTCAAAAGATGCTGGAGATATAGGCATCAGAATTAACTTCCATTTCATGTCTCATAGTTCAATCCTCAAAGATGAAAAATAAAGGAACTTAGTAAGATAAGCACCCCTTAGAACTTAGAGAGGCAAGGATCACAACCCAGGGAACTGAGAGCACAAGCTGAAGCAGCTGCTACAAATCACTATTTTCATCTAAAAATCACATACTTGAATTTTGTACCAGAATGCACAGACATGTCTTCATACAGTAAAATCAGCTTCTCTCCCTAATATTCAAGTTAAATTCATGCTGAGAGAATAGACCCCCAAGATGATGAGATATCACCAAACTACACTCTTCCCAGCTCTCAATTTTGAGAACTAGGAAAAAGAACTAAAAGAACCTGGAGAGTTTAGTGGCCACAAGTACTCTACTCTGGTTATTATGGCTTTGATCAAATCTTATTTATACTGGTTAAAATTACTTAGCAATCGATCATCACAAATTGAGTTTTACTGAGTTATTTTCTGATAATTCCATCTGTCATTCTTTTAAGTTTTACTGGAGCAAGTAATATGAAATAAATTCGTTATATGCCCAGGGCATAATAGGGAACCTGGGAACATAGATGGAAGGAGGGAAACACTGGTAGTGGTGTTAATGTTGGAACACTGTATGCCTGAAACAACTTTATTATAAACAGCTCTGTGAGTCATAACATCCTAATAAAAGCTGAAAAATTAATCTTTTAAAACCTAGGTACATTAGTTATAAGTATCACTGTATCACTGTAATCCCACTGTTCATCAATTTGCTCGAGCGGGTGCCAGTAATGTCTCCATTCGTCCCTGTCGCGTGCTAGTGTAGCCCGATGGTGTATTGGGGGCTCTTTCAGGATCAGGAGAATGAGGGCCATCATTGTTACTGTTTTTGGCATATAGAATACGCCTAGTTTGCTAGGCTCTGCCCATGGGATATCCCAACCACATGGCAGTTATAAGTATGAAATAAAATTTAATTCTAAAAGTGCAAAACATAAAAATTCAATACTTTGCAAATGCCAATTACTATCTAGTCAGTTAATAAATTTAAGACAATACCAAGTAAAATTTCAAATTATGCAGCAGCTGGCTATTATGCAGGAATATGCATGGTTGTATCTTAGTTAAACTATTGGTAGGTGTTGACTTGCTTTGCTTGTTTCAAACACTTCATTATGTTGTACGAATATTCATGAAGTTGTACGAATACACAAAAACTTGAAAGAGTTATAAACGAACAAGTTTATTTAGAACCAAAAGTTTACTTAGAAACATAAATACTGAAACAAAAATGCTGAAACTACTTTAAAAGGGAAAAGTAGGTCAAAGAAAAACCATCTCATCTACTATAGATAAAATTCTGAGATGGCCCCTGTCCGAGTTCTCTTCTTTCTTGCATAATTCCCTCCCCATTGATATATAATATCTAACATGATGCATTTCATTCCTGAAATTTTATTACACAGCAAGAGGAATCCTGCAGATGTTAATTAAGTTCCCAAATCAGATCATTGTAAGTTAATAAAATGGAAAATTACGTATATGGGTCAAACAATCAGACAAAAATTCTTTGAAAAGTTGAAATGTAAACATATTTTTTTTGGGGGGGGATTAGGAGATAGTAGAACCCTAGCATGCACTGACCCAGGTTTTGGCTCCTGGTATGACAAGGTCCCCATAACATCACAGGGGACCCTGGAGGCCTCCAGCACCAGGTGACCTGAGCAGCACTGCATCCTCGTGCCCTTGAATAGAAACACTGGCCTGGTAAGCTGAGAAACCCTGGTGGGCCCCCTGGGCCTGAGAACCTCTTGGGAGACACTCCCTCTCCACTCTAACAGAAAGACTTCCTCCTACTAGCTCGGTAGATGGAAGTCCGTGACTAGACACATGCAAGGAACCTAGTTCTGCTAACAGATTAAAGGACATGGAAAGAACCACCAAATTACACTCACATGTAACAGAGAACCTGCTTATACTTTGAAGTCATGTAGAAACTAAGGATGCAGGGAATCCACGCCAGGATTCATCACTTGAAGATAACTCACCCATAGAGCAAAGACTTCATAGGAGATACAGGAGTATAGGAACAAGTGTAACAAGATCTCCCTGTGCACCACCGGTCTCTGTAACTTGCAAATGGGAGGGAGGCTGTGACTTCCAGCCTTATTTTCAAGTCTGCAGGGATGAAGCCCATCTTGTTAACTCTGATACTTGGGAATAGTGGTAGCAGCATGCACAATCTGGTGCTGATGGGAGAGCCTTTTCTCCGGAGAATGGTGGATCATGAGGGAGTAGAGCTCTGTGGCAGAAGGCCAAAGGAGTAGACTGACACCAGCAACTGCAAATATCAAACAGCTAAGAAACAGCCAAGAGCTGGGAGAGATATCCCTGCTGCTGCTGCCTGACGCACAGATAGATTCTATGGCTCCCAGTAAGCACTCTGGAGCCTGACGACTTAAATCTGTGACCTTAAGGTATAGGTGCTAGAGTTCAAGTCTGGGCACTATGGAGTTTGTTGAAAACTAAATGTGGTCTATAATGAGCACTCCTCATATCTCATATCTCTCTGCAATTCACCTTATACTCTGCAAGGCACCTGTTCAACCCACGCCCAGGCAACTGCTGAAATTATGCTCACTCTTGGTGCTTCCTGCCTCTAGTCAGAGCCTAGAGCACCTGAATGGAATGCACCCTGTAAGGGTGGTGTTTCATTTTTGTTTTAAAATTTATTTTACTGCAAACATCTCTAGACTCTGAGAATCAATTCATTGTATCCACCCCTTACTGCTGAAACTGTGGAGTGACCAAAACCCATAGCTCAAACTCCTGGGTCACTCTTCTCTTTATTTGTACTTTCCTGAATGAGCTGAGAAACATATCAAGATTATGCAACAGCAGAGGGATAACTGCTAACCTAAAGCAGCAGGTAAAGCCTGGACAGCAGAATGGGTCTACAAAAGATGGTGCAGATGGGAATATATCCCAGAGAGGCAAAAAAGTACAATCGAAACAACATCTGCACATGTATGTTCATCGCAGCACTGTTTACAATAGCCAGAATCTGGAAAAAACCCGAATGCCCCAAAACGGATGACTGGTTGAGGAAACTTTGGTACATCTATACAATGGAATACTATGCAGCTGTTAGAAAAAAGGAAGTCAAGAATTTTGTAGTTAAGTGGATGGGCATGAAAAGTTTCATGCTGAGTGAAATGAGTCAGAAAGAGAGAGACAGACATAGAAAGACTGCACTCATCTATGGTATATAGAATATCAGAGTGGGAGACTAATACCCAAGAACTGTAGAAATAAGTACCAGGAGGTTGACCCCATGGCTTCGCGGCTGGCCTCACGTTCCGGGGAAAGGTCAACTCAGAGAAGCGATCACCAACTACATTGTAGTTGAAGGCCATGTGGGGGAAGGGAGTTGCGGGCTGAATGAGGGCTAGAGACTGAGCACAGCGGCCACTCAACACCTTTATTGCAAACCACAACAGCTAATTAGAGAGAGAGAACAGAAGGGAATGCCCTGCCACAGTGGCAGGGTGGGGTGGGGGGGAGATGGGATTGGGGAGGGTGGGAGGGACGCCGGGTTTACGGGTGGTGGAGAATGGGCACTGGTGAAGGGATGGGTTCCCGAACTTTGTATGAGGGAAGTATAAGCACAAAAGTGTATAAATCTGTAACTGTACCCTCACGGTGATTCTCTAATTAAAAATAAATAAATTATATAAAAAAAAAAAGATGGTGCAGATCCTGCCACTCTCTGCTCAAACTTTAGCATCCTCTTAAGAAAACTTAACTTACAAGAAATGAGCAAATACATAAATACAGTCTGCCAAGTCTGAAACAAGAAGAAATAAAAAACCCCAATCACCTTATCACATTCATGTAGTTGAATCTAAAACTCTTATACCAGATGGATTTGCCACTGATTTTTATCAACATTTCAGAAGTCTATTCTAAGACTGGACTTCAGAAACTCAGAGAAAGATGAATATTTCACAATTCCAACACTATTCTGATAGCCAAAAAGGACATCACAAAGAAAGAAGACCAGAGATAATAGATCAACATTTAGTCGATAATTCTCAATAAAATATTAGCAAACTGAATTTGAAGATTTATCAAAAGGATCAAATGAGGTTTACTCCAGTTATGCAAGGATGATTCAACACATGCGAATCAACCACTGTAACATATCCTGTCAATAAAAGACCAAAATCACATATCATTAGATTCTGACAAAGTATTTGGCATGACTCACTTATAACAAAACCTCTCAATGAGAACAGAAATAACATACAGCAGAATGATGAAAGCCATATATTTTAAACCACAGCTAGTACTATACTCAATAATGAAAAACCTGAGAGCTTTTGGACAAGGTTAACTAATAGAGATCTTAGAGCAATGAGGAAAGATGAAACCAAAGAATATCAGACAGAGAAAGAAGTTAAACTATTATTACTTGAAAATAATACACACATATACGTATAATTTTCTTTTTGTTTGGTCATACGACCCTATACAAGTGGCCAGGGATTGAATCTGGGTCAGCTGTGTGCAAGGCACCTAATCCACTGTACCATCTCTCTGGCGTGACACATGTACTAAGGACTGGAAAGATACCTGTATGGGCTGAATGCATGATTACATGATGGAGGCCTGGATTTAACCCCTGACACCATGGATGTAGATCACACACACACACACACACACACACACACACACACACACACACACACACACACACACACACACACACAGAGTCATTAAAGGATTACAGAGATAGTCCAGGTTCAGGATAACACACCTTGCATGAGTAAGGTCCCAAATTCAATTTCCAGCTCTCCATGGCCTCCGTAGACTACCAGGTACCACCCTGATAGCCTCCAGCACCAGTGGGCTGGAAAAGCACCAATCACCCAGCCCTTGTTTTGAACCATTCTGCCTAGTTACCTGAGTTCCCTCCCACAAGGTCCCTTGAACACTACTTGGGAGGTCCCCTAAAAAAAGGGGGCTATTATGAAACAATAATTACAGCACAGTGATTGTTATAAAATCTATATATAAAATTTTGATGCATTCGTATATTCAAATAATGAAGAGGGATTAAGAAAATAGTATCTTTGATAACTATATTCAAATTAATATTTAGAAAGCAATTTAACAAAGAAAGTGAAAGACTTTAAGAAAATGCTGAAGTTACAGAACTAGAAATAACTGAGTGGTAGAGCACATGCCTTGCTTAAGTGATCCCCTGAAATGGCTGTCCAACACTACCCACCCCAGTCCTGGGAAAAAAAAAAGGGAGGACCAGAGAGAAGATGCTCCCATTAAGGGGATAAGATGCTTCCCTTTGACTATGGCTCAATCTTTGGCACCATAACTGACCCCAGTTGGATCCATGACACTGCATATGATCCCCTGAACACCACCAAGAATGATCCCTGAGCACAGAGCCAGGAATAAGTCCTGAGTATTGCAGGGTATGCTACAACCCCTCTCCTATAAAACATTAAGAGATAGAAGACATTAAAAGACAGAAGGACAGACTACATAAATACGTCAAGAATTACTGTCAGAATGTCCATTGTACCAAAAGCAATGTACAGATTTAATGCAATCTCAATCAAAATTCAAGTAATTTTTTCCAAGTAATTTTTTTAAGTGGGAGAACATATAATACCATAGTTTATGTGGAATTATTTAGAAAAAAAACTCAATTGTTTGAGAAATCCTGAGGAAGAAAAAGAAAACGAAATCATTATGTTACCTGGTTTCAAGTAATACTATAAAGCAACAGTAATTAAAACTATACGGTATTGGGGCTGGAGTGATAGCACAGCGGGTAGGGCGTTTGCCTTGCACGCAGCCGACCCGGGTTCAAATCCCAGCATCCCATATGGTCCCCTGAGCACTGCCAGGGGTGATTCCTGAGTGCATGAGCCAGGAATGACCCCTGTGCATTGCTGGGTGTGACCCAAAAAGAAAAAAAAAAAACCTATACTGTATTGGGATAAAACACAGACACAGGAATCAATGGAATAGAATTGAAAGCACAGTAATATATCCACACATTTAATGACATTTAATTTATGATAAAAGATCCAAGACAATAAAATGAAGAAAAGGAGAGTCTTCGCAACAAATGGTAGTGAGAAAAATGGAGGTCCACATACAAAAGAAAAAAACTGGACACCTCTCTTTCTCCATATATAAAAATAGATTATGAATGGATTAAATCTCAATGTGAGATATGAAACCATAAGGTATATAAAAATTATCAAGTAAAATGTTCATCATATTAACATTACAGATAACTGTGGGGGATCAAACTGGCCATGGGAATGGTTCAAAAATCCCAATCACTAGAGAAATGAAACTAAAGACAAACAATTGGGATTATATTAAACTGAACGGCTTTTCTATAGAAAAAGAAAATATACACAAATTTCAAAAAGAAAGCCAAGTGAACAGGAGATATTTCCATAGTTATCCATGTAATAAAGGATTAATATCTAAGATATGTATATACAACTTAAGAATAACAATGAAAATGGACCTAAGCATAAACCAGGCAGAAGTTTTAAGTAGACAAATCTCCAACCTGGACAAACAGATTGACATGTAACAATAATCATCATCACTGATTATTAGGAAAATGCAAACTGAACTATGAGCTATCACCTGGCACCTTAGAAAATGGCTTATGACAAAAGAAAACAAGTGTTGGAGAGGCTTTGGAGGAAACGGAATAGTAATAGCAATAGACTTGTAACAAGTCTATTACTTTTGGACCAAAAATAAATAAAATAAATAAATAAATGCAGTCTAAAAACACCAAGAAAGCCTAAGAATTCTCTTCTAATGAATATCAGGTTCTAATTAAATGAGTAAATTCAATATTATCTTTACCATGTGGAATTTTTTTCACCACTCATTTTATAATAATAGCTAAGTAATCTTATCAGCTTGTTATGAAGGACTCAAGAAATTAAATCACCATCACAATTTAAGTTTTTAAAACTGTAACTGGTAGAATAAACAAATTATTAAGGGTATAGGGCCAAAAACACTCTACAACAAAGAATCATAGAGTGTTCTATTGGAAACAAATATTTAAATTTTACACTACAATGGAATGACTTAACTTTTCTATTTAACATAAGATTCAGATGGGTCAAGTGCAAGGTAAGCACCCTACCGGCTGTAATACCTCTCCAGTCCCTTATTTTACTATCATAATGAGTGAGTTAAAATCTTATGTTTACTGATTGTTTTCCTTTTTTAAGCTAACTATCTGTTTGGGACACTGGCAGTATTTTCTACTTGAATGCACACCTAGACATAACTTTCAGCATCCCTGTGGGATTGGAATATTAGTCCTTTTCTGTCATTTGATTTTCTTGATTCTAGATTTTGTTGCTGTTATTTGCCTTTCCACACTGTTAATGGAATGTTTTTTCTGCCTGAGAGTTTTAAATATTTATGCTATCCTATTATTTATGCAGTATTTTCCTTTATGAATCCTGGGTTTTGAATTACACTCCAAATATTTGTTCACTTATTTACAGTTTTGTTTTTTACATTTAAAACTTTGTAATTCATCTGGAAAGATTTTGAAATTAGTGAATCTTGTTCATTTTAACTTGGGTCAGTGACAGAGACTCTTTACAGAGGTGGGAACCAAAAGGTTTAACACTGGTGTCTTACCAGGCTATAGTGTGTCATAAAACTAAAAGTTATTATTTAATAATGGAATCATAGCTAAAACTTTTGGAGAGGGTTATTTTTAAAAAGGAGGAAAAAAACTCAATGCACCTGGCTTTCATGAACCATGATTTCCCAGAACATTTTTTTTAAATGACATATGGATGAAGAACTAATGTTCATAGAAAAAAACTTCAAAATGTTAAAATGCATCTTTTGCTCTTCAGTGTAAACACTGAAACTATATCACTTGGATAAAAAGGAAAATGTAAACAAAATATTCAAATTTGGAAGGAAAAGAAACATTTATTCTATAGAATTCTGGTATCAAACACTTCATTAAATTTATGAATAAGGATAACTGAATAAAATTATATATTAAAGATAATTTATCTTTTAAATCAAGCATTTTCTTGTTTCTAGAGTAGGCTCACAAATGAACAGCTCTTTAAACAAATCACATGCATATTTAAAACAGTATTTATACCTAATAAAACCATTTGGAGTCCATGAATAAAAATGACAAATGCTCGATTTCTATAAGAAAATGACTCTTCTCTGGGTTGATGGTAGTGAAAATATAAACCAGAAAGCCAGTTTATTATTAGAAAGACAGACTCATAATGCTAATCAATGACACTTTACTAAACTTATCACTAAAGTCATAGTCTAGGGAATTTCATTTAGCAGTTAAATTTTGCCAATGGTTGCTCCTACAAGCAGAGAATTAATTTAAAAAAAAAAAAGTTTACATAGTGTCTTGAGCAAATTCAAAAGTACTGCCAATGCACCTTGAACTATAACTATGTATCATATAATACCTTATCAAATGAGAATTTCTCACTTATTCTTCATTTACTTCCCAAGCTCAAGTAACTTTAAAAGATGCCTGTCAAAATCTTAAAAATCATATAGCATAACAATGTGCTTTTGATTTCATCAACTACCAAAGTGGAACAAAGGTCAAAATGTGGTTCTTTGGAAACAGAGTATCTCCTGAGACCTTAAGCTACCCACTCCAAAATCTACTACATAAAAATTGTTTTGATGTGTCTGCATCTACATTTGGCAGCAACTAAACAATAGTTAAAAATGTACCTCATCCTGTCATACAGATTACAAAGCAGATAAAATTAAAATAAGGTAATCTAATCTCTACTTGCCTCTAGAGAAACTGTAGCTACAAAATAATGTAATATCTATTTTTAAAAACCCATTCCGAAATGAAAAGAAGAGTAGTGGAGGACTGAGGTTAAGAGGAAGAGTGCACTGGAAAGGAATACCTAGGGTTGATTAGATACAATTTTCTAGCAAAGATGTAGATAACTCTTAGAACTGATGGACATTCTACCTATGGGCAATTGAGGTGTATATACTTTGTGCCTTAAAAAGGAGCACCTTTAAGGATAATAAATCATTCTCTGAAGAGCTAATGAACAGTAGTAACTTCAGGTTCTCTCTAAACATTTCTGTAAATGATTCAATAAAAATGCATTCTTAGATAAAAAAAGTAACAAAGGGTTAGGAGGAACAATCATGCATCAAATAATAATTCCCCGGGGTCAAAGAATACTACAGTGGGTACATTCCCAGGCATCCCATATGGTCCCCTGAGCACGATCAGTAATTTCTGAGTGCAGAGCCAGCAGTCAGAGCTGAGTATCAACAGGTAAGACCCCAAAACAAAAACAGACAAAACAATACCAGAAAGGAAAATGAAATCGTGGCCCAAGAAATCAATTCAGGTTATTTTGACAGTAAATACAGGGCTACAACGTATTACTAAAGAAACCACTTAAGAGAATCTTGGCTCAAAAAAATTCAAGACTGGGCCAAGGAGGTGGTACAAAGACAGAGTAAATGTATTGCCTGCAGGAAGCATAGGTTTGATCCCTGGCACCTGGTTCCAAGAGGAACTACCAAGTATGGCTAGGTATTGCCCCAAAACAGAAAGAAACCTGCAAAACCAATTACCATGGAAGACATCCCTTTTCTCAAGACTAAATAGGGCAAGTTGTGAGATATATCCTATTTTTGCAAATGAACCATCTACATTACATAGATGTTTCTCTAGAAATTTTGATATAACTACTGATCTATAAATTCCACTATTTATATACAGATGGCTGAACTTATTCAAATATCATTGTTTAATGTCTATGTATTTATTTATAATTGGAATAATTTGCTTTCATAACTGTTGTAGATATAGAATATATATTAAATCTTTGTTGAAAGGAACAAAAGTCTAACTAGCAGTATTCGAAATAGTCAATGGTTAGTTAAAGCCAATTACTATCAGCAAAAAAAATAGAGTAAACTAGTTTCCTTTATTTAAGTTCAAATAATGTCTAAAACTCTGAGACATAAATTTAAGAAAAGATTGAAAAACACAAAACAGGATGTCCAAGAACTGTAAACCAAATCAAAAAGTCTGGCATGTATAAAACTAAAATCTCAAAGTCAAATAGAAAAAAAAATGAAGGGGGGGAAAAATGCTATGGTGAGATAATGGTTAAAATACTTACAAGTAAAATCAACAAATTATCAATTCAAGAAATTTGAAAAATTTCAGAGCTCAGAGAAAATATATCTTATATATAATGCCTCATTCTTCAAGAAAACATTTAATGTTCTCGCTTTTTAAATTCAATCTGGCAATCTCTTCCTACTATTCAAAATATTTGACTTGTGCTATCCAAAATGGTAGTCCTGAGCCATAAGCTATTGAAATTAAACTAAATTGGACTGTATAAAACTCTAAATTCAATCCTTCAACTGCCCTTGGCATATTTAAATATTCATTACAAATATGCAACAGGTGGTTACTATATTAACACAGACACGGAGTATTTCCATTATTTCCATAGTTCTGCTTTAGAACACTGAAATTTAATGTAGCTACCAATATATTTAAGATTAAATCCATCAATATGCTATTTGTTTCCTAATTGTCCCATTTCTCTTTTTCTTTTTGCCTTCCTCTTTTCTTGCTTCTTATCATTCAAAAAATATCTTTGGAATATAATTATTTTCTTTGCTATTGCCTTTTTATATTGCCTTACTTTTTATTTTATATTTTTAGCAACTGTTCTAGGGTTTAAATATATGAATTATATTTAACCCATCATAGTCTATCTCAAAATACTATTCACCACTTCACATTTATTTAGTCTAAGAGCTTTTCCTTCTTCACACCCTCTGTACTAAATGTGTCATATATTTCAAATGTGCACTGTCATTATGTATAGTCTTTTCTATAATCATTGTTTTTTGTTCTATACAACCAGCGATGCTTAGGGGTTAGTCCTGGCTCTGCCCTCAAGGTTCACTCTTAGCCTAGCACGAGAAACTGTATAGGATGCTGGGGATCAAACCCACGTGAGCCACGTGCAAGGTAAGCACCCCCCACCCCCGCTGCCCCTCAAGATGGGAGAATGTTCAAGCCCTGTTCAAATGTAATTTTTATAATATTAGAGATTTTAGAGAATAATAGAATGTAGGTTCTTGTTAACCCAGTAAAAGATAAGAAATAAATGGTTCTATTCTTGTTTGTTGAAAGGGTTGTGGGGGAGGGTCAGTTTCTGACCCCAGAGGTGTTCAGGGTTTACTCCTGGCTCTATGCTCAGGGATCACTTCTGGTAATACTCAGGAGACCATATATGGTCCTGGGGATTAAACTGCAGTGAGCCACACATACAAAGCAAGCACCATAATCCCTATACAATCTCTATGGCTCCCTTCCAACTTTTGGGAGTTTCTATTTGTTTTGGTTTCTGGGTCACACCTCGTGGTTCTCAAGGCCTACTCCTGGCTCTGCACTCAATACTCCTGGTGGGGCTCTGAGAACCATATAGGCTGCCACAGATTGAACCCAGTGGATCACATGCAAGCCAAGTGCCTTTCGCAATGCATTATTGTTCTGGCCCCTCAACTCTTTAACTTTTTATATCACACAACCCTGCATTATCTTCTCAAGATTTGGTTTTAGCACTCAAGTCAATTTCTTGATTAATTTATTATTTCAGACTTTAAAAAGGCTTTAGGTTTTTCAATATTTTATAGTAATTTAACCATGTTCAAATTTAATACAAAAAAATTAATACAGTAAGCATCCTATCCAAGATTTTGTTTTATAAACCACTTGTGGATTTTGTTATACCTACATAACCTTGTTTTGCTCTTGGGTCTTTTTGTTAAAATTACTTGTAACTACTCAGTCTCACTGTATTCATTTTTTTTTACATTATTTTTTGTTTTGTTTAGAAAAGTTTTGGGGTCACTTTTTTATTCAGTCATTTAGACTGATAAGACGAAGGAAGACATAATTTGCAACACCCAGTGAAGTTTATGCCTGTAGATTTTGACTATACAAGTATCCACTTGCTCACCTAAAGTTGATCATGAGCATCTCCATCACACACAAAAACCACAATCAGAAATTCACTTCTAAAAATGGATACATGTAAATATGGCTATTGAGACAATAGGCCAGCCCTACATTTTACTTTTTGAAAAAAATAATTTTTCAACTCCTTTGTCATGACTGTAGGTTCAATTAAGCCCTAATTTCCAAAAATTTTAGCAGTGCACTAAAAATGAGCAACTACTTCAGTTTCCCCAGGGCAGCCTTTAAAATATAAAGTGCAATCTCAATCTCAAAAGGCCTACCTAACAAGACTAGAGAAAAACTATTATTAACTTAATTATCTTAAGCATTAAGCATCATTTCTTTTATTTCTGAAAGTGACATTCTATAAACTCAACAACTAAGAATATTAAAGATGTAAGCTAAAACCAGTAACAACAAAGACCTGAACGGTTCATCAGTGTAAAATTCTTTCCGGCACTTACCCAAGTCTTCCCAGCATCTCAAGCTCGGGAACTTGTGGTCCACAGGTCTCTATTTTCAATGGCTGATATTCATACAAAGCTTCTTCAAGCTTTTGTATAGGTGCTAGTGAAATATGCTGACCCTGTTCAAAAAAAATGAAGAAAATCAATACCATTCAATATTTTCATATTACAACTATCTATAAATTATCATTTATAGTCATTTTACACATGGATTAAATATCCCACATTAAAATTAGCATCTAAGACCCCAGACGATGGCTCATTGGCAAGAGTGCCTATTTTGCAATCACGATGCCTTTAGTCCGATCCTAGTGCTCCCCACATGTTCAGGCAGCTCTGCTGCCTAGGATTCTCAGTACTGCAACGCTGTACAATCTGCAAGGCACCCCAGTCACTGAGGGCAAAAAGCATTCACTGAAAACGCATGAGCACTGTGTGAACAATATAGGAATCTAGGAATCTCTCAGAAAGTATTTACCCACTAGTCTTGGATGAATTCTGGATGAATAAAAATTAGAATCAAATAATCCCCTGATTAGGTTGGCCAATAATGTCCAAGAGAGGCCCAACGGTCCCTGAGCATTTTGGAGGGTCCCCTCCAAACAAGGATGTCTATATACAATGAGTTAATTTTATGCAAATAACCCAGTAGACAGAACTACTAGGTGAACGAAACTGTCATAGTTGGTGATAAGTATAAAAAAATTAAATGTTGGGGCAGGAGAAATAACCCAAGGTTGAGTGCACATGCTTTGCATGAGTGGGACACAGGTTTAATCCGCAGCCTTACAATCTCCAACTGCCTCTGGGAATAACCCTACAGGACTATACCAGAAGCAGCCCCTGAGCATTACCAGCTGTGTCCCCAACATTAAATAAACAGATGAAAAGATGTTCAACATAAAAAACCCTTAGAAAAATAAAAATTAAATGCTAATCAAAAATATTTCTTCAGGCGCTAGAGTGATAGAGCACAGCGGGTAGGGCGTTTGCCTTGCACACGGCTGACCCGGGTTCGATTCCCAGCATCCCATATGGTCCCCTGAGCACTGCCAGGAGTAATTCCTGAGTGCAGGCCAGAAGTGACCCCTGTGCTTATTAAAATAAGCAATAAAAATATTTCTTCATACCCACTGAAATGTTAATCACAAAGACACTTTTTTTTTTTAATGGGAGTGAGGGATTCCTGGGGCTACAGCCAGCTGTGCCAGGCCTTATTCCTGGCTTTGCAGTCGGCAATCAGTCCTGTCTGTGCTCAGAGAAACTCTAATGCCAGAAATTGAATCAGGATTAGCCACATGCAAGACAAATGTTGTCTTTAGTTTTCTCTATAGTTCCCACAAAGAAAATTCTTTAAAACACAGAATATTTAAATTGTTGTTGATGAGCATGCACAATGATACGAGTACTTTAAGAATGATGTTCGTAACTTTTTGTTAAGTTACAGATATATTTATATTAGTTATTCCACTCACAACTACCCAAGAGATATTAAAACACATGGCCATAGTACTTAATTCTTTGTGTGATGTTGAAGATTGGACCAGGACCTTATACATATAAGACAAGTGTTCTTCCAATGAATCACGTCTCAAGACCTTATACATATACAAGAATGTTCAAAGTAAACTTATTCATAGTAGCCAGGTAATGTATGGAATCTGAAAGTACATCAACTGAATAGATACACAAGGTACATTCATACAACATGAAAGTGAATTAATTCACTATATTTAGGTTAAATATGTCATAAACAAATAAGAATATGATACGTGATACTATATGATTACCAAAATTATTAAGCTAACAATTAAAAGTATGGTAAATGACAGCATACTACATGATTCCACTTATATGAAATATCAAGAAATTGTAGGACAAAAGAATGAAAGTAGTAATGAGTGCTAGGGGATAGGAATGTAAATGATGAGTGCATGCAAATGAGTATAATGAAAACAAAATTGTGTATTTTAAATAAGTAATTCTATCAATGAGGTCAGAGCAATAGTACAGCGGGTAGGGTTTTTGCCTTGCATGTGGCTGACCTGCGTTCAATCCCCGGCATCATATGTGGTCGCCCAGGCACCTTTAGGAGTAATTCCTGGCATCTCTGGGTGTGACCCAAAAAGCCAAAAATAATAATAATAAAATTTCAAGTCAACAAAATTTTTTACAAAATATTTAAGACAGTGGTTCAGGGGCTGGAGAGATAGCACAGCGGGTAGGGTGTTTGCCTTGCACGCGGCCGACCCGGGTTCAAATCCCAGCATCCCATATGGTCCCCTGAGCACGGCCAGGGGTAATTCCTGAGTGCAAAGCCAGGAGTAACCCCTGTGCATCTCCGGGTGTGACCCAAAAAGCAAAAAAAAAAAAAAAAAAAAAAAAAAAAAAAAGACAGTGGTTCAAATCAACAGTGCTGATTATAAATTATCTAAATTGTCATTTTCTGTAAAGGCAGTTGAATTTTGCTATCATCATAATGGTGAATGAAGTCATGAAAATAAGATTTTTAGAAAGAAAAATGCATTATACATAAGATCCTACCACCAAGTCTTGAAAATACTGATGTGAGAGTACTTTTTACTATCTACAAACATAGAAAACAAAAAAGCAAGACCCTTTCCACTATTGTCATTATAAATAGTAAATAAGGACGTAAACATAAATTTATAGGGAGAAAATCCACCACATTTCAGGCAACTGGTTAGTATCCATATTCAGGGTAGAATAATACAGCCAAACTTCACACTCAATCATATAATTAATGCTTTACTCATCTATAATGTAAGAAGATTGAGCCCTCATTTCTCTTCCAAGGAAGAGAGGGAAAAAGGGAAGGAGAAAGGAAAAGAAACAGAGGAGAGAGAAGCATTTGTAGTGACTGTTCCATAAACTCAGTTCTCTCAGATTTTCAATAATGTGCTATAGTGCTAAAGGAAACTGGAATACAGGTCACTAAACACAACAGTGGTCATCATCAGTTTCAGAGAAAATATCTAAGATAGCTTGTAGGAGATGAATTTCTGTTACTGTAGTAGTATATGCTTTAATAATTTTAAATATGTCTGGCCAAGCATATGTTCATATGCTTGTATTAGTGTATATATAAAGACATATATTTCCATTTGTTCAAATGTACATATATATTTGTACAGAAATTTTTTTTATAAATTTTGTATATACTTTTTTTTTTGAGTCACACAGGGAGATGCTCAGGGGTTACTCTGGGCGGTGCTCAGGGGACCATATGGGATGCTGGGAATTGAACCAGGTCGGCTGCGTGCAAGGAAAACATCCCACCTGCTGTGCTATCGCTCCAGTCCAATATATTATTCCTTAATGGATTATATAGTTTTTTTTTTTAAAGAATGTAACTGGCCTTCAAGGTATTAATTCTTAGTAACACTTTGGTGATTCAGCTGCTTTTAATTAATTTCAGAGCAAACAGAACAATTCTTTTATATGGTGTCTTCTGGACTGGAGCCATAGCACAGAGGGTAGAACATTTGCCTTGCATGCGGCCAATCCGGGTTTGATTCCTCTGCCCCTCTCGGAAATCCTGGCACGCCACTGAGAATATCCCGCCCACATGGCAGAGCCTGGCGAGCTACCCGTGGCATATTCGATACACCAAACACAGTAACAACAAGTCTCACAATGGAGATGTTACTGGTCCCCGCTCGAGCAAATAGATGAACAATGGGGACAAGAGTGCTACAACAGACAGTGCTGGTACTCAAGATTGATAGCAATCTGTCATAGCTGCAGCAGTTTCATGATAATGACTTCAGTTACATATAATTTCATGGCAAGGACAATTAATTTTATACCATAAAAAGTTTTCTCAAATTTCCTTCAAAATTTATGGTAAATTTTGTAAGACAAATGAAAAATCAAGACCCTCCTTGGCAAGAGGCAACTAAAAAGTTATGGTGGCACTGTCCCTAAACTGAACTGAGGTGACATGATTTTTCTAAATTTCATTTTTATCATCTATAAAGTGGAATGAGGAGCAAACTAGAGACCTTTCAGAGGCCTGAGAGACAGCACAAGGACTGAGCACATGATCTTGGCATGCAGGAGAGCAGGGTTTAATTCCCTCACCACATCCAGTGCAGTTGCGAGTCCCTAACACAACAACAAAAACTCCTTTAAAAAATACATATACATATATGTATATATGTATGTATGTATGTATGTATGCAGACTGGAGCGATAGCACAGCTGGTAGGGTGTTTGCCTTGCACACAGCTGACCAGGGTTCGATTCCTCTGTCCCTCTCAGAGAGCCCAGCAAGCTACTGAGTATCCCGCCCACACGGCAGAGCCTAGCAAGCTACCCGTGGCATATTCGATATGCCAAAAACAGTAACAAGTCTCACAACGCAGACGTTACTGGTGCCCACTTGAGCAAATCGATGAACAATGGGACAACAGTGCTACAAGAGTACTACAGTGCTACAGTGCTACAATATGTATGTAATTGGAATCTTTAAGCCTTCTAGTGCTGACTTAATCTTACAAATCTGTCTTTAAAGTATAGTCGAAATGACATCTGCACTCAATGTTCATTGCAGCACTGTTTACAATAGCCAGAATCTGGAAAAAACCCGAGTGCCCGAGAACAGATGACTGGTTAAAGAAACTCTGGTACATCTATACAATGAAATACTATGCAGCTGTTAGAAATAATTAAGTCATGAACTTTGCATATAAGTGAATCAACATGGAAAGCATCATGCTAAAGGAAATGAGTCAGAAAGAGAGAGACAGACATAGAAAGATTGCACGTATCTGTGGAATATAAAGTAACAGAATGGGAGACTAGCACCCAAGAATAGTAGAGATAAGTACCAGGAGGTTTGCTCCACAGCTTGGAAGCTGGCCTCAGATGCTGGAGGAAAAGGTTCAGCTGAGATAGAGAAGGGAACACCAGGTAAAGTGTGATTCGAGGACTCGCTGGGGATGGGAGATACGTGCTGAAAGTAGACTATAGATCTAACATGATACCTCTATTGCAAACCACAACACCCAAAGGAGAGAGAGAAGAAAAGGGAATGCCCTGCAACAGAGGTGGCATGGGGTGGGGGGATGGGATGGAGGGGTGGGAGGGATACTGGGATCATCGGTGGTGGAGAATGGGCACTGGTGGAGGGATGGGCACTCGAACACTGTAAGACTGAAACACAAGCACAAAAAGTTGTAAGTCTGTAACAGTACCTCACAGTGATTCACTAATAAAAAAAAAATTTTAATCTGTCTTTAAGAGCACAACATGTCTTTTAAAATGTCTTCAAAATTAACAAGAACTTCCAGTGCTGGCATAGATGCAGAAAGGTACTACTATTCACTGCTGGTGGGAAGGTCAACTGGTTCAGCCTTTTTGGAAAACAATATGGACATTCCTCAAAAGACTAGAAATTACAGCTTCCCAGCAATACCACAACCCAGCAATATCACTCCTGGAAATATACCCTGGGACCCAAAAACACAATGCAAAAAAGCCATCTGCACTCTTATGTTCATTACAGCACTATTCACAATTGCCAGAATCTAGAAACAACCCAAGTACCAGAGAAGAGATGATCAGATAAAGAAACTATGTTATATCTACATAATGGAATACTATGCAGTCTTTAGGAAAACTGAAGTCATGATCTGCTTATACATGGATAGACATGAAGAGTATGATGCCCAATAAAAAGAGTCAGAGAAAGATAGACTAACAAAGGAAGATCGCATTCATTTGTGGGAAACACACACACAAAACAGTATGAGAATAATACCCAAAGACAATAGAAACAAGGGCCAGAAGAACTGATCCATGGTTGGAAGCTTGCCACAATGGGAGGTGACGTGGGGTTGGCAAGGAGTGCAGTTAGGACAGAGAAAGGACCACTGTGACAACGAGAGTTGGAAATTATCACTCTGCATAAGAACTGAGTGCAGAAGGGAGGTCAACTGTTGTGCATGATACCCTTTCAGTGACAGTATGAGAAATCACAGTGCCATGGGGCTGGATCGATAGCACAGTGGGTAGGGCGTTTGCCTTGTACGCGGCCAACCCAGGTTCGATTCCCAGCATCCCATATGGTCCCCTAAGCACTACCAGGGGTAATTTCTGAGTGCAGAAGCCAGGAGTAACCCCTGTGCATCACCAAGTGTGACCCAAAAAGCAAAACACTACAGAAACCACAGTGCCTAAAAGAAAAAAAAAAGGGGATGAGAAGGAAAGTGGGGGGAGGGGGGAGAAAGAGAGAGAGAGAGAGAGAGAGAGAGAGAGAGAGAGAGAGAGAGAGAGAGAGAGAGAGAACCCCTGCTATAGAGGCGGGAGCTAAAGGGAAATTTGGGAGACTGGTGGCAAGAAATGTACATTGGTGAAGTTGTTGGAACATTGTATGACTGAAACTCAATGATGAACAACTTTTGTAACTGTGTATATCACAGTGATTCAATAATTTTTTAAAATTTTTTAAAAGATTAAAAATAAAATAAAATGTGGTGTTTAATAGTGACATTATTGAACACTAATGTTCAAAAAAATTCCCTTCTCAAAACAGATATTTCTAGTGTATTATGGCAGCTTCATTCTGAAATAACTAGGAATACTACCATATTTAATTTCTTTTTCATGAGGGTAGCATAAAGTTATTCGAAAGTATCCTGCCCGCATGGCAGAGCCTGGTAAGCTACCCGTGGCATATTCGATATGCCAAAAACAGTAACAACAAATCTCACAATGGAGACGTTACTGATGTCCACTCGAGCAAACTGATGAACAACGGGATAACATGCGACAGTGCTACTCTATTTTAGGTAATGTTCTTATAATAGTACATCAGTGATTATGGTCTGGATATGTAATCTCTCTCCCAGCCTCCAAGTAATCTGTTTGGTAACCCAAGGTCAAAGGTTTGTCATCATTCATTGTCTATTCTTTTGTTTCTCTATATACCACAGATGAGTAAGATTATCTGGTATTTGTCTTTTTCCTCTGATTTATTTCATTTAAGATGATACCCTCTAGTTCTATCAGTCAGTGAAATATAAGACTTCATCTTTCCTTACTGTATAATATTCCACTGTGTATATATGCCACGGTTCCTTTAGTCATTCATCTGTCATTGGACATCTGGATTGCTTCCTTATCATAGCTATTGTACTAAGTGCTACAATGAACATAGCTGTGCATACCATCTTTTCAAATGAATATTTTTGTATTCCTGGAATAAATGCCAAAAAATGAGATACAGAGTTATACAGAAGTTTCTTTTCTCAGTTTTTTATGAAGTTACCATACTTTTTTTCATAGAATCAAAATCAGATGTCATTTCCAGTAACAGAAACACCATATTTTTCTAGCTCCTTGGTGATCGACAGTCATATTCAAATAACTGAAATACAATTTCATATACAAGAGGAAGTTTTCTATCATTTATGTAAATATCTACTAGCTTAAGCTTCTTGTTCATCAAAAAAATCAAACAATCCTAGCAGGGTAATATCCTAGACTAAACCAAGTCTCCAAAATCAAATCTATCAATTTGGTCTGGAACCTTCATTAAAATGTATTCATAAATAGAAATTAAGTCTTTGTTAACTAAATTTCTTTTCTTTTTGGGGGGGAGGGTCACACCTGGTGATGCACAGGGTTCACTCCTGGCTCTGCACTCAGGAATTACCCCTGGCGGTGTTTTTTCAATACATTTTCAATACATTTCCTACAACACATACCATTTTGTGTTCAAATTATCTCACAGAAAAAATGTTAATAATATACCAACTCTAATTAGAATTTTTGTCATACCAATAATACCTTAGAAAGAACTTCATAATTAAATGTAAACATATTTAAATTTCCTAAATGTTATGGAAAACTAAGAAATAGGTATTAAAAATTAACATCATTAAAACATCTCAAATATAACTGCAACCAACCCTGAATAGCTTACAAATAGGCATTTCTATAAGGTCCTTTGTACGGCACTGTAGCACTGTCTTCCCGTTGTTCATCGATTTGCTCAAGGGGCAACAGTAATGTCTGCATTGTGAGACTTGTTACTGTTTTGGGCATATGGAATATGCCATGGGGAGCTTGCCAGGCTCTATTGTGCGGGCAGGATACTCTCGGTAGCTTGCTGGGCTCTCTGAGAGTGACCGAAGAATCAAACCCGGACCAGCCGTGTGCAAGGCAAATGCCCTACCCGCTGTGCTATCACTCAGTCCAAGTTCCTTTGTATAGGTATAAAAAAAGCTAATATGGCTCAAATAGAAACAAAATACAACAATATATTTGTAGATACATGAAGCTAATTTTTAAGGTTCCAGAGTCCCAAACTATATGTGAGTATGAAAGATTTTTTAAATAGCATTTAATGCATCTTCTTTAACCAATTTTATACTGCATTCATACAAATTTAACCAATACATGCAAAAATAAAATTAGCAGAGACCAAGCTAGTGAACTTTACTTCAGGAAATTACATCTATCCAGTAGTTTCCTGGATAGATATGATTAAATGCTATGTACAAGGATCCTAGTGATATGACTGACTTACACTGACCATACAATGAAGTCACATCTTGCCCATAAATTGTTTTAAAGTCAAAGAAAGGCAAAGACTGATCAAAATAAATCCTTAAAAATCCTGTGAATATGGGGCTGGAGCGATAGCACAACAGGTAGGGCATTTGCCTTGCACGCGGCCGACCAGGGTTCGATTCCCAGCATCCCATATGGTCTCCCGGGCACCGCCAGGAGTAACCCCTGTGTAACGACGGGTGTGACCCAAAAAGAAAAAAAAATCCTCTGAATAGCACACAAATCCTCTACATAGTAAACTATACTTTGCTCTGCATAGATTGAAATATCTTTATAAAAACTAACTGGGGCAGGGGAGTGATAGTACAACAGGTAAGATGTTTGCCTTCACGCATCCAACATGAGATCATCATCCCACACTCCCAAGCCTAACAGGAGTGATCACTGAGCACAGAGCCAGGAGTAAGCCCTGAGCACTCCGGGTGCGGCCCCATAACAAACAAAATTTCAGGAATCAGCAGAACAGTACAGCAGCTAACAATGTACTTGTTTTGTACGCTGCTGACCCAGGTTCTATCTCCAGGACCTCAGGATCCCGTGCCAGGAATGATCCCTGGGTACAAAGCCAGATGTAAGCCCTTAGTACCAGCAGACTGTGGCCCCTAAACCAAAATAAACAATTCAGATAATTTTTTTTCCATCTGCTTATTTTGCAGAAAACTAGGAATGCATTTGGCAACAATGTTGAGTCAAAATGTTTTCTGCTGTGGGAAGAAGGGAATTCTTCACTGTTTTTCTCCCTAATTCGTTACTGTTTTCAACTTCAGTTAAATGTAAGTTAAATGTACATATGACATGACTCTGGTTAATATTATGGATATTTCAGTGTTCACTTAATTGAGGTAATGGAAGAAATGACATGTCAGATTGACTGAGTGAAGATTACAAAGCCGAAATGGAATGGAAGAAAGAGCATTTCTGGTGAAAGGAATCTGAATAGCTTGACACATCGTAGTGAAAATAGGAGCCAGAATAGAAATAATAGAAAAAAGAGAGTTGAAGAAGTAAAATCACAGAGCAAACTTCATTATTATTTTCATTAAATTCATAATATGATCAAGTGAATAGGGAGGTACAGCAATAGCTTTTGAAAAATAAACAACTTGGGGTCCAAGGGAAGGATTTTATTTGTGCTGCTTTGTTATTCTAGGTATTTTTCCTTGAGCACTGATAAATGAGGCAGTGTTGAAAAGTTATTTTTTACATTCTTTCTCTGATGCTTGTCTTGCTACTGAACTACAATTTGTTGCCAAGAGGACAGAGCGTCCAACAAATCACATTTGCTTCTATAAAAAGATCAGAAAAGAAAAACATCAAAGAGGCTATTTAGTGAGAGAAAATCAGCTCCTTAAGAAAGTCTGGATTAATTTTAAGAAATATAGTATTTGAAAATAGCAACTTTTAAAGTATACAGAATTTTAGCACATTTACTTTCAGTAATTACAAAAAATGGTTTATAAAAAGGAATTTTAATTTTAGTACTTTAAATGAGTTTTTAGTTAATAATAATTACATACATGTAGTATGTCTGAATTTTGGAATGTGATAAAATGCAAAAATTGCTTTATATAATTTCCTACAAATTCCTATAGATTAATTATTATATAATCAAAACAAAAATACAATTATACAATTAGAAATATTCTATAAACAATTAAAAAACCAAAAATACTTTTCAGTTACAAAGCAGCAAGAGTTTCTTTATAACTGAGACTGAATCTTTTTTTTTCCTTTTTGGGTCACATCCAGCGATGCTCTGGGCTTACTGGCAGTGCTTGGGGAACTATATGGGGTGCTGGGGATCGAACTCGGTCACCAAGTGCAAGGCAAATGCCCTATCCACTATACTATTGCTCTGGCCCTGAGACTGACTCTTCTAAAAAATCCTATTTTTATTTACCTTTTAATTTTTTTTTGGTGTCAGGTACTAAATTCAGATGTTATGTATGCAAGCCATGTGCTTTAACAATGAGTCACATCCAGGGTCTGATCATATTTTATTTAGATCTAAATCCTATGCACCTAATATAGAGCATAATATAGTACAAATTTAGAAATGTTCACTTCATAAACGAACAAATGTTTTATAATGATTCACACTATCCCGTATTCAATGTCATTTCCCCACGCCTGCCTCCAAACAACATAAAGAACTAGATAACAAACTAGGTAACAAATCCTGGTTCAATTTCAAATCATTTAACTACAGAACCAGTATTTTGTCATTCTCACAGTAGAAAATAAGGAACAGGAAGGGGGAGTACTGAACAGCTAAGCCAAGCTGCCACTGATTTTATTCCTCTTTTCTAAAATGAAACAACAAATATTAAACATTTCAATCTTCCTCCCCAAACACAAAAACTACTACCTTTATTGTAAATGACACGCAATGAGATCTAAATTCTAAATGCAGACTAGATTAAAATAAGCCAAAATAGTTAGGATCTACTGATACCCTTTCACTTGCAATATTGCATAAACTGTCATTTACTAAGCCATGCAGATATGGAATCTGATTCCCAGCAATAGGATTCCATGCAAAGGACACAAATACTTATTATCTATATATGATCAATATGTATTCTACATGACTTGCACAAAAACTGTATGCTATATGCCTTGTGTAGTGTTATGCATGAATGAGTATTATTCTGCCTACTTTATAAGAAAAGAAACTAAAATTCTCTTGGGCAAACTAACCGACCAATTTTGAGGATTGTGAGTGGTGGCTGTTGTTTACAGGGACTACATCCAGTGGTGCTCAGGCCAGATCAACCTTGCCTGGGGCCCAGACATACTAGGGGGCAACCAGAAACATACCTGGCAGTGCTCTGCAAACTACATGGTGCCAGGACTCGAACTCAGGGTCTCAGGAAATAGGCATGTGTTTAGTCATCTCCACAGTCCGAGTCCAGTTCCCAATGCAAAACCCAACAATTGCTTTTCTACCAAGGAACTACAGGAAAGAAAATTCATTTATCTGAACACAAAAAAAGATGTCAGACACTGTGAAGATGACAGAAAGGACACACTACCAGAACTGATTATTCTGTTTAGCATTTAACTATATTCATATTTGTTAAAAATAAATTAGAAAGGTTGGAAAGATAGTTCAATGGGATAGACACATGCCTAGCACGTAAAAGACACAAGGTCAATCCCTGGCACTGCGTGGTTTCCTGAATACTGCCGGGAGCTTCCTATGCTATGGGCCCTAAACCACAAGCTAATTAATTCAATTAGAAAGTGCTTGTTACTTTAGTATTATGAATGCTTTTAAAGTCAAAGTTACCTAGAGTTCACTGAAAACATTACTCATTTTATTTTTAGGAAATATTCACATTCAACTTTTCCATGAAACATTTAGACTAATACAAATTTCATCTGTACTGAGATATATACTCATCCTTTTTATATACACTTAGGAGAATATTATTTCCATAATAAGCTGCATTGTTCTCAGTATACAAATTGGAATTTTGTCTATAAAGCAGTATGAACTGAATTACTGTGAAACATAAACAAGACTACCTCAACTAAATTACCTTCCTAAAATATTTACTAGAATAACCAATTCTTATATTTTACTCTATTTTAACCAATTGCTCATTACAATTTACATGTTCTATGGTTGTATGAATTACAAAAGCAATGCAGATAAATCACAATCTAGGTAAATTTTTCATGTGAGAACAAGTATTTGGTGTTCACTGAACATAAAACACCATAAATCCACAGCTATAAGAATATAGACTACCAAATTATTCACTCTATTTTTTGTACTATTTTATAATCTCCATAAATACACTGAAAATAGAGGCACATTTACTACAATGGTGCCCTAGTGGACAAAGAGAGTAGCTATTCATGAGCACCGTTTTGAAGCTCCTCTGGAAATGTAGACTTCATGAAAGCTACCAGTTGTTCAGACAGTTGCTACTGACAATCAGCTGCATTTGCTGAAGTATATTCTAAAGATTACTAATTAATCTCCATAGTGAAACAAATGGAGGTCATCATTTTCATCATTATTAGAAAGAAGTGTAGGGAAGAAAGAAAGAAGAGAAGGAGGGTCTGAAGAAAGGGAGGCACGGGAAGAAGAGGGAAGAGGAATGGAGTCACTACCTAACACAACTTAGAGTAAAACACAACTCTAGGACTAGCTCTGCATTTATTCATCTTTTTATTTTCTCGAAGACTCTCTACATGCACTTTCTATTCTCCTTTTCTGCTGTTGGGTCACATTGGGCGATGCTCAGGGCTTACTCCAGGGATTGTGAAGTGATTTTAAATATTCCAACATCAGATGCCAAAGATCTTATTTAAAATGCATTTGAAAACAAACTAAAAAAAAATGAGCATTCTTTTTATGATTTCCATCCTCCTTATATTTTAACTCTGATTCTTGACTCTTATGAGCACTGTTACACCATGTTTTTAAAGTTACTTTCATTCATCTGTATGAGACTGTGACCTCCACAATGACCTCTGCAAACGCAGTTGTGCACTTTACTGTGGTGCAAATCCTCACAGACAAGTTGAACCTGTTCTTTTTGGCACTGAGCCCTGCGCTGAACACACAGCTGAGATTTATTATAAAAGAGGAACTAAGGGGCATTATTGCACAACAGTTATTCTTCCTATATAGCCAAGTATAATCTTTTACAACCTTTAAGAGCTCTTAAACAAACAAATCTTCCTTTAATTGTACAAAGAATTTATTTGTCATCAACTGTATGGCATATTTAGATTCACTTCATAGAGGTAAAGGCTAGCACACAACACATACGTAATGAGTTGTTGAAGTTTGTCTCTTAATACTTATTTTAAAATAATGCTTTTAATGCTCAGAGCTAGGGTAATTCACTTGTTTAGCAAGTTAAAGAGCATCTGTCTTCAAGGATTGATATTTTGAAAAATAGGTTTGGATCTCTTACAAGTTGAAGTTTTCAGACAAAACATTAACCTTTACCTTTACACTGCTTTGTGCTTTCTTTTACATTTCAAAGTTTAATATTAATTACCCTTCCCAACTTGTTTTCAAAACACTTCCCATTTTGAACAATTTTGAGCTGAGCTCTGAAACACAAGGCTGCAGCCAGGTTAGTTCTTCCATTCAACAGTATATCTGAATCTCATACTTGGGTGGGGGAGGGGGGGCTGTGAGAGGAGATGGAGGAATTTCACTTCTTCTAAGAAGTATCTCTAATAACAGAAAGTAGCACACTATATACATTTATTCTTCAGAATTTGTTCACTATCTTTAAAGACTTCCTCATTGCAAACAAATAAAGTAATATAAAATTAATGTCAAAAATATGCTATCGTGGGGACAAAGAGATAGTACAGAGGGTAGGGCATTTCCCTTGCACAGGGCCAACCTGGGTTCGATTGGCATCACATATGGTCCAAGCACTGCCGGGAGTAATTCCTGAGTGCGGAAGTAATTCCTGAGTGCAGAGCCAGAAGTAAGCCCTGAGCACTGCTGGGAATATGCTATCATGAAAGTCATGTTTAAATTAGCATATCAGGGGCCAGAGCAATATTACAGTGAGTAGGGCATTTGCCTTGCACATAGCTGACCTGGGTTCAATCCCTGGCATCCCATATGGTCCCCCAAGCACCACCAGGAGTAAATTCCTGAATGCATAAGCTAATCCCTGTGCATCGCTGGGTGTGACCAAAAAAACTAAATAAATAAATAAATAAACTAACATATCAGCTAATCAACATAAATGAAACTAAAATATGTTGATTCAGGTAAATGTTTCCTTTCTCCGAACTCTTCTATTTTCTTATTACTATTAAGTACATAAACAATTCAAAATAATACTTGTGGAGCTATAGTTTGTGGTGATGAAGAGAAGATTACTTAATGGGAGTAGAGTTTTATGAGAGGAAAAGTTTAATGTAGTTAATATCATTAAAATTGTATATGTGGGGCTGGAGCGAAAGCACAGCGGGTAGGGCGTTTGCCTTGCACGCGGTCGACCCGGGTTCGATTCCCAGCATCCCATATGGTCCCCTAAGCACTGCCAGGAGTGATTCCTGAGTGCATGAGCCAGGAGTAACCCCTGTCCATCGCCAGGTGTGACCCAAAAAGCAAAAAAAAAAAAAAAAAAAAATTGTATATGTATAATGGTTATAATATCACAATATTAAATTTTATGCCTTCTGCATTTTATAAAAAAACTTTTTTATTTAATTTTAAAAAATTAACTGGGAGCTATCTCACAGCAGTGCTCTCGTGAGGCTACACCCAGCAATACTCTGTATGGATCTAATGGTTCAGTGCCTAGACTAGCAATATGCAGTGCACTAAAGGCCCAGCGATGCTGGAAGCAACCAGGCCACATCCAGCAGTGTAGAGAGGACCATGCAGTGCTCCAAATATAACTTGGGGCCTAACACATACAAAGCCCTCTGAGTTATCTCCAGGCCTCTAAAAAAAAAAAAAAAAAGTTTTAAAAAAATTTAATGCAAAACTACCAAACTGATTTTTTTCATTGGTGAAAAATAGCAAATGTTACATAGTTAGAAATTAGGGATTCAACAACATAAGAGATTTATAATGGCACCAAATATATTTTGTAGGAGTAAAACAAAAAGTTAAATTAAAAATTTCCTTCAAAACGACTAAATCTCCAAGGAGATGCAAGCCAAACCACTAAAATTCACAGATACACAGATCTCTCAACTGAAAACTCTGGTGTGCCCTCGGGAAGGGGCGGGACAAATCGCCACCCTGCTTGCCAAAGCCCAGAAAGCCACAACCACACACCAGAGCTGCCACCACACCAATAGATCAACTCCACTATTTCTCAACAAATCTCTGCAGAGACACCAAACCAACAACAATTTCAAGTACATCAGTTTGCAGGGAGAGAACTCTGGGGTCTTCTCAGAGTGGGGGCTAGCAGTTTCCCTCCACTCCCTACCACACATACTTCCGGAAGCCCCAGTAGCAGCTCCATCCACATCCCACAACCACAATCCAGAGCCACCACCATGGAAACTCATCCATCAGCCAAGTTTCACAGACCCTGGAGTTCCTGGAGCATATACTCAGATACTCCACACCTCCAAAGCCCACAACACTGACATCCCAGTAGGAGCACACCAAATAAGGTGGGAAAGTAACGTAGAAGCAAACTAAACTCAATAAACAACTTTATAAACCAAGGTATTTAAATAAAATTTTTTAAAAGTTTCATTGAGGGCTGGAGAGATAGCACAGCGGGTAGGGCGTTTGCCTTGCACATGGCCGACCCAGGTTCGATTCCCAGCATCCCATATGGTCCCCTGAGCACCACCAGGGGTAACTCCTGAGTGCAGAGCCAGGAGTGGCCCCTGTGCATTGCCAGGTGTGACCCCCCCCAAAATAAATAAATAAATAAATAAATAAAAATACCTTAAAAAAAAAGTTTCATTGAAATTTAACATTTTAAGCAACACTTCATACTGTTCAGGATTTAAGAAAAAGTATTTTGAACAATTTATATCCCTAATAGTTTCTCCTCTAAGGAATACATACAACTAGAAATTTGTGAATCTAGACGCTGTCTTATTCTTCACTAAAACTGAAATAATTTTTCCTGAAATGTAGTCCTTAAGGAAAAAAAGGTATATTAAATTTCCAGTGTTTTGTAGGCACTGCATGTTTAGACATAAATTAATGCAATAAATTATTGGTCATTTTAATAGTATTAATCTTTAACACATGAGATAACAAAATGGATGGGAATAATTATAAAACATGAATATGTGAAATGAGCCACAAAACTGATCTTACACTATGCTCAAATACTATATCAACACTAGTAGTAAATGGCATTTTAAAATGCCTAAGACCTCTAATTCATTTAGAAATGCATGTGCTTCAAAGATTCCATAACATCCAAAACTACTCATGATGAAGTCATAACTATAATTAAAAATAACATCCAAGAACCCATAGTTGCAATGTCAAGCAGGTTAACCCAGGTTAACCTCCAAATAATTTAAGGCAGCTGTAAGAACAATTTCAGTCCCCATTTATTTTGGTTCTCCATACCACAACAGCTTTCCCGTCCATATCTCTTCTCTTCTTTCTGGTAAGAATCCAAGCATTTGATCAGTGTAGCATTCCCTGTTCTTTCAAATTCCCTCTGTTATATGTTCCATTACAGGAATACAATGTTAAAATAACACAAACTTTGAATTCAGCTAGTCAAGTTTCAGCTTCATCTATCTTAAGCCACATTTTAAAAATAAGCCTCAGTTTCACCTGCAAAATCAGATAGAGTGTGTGTGAATGTGTGTGTGTACACTTTTCCTTTTAAAGGACAGAGCAAGTTCTAGGGTCTACCAAAAAAATGTCACTAGAATCTTTTGTTATTATGCCATTATCTTCAAGAGGAGCAAGAGAAGTATTTTGTACCACTCTGACAAGACCATCTCTTAATCACTACCAGCAGATAAAAACTCATAGAAAGTTATCAACATACAATTGGCAACTATATTCCTCTACATGTAAGAATTCAAAACATCTGTCTACAGAAATAAAATTCTGGATGATGGCACAATTGGAGGCTAACAATATATAAGCCATATTAATTACCTTATATTAAGTCCAAAGCCCTGGGGGCAAAACACAAGAAAAGAAAAGTTTACTTTCTCTTTCTTAGGTACAACCTTGACCTTAGGCAAATTTTCAATTTCTAAACTTCTTGCTTTCTTTCATTTTATCTTACGCATTTCAAGTCAGTACCTAATGCCTTTCCCAAGAAACACAAAGTTCCTAATTGAAAACACTCCACTCAAGCATATTCTAACGTGCTCCCTGATCTTAAGCCACAACCTGCATCTCCCCACAATCAGAACTTCCTGATATCACTTAAGGTGTTAGGAAAAAAGAAACTGCATCGCATGATTTTGTTCAGTGGACATCTGGTTTTTATTACATTATTATTGCTTTAAAAAGAACATGCATAAAACACTTCGGGAATAAAATACAAAGCAGTAGTTGCCTCTTAAAGGCACGGGATAAGATATATTCACATATCATCTTATATCTTACTGGTTTTTTTTATCTTTAGTGTCAACAAATTATCTCTAATATTTTCCTCTTCAAATAATCCCACATAAAAAAACAGAATCTCAAGAAGTTTTAATATTTTTCACAAAGAGTAATGCCAGGATGAACACTGAGAGAAGTATGAAAAGCCCTGGGTAATATTTATTTTATAAATAATAAAATACAGAGAATAACAGACGTAGACAGAATGTTAAAGACCATGTTCAGTCTTACTAGCAAATGGACGTTTTTAATCTACTCTTAATTATTCCCGTTTTACAATTTACCATTGACAGGCCAAATGACCAAAATTACCTATTCAGATGTTCCTTACTACCCAAAAAAATGCCTGAAAGTGCATACCTAAATGAATGGAGATTAAATCTCTAAATGGACAGAAATCCATATATCAATCAATGCATATAAACCACAGTATCTGTCATGTAAAAGTTTAATTAGAACTTTCCTTTTCTTCAGCTGTTTTTTAAGACTTTCTGGATAAAAAGATATGATTCTTCTAAAGAGAGGATATGTTCTTGTTCAGAAATATGCAGTGTCATGAAAGGCAATCGTAATGTAAAATACAAATACACAAAACTAAAAAGCTTAACTGTATCACGTTAGTAAAAAAAAAAAAAAAATGGGGCCAAAGCCCATAGAAGGAGGCTGGGGATGGGCGGTTGGAGGATGGTGGTGAAGAAACAGGGGCACTGGTAGTAGGAAATGTACAGTGGTGGAGGGATGGGTGCTGGATCATTGTATGACTGAAACCCAATTATGAAAAGCTTTATAATGGTCTATTCACGGATATCCAATTTAAAAAAATTTTAAGTAATGCGGAAAGGAGGGAGGAGGAGGAGGAGGAGGAGGAGGAGGAGGAGGAGGAGGAGGAGGAGGAGGAGGAGGAGGAGGAGGAGGAGGAGGGGAAGGGGGAGGAGGAGGAGGAGGGGAAGGGGAAGGTGAAGGAGGATGGTCTGTTCACGGATATCCAATTAAAAAAAAAATTATAAGTAATGTGGAACAAGTCTCACAATGGAGACATTACTGGTGCCCACTCGAGCAAATCGATGAGCAATGGGATGACAGTGATACAGTGACAATGAAGTAATTCGAGGAGGAGGAGTAAGGAGGGGCAGGGAAAAGGAGAGAGGGAGGAGGAGGAGGGGGTAGGGAGAGGAGGAGTGGAAGAAGAAGAGGAGGAAGAGGAGGAGCCAAAGAGATACTATACAGGTTAGGTGCTTGCCAGATATGATTCCCAGTAAATTATGGTCCCCTAAGTATCACCAAAAGTAAGCCCTGACCACAAAGCCAGTAAATTCAAGTCTTCCGGTGTGGTTCAAACTCCCCTCTAAATAAAATGTAAAATAAAATACAAATGCACCAAATTGTTTCCGAACTATGAGTTCCTCTAAGCCTTTGACTAACTCTGAACTCCTGGTTTCTGCTTCCAGCAATTTCAACTGATTGATCTTTTTTTTTTTTTGTTTTCTCTCTCTCCCCACCTTTCTCCCTCTTTCCTTCTCTCCCCCTTTCTCCCCCTCCCTCTCTCTCTCTCATTCTCTCCCCCCCCCATCCTTCCTCCCTCCCTCCTGCTCTCTGTCTCTTTCTGTTTTTGGTTTTTTTCTTTTTTGATCACAGCCAGCGGTGCTCATTAATCACTCCTTGGGGGCTTGGGGTACCATATGGAGTGTCAGCTATCAAACCTGTGCAAGGCAAGTGTGCCTTCTTACCCACTGTATTCTCTCCCCAGACCCTCAATGTTTGCTTTTTCATACGTTCACTGATAGTATCTGCTCTATAAAAATTTTCATAAAATATGAACCCAGTAAAGAATGAGTGCTTTCAGGGTTCCTATAATCTGCAAGATAAATAATCCTATAAATCATCCTTTAATGACCTATGTTATTCATACCATTTTAATAGATTTCCTAGTAGTTTGTAACTTGAAACAAATCTTCCTTTGTGTTTAGAATCATTAAGATCTGGGGTGTTTCTATATTCCAATGCTCAAAGTTATCATGTTTAGTCACTCAAACACACTTTACTTTGTTCACCAAACACACACACACACACACACACACACACACACACACACACACACACACACACACACACAAATCAACCACCATCAAGTTAAGATAGTCAAGCACCAGGGTAAGGTGGCAGGTAGGTTGCTTGCTTTGCATGAGGCCAACCAGGATTCAATCCCCAGCATCCCATACAGTCCCCGGAGCAACAGCTGGAGTAATTCCTGAGGGCAGAGCCAGGAGTAACCCCTAAACATCACCAGGTGTGGCCCAAAAAGTAAACAAAGAAACAAACAAAAAAAAGATATCCAAGCACATGCTTTCCATACTGGAGGCCCAATTTTCAAATCAAGCACCATACAGTCCCTTGAGCAACCTGAGCATCTTGCCAGGATGCAGCAGTAGGTATGGTCCCAAATTAAAAAAAAAATAAATAAATCTGGAAGTTTGTCTTCATAACTAACAGTATCTAAGAAAATAATTCAAAGAATTCTCTGAAGTTATTTTTATATCACTTTCATAAAGACCACATCACAAGGTAGATTCCAATTTTAAAAAGTTCACAGTATTACAAATGAATACAATCATTTGCACAAGTCCACAACAAACATTAATTTACAGATATCAAGTCTATTCCTATGGTATAAAATCCTTTATTAATCATATGACAGTCTTGCATATTTTCTTAAATGACAAGAAAAAAGTTAAAAGGCAAGGAAAGTTAGTCTAGTTCTGCCATAATGCAGAATGACAAGAAGGCACAAATTGCTACCTTTCGTTCTGATTCTAAACTCAAACGATTCTATTGGAATGTATAAGTTTCTATCTTATATAACAGGGGAAACAGTTTCAAAACCTTTGGTAAAATATAATGGACTTAGCTAGAACATGTAATGGTATGCAACATTATTTTCCATTCAAAGTTAAGAGATCTGGAACCAGAAATAGGTAGCTACATTTATGGGTCTGATTTTTAAAAACTAAAACCAGTAATACTATATAAAAAGACAATTTTACAGTCGTATGATTATCAATGAACTATGCATACAATTAGGAGCTTCAACAAATAATAACATGGATGGTTCAGGCCAATGAATCACAAAATAAATAAGGGCGGCAGGCGGTGGGTCTCTCTCCCGCCACGTGGGTTCGGTGGTTATGTGCCACTTTGCTGCCTTGGCCCACAGCTGCCGCCAAGGGACATATGATTTATTCGATTTATTGCTGTTTATTCCATTCTCCCCACACACCTGTTCCAATCTCACACTGTCCCTCATTTCCATCTCCTCCGGTCCCCCATGCTAGTCTCTCCATGCTCCATCTCACTGCCGTGGTCTCACCCAACCTCCAAGCCTTGGGGGTAGCGACCACACTTGGGTCTGGTAGCAAAATCAACATATGAAAGCCCAAGGGTGAAATACCACCTAGGTGTGTTTCTCCTTTCCTTAGTCCAGTAACCATTTAAACGTTCATTTAAAATCTACTTCTTAACATTAGTCATTTTGTATGGACACAATAAGAGATACACTAAGCTTGTAGGATGGCTCTCCTGAGGACTCTTGAAAGAGATCCCAGACTATAGTGCTCAGGTCAGATTAGTCTTTCCTAACCCTAGCAGGGTCCTAATATCTAGTTGTTACTCTGGATCATGACAGAATTTGTCCATGACCATGCTCTTAACTTATAGTTAAGTATTATGGCGCTTGGCCTAGCCCATTTCAGTTCCAGGATAGCTCACAGTTTGCCCTAGGTCCATCCAGTCCCTCATAGGGGCCCTGCTTTTGGGATGCTAGGAAATAAGTCTTGTGCTAGGAAATAAGCCTCGACTGAGGCTTAAGTCGAGAAAACACATGCCTGTTTATATATGCCTGTTTAACATAGGAGTGAATATTATTCAGTCAATTAACTCCCAAGTTACAAAAGAATAGCATTAACTGTCTTCCTGTATCTATACAAAAAGGACACTGCTCTGAAGTAACTATGCAAAGGACATAAGGAGAAGAGAAAAGTGATATTTCACTTAAGAATATAAATCCAGTGTTCTTAGAAGGATCTGACCTAACAAGATAGCAGAGTCTGATTAGGACATAAAGGTGATTGACCAGTTGGGAAAGCAAACCACAAAGAAAGAGATTACAGATAACAAGAGAGGAATGGGAGTGCCTCAGGAGCTTTGTGACGGGTATTACCCAGTAAACCTAAACTCTCTGCGGCCAGGGAGAAATGATAAATCAATGTTATCCTACAAGGCCTAACACTATTTCCTATATCAAATTGTTTTTTATATTCATCTCCTAATCTTCATTTTTAAATCAAGAGACAAACTTGGTATAATAGAAAATGAGTTGAACTATGATTCTAAAAGATTATACTATCACTAACTTCCATTTTCCTCCTGAATTTGAGAATATAAGTAAAAGAAGCGAGATTAGTATTAACCACTCTGCATATTTACATAAAAGTGAATTCAATATTAGAAAATACCTTTCAATTACAACCTTATTAATATGATTACCTGTGACGGAAATTTAGCACCCCAAGTGTTTCATAACAGCTCACTATGTTGACTTTTGGTATATCCTGAAATCTATTCCCATTAATAACATTAATTTTTTTGAGCAGAATAGAATTTAAAACAATAAAAAACAAGCTTTGATTCAGTGTTTTTCATCTAAATGCATTAATGGCATTAAACTAAAATTTGATTCTGATCCTCTCACATACTGTCAAAATATGTTATGCCAAAAGACAGTTATTTATCTTATTTTTCAAAAAACAAGACCTAAAATGAAATATTCTCACAAAATAATTTATAATTACACTTATGTTACATAATGATCCACTGTTTCTCAATATAGTATGTAGGAAGTCAGTAATTTTCAAATGTGCAAAGTATTTCCATGTGCTTAGCAAGAACTCTAACCAAAAAAAAAAGTTTAAGAAATGTTTTATTGTTTTTATTTCCCTGCCATCTGTTTCAGTGTTTTTTTGCTCTCTGTCCCACCTTCTTTTCCCTGCCTATTGCTCATAGTAACACTTCTAAAGGAATAAACCAGCAAAATTAGATACCCAGTTGGGAAATCTAGTCCCAAGTGTAACCTGACAATGACATAGTTCAGAGAAAAATATTTATGGGCACAAATTCCTAAAAAGACTATTGTATGCCTCAATGCAAATACTAAATCTACTTTGGTATTTTTAATCTAACCTTTAAAACAATCATTTAATAGTTATCAAAAAATAAAATATATTGCTTCCGCCCAGATATGATCCGGAGCTGCAGCGTGAGAAACGGACCCTCTGCTCATAAAGACTTTGATCGAGAGGTCTTCTAACACATTTTGGCACCCAGAGTGGCTTCTTACAGAAATGCATCTAGACTGTGAACTGAGCTAAAATATCAGAAATCCAAAACCGTGTGGCCGCGCGAGCTCATAGAGTCTTCATTCTCAGTAATGAAAAGAAATTATTAAATGATGCCTTTTCAGCAGGCCTGATTGTTGGGGGGAAATTCCAAACAATAATAGTGAGTTCTCTATTGAAATATTGAATGTATTCAATGTATAGAGAGAATAAAGTGAAAATCATTAGTTACTTAGGTGGGGGGTGGGTGGCAAGGGGGTATATTGGGGATCTTGGTGGTGGAACATGTGCACTGGTGAAGGGATGGAGGTTTGATCAGTATATGACTGAGACTTAAACCTGAAAGCTTTTTAATTTTTTTCACGGTGATTCAATAAAATAAAAACTTTAAAAAATAATTAATTAATTATATTAAGATGATTAAGAAATTTATTATAAAGCCTTCATTTTATACATGGCTTTATCTGACAAATATATAGAAGATAGGTAAATGTATATGTAAACAATCAAGAGAAAAATATAACAGTGATGGCAGAACAGGAAACTGTGATATATAAATCTAAACTATTACTACCATTTCTTACTAGCAAAGATACTTAAGTAACCCCTTAATAGGCTATGCCTGAATTACAGAGCTACAAAACCATGTATTAAAGTTAAACATAAAAATAAAACTTGGGCTACACATATCTTTAAACACAATGAAATCCTATGAAATTTTCCTTCTAAAGAGTGATGAAACCAGGAAGCTAAAATCACAGTGGGTCCTAAATGCAGAAAGGCAGTACAAACTCTAAACCATGGAAGAAAAAAACAGGCTCTACACATACAAAGGACTCCAATAACTTATCAAAAACCACGTAACTTGAAAAGTACTAGGATAATATAATTAAAGTGCTAATAGATAAATACTGTTATTTTTTTTTTTTACTGGAAGACTTCAGTATGAAAGTATTTCACTTTTCATGATGTTTAATGAGGGGTACTGAAGGTAGACTATAGACCGAGCATGATGGCTATTCAATACCTCTATTGCAAACTACAACATCCTACAGGAGAGAGAACAAAAGGGAATGCCCTGCTGCAGAGGCAGGGTGGGGTGGTGGGGGTTGGGGTGGGAGTGGTGGGAGGGATACTAGGAACATCGGTGGAGGAGAATGGGCACTGGTGGAGGGATGTAAATGAAATGCAAACATGAAAGTTCTTACGACTGTAACTGTACCTCACAGTGATTCACTAATAAAAATTTAAAAAAACAACAACAAATAAAGAGGGGCACTGCACATATACAGTGCTGTGTATATTTTATTCTGCATCACTCCACCCACACGCCGTGTTTGGGTCACACTTGGGCTTACTCCTGACTCTGTGGCTAGAATCATTCCTGGCTGGCTCAGTCAGGATTCTGTAGTAGTAGGAGTCAGCAAACATTCAGTATGGAGCCAGAAAGTAGGTATTTTGTACCCTGCACCATATGATAGGAGATTTTGATGCTGTGCCACAAAAGCACCCATATGCTATAGGTAGTAGTGTTACCTGATATAATGTTATTTAATGTTGTTTAAAAAATACGCTACATTCTGATAGAATTTTGTTTACAAACTTAGTGGACTGCAGCTTTCTTTTTTTTTTTCTTTTTGGGTCACACCCAGAGATGCACAGGAGTCACTCCTGGCTCTGCACTCAGGAATCACCCCTGGTGATGCTCAGGGAACCATATGGGATGATGGGATTCAAACCCAGGTTGGCCACTTGCAAGGCAAATGCCCTACCCGCTGTGCTATCGCTCCAGCTCCCAGGACTGCAGCTTTCTGATACTTATCAGTGGGTGCTTATTCTCCCCATTCCATTTTGTCCTTTCCAATGTATACATTGAAGAGGGACTGGAGCGATAGCAGAGTGGGTAGGGCATTTGCCTTGCACATGGCCAACCCCGGTTAGATTCCTCCATCCCTCTCAGAGAGCCCGGCAAGCTACCGAGAGTATCCCACCCACAGGGTAGAGCCTGGCAAGCTACCCGTGGCGTATTTGATATGCCAAAAACAGTAACAAGTCTCACAATGGAGACGTTACTGGTGCCCACTCAAGCAAATCGATGAACAACGGGAAGACAGTGCTACAGTGCTACCTTATTACTAAAAAAAAAAGATAAAAGATCATATGGTTACAGCAAATGATAAAGGCTTTGTACAAGATCCAATATCCATTCACTTAAGACTAAAAATAAAGGGGCTGGAGCGATATCACAGAGGGTAGGGCGTTTGCCTTGCACGCAGTTGACCCGGGTTCGATTCCCAGCATCCCATATGGTCCCCTGAGCACCGCCAGGAGTGATTCCTGAGTGCAGAGCCAGGAGTAACCCCTGTGCATCGCCAGGTATAACCAAAAAACAACAACAACAGCAAAAGATTAAAAATAAACTCAAAAAGATAGGAATAGGACGAATATACCTCAAAATATTAGTAGCCATCTACAACAAACCCACAGCCAATATCATACTCAATGGTGAAAATCTGAAAGCCTTTTCCCTGAGAAAAGGCACAAGACAAGGATGCCTACTTTTATCATTCTTATTCAATACAGATTTGGAAGTCCTCACCACAGCAGTCAGACAAGAAAAAGATATCAAAAGGATCTAAATTGAAAAAGATAAAGTCTAACTATCACTATTTGCAAATGACCTGATAATCTGCAAGGAAAACCCTAAACATGCCACCAAAAAAGAAAATCTCAAATAATAAATCAATACAGTAAGATAATAGATTACAAAACAAACAAAAATTGATGGCATTTCTATATACAAAAAATGAACTAGGTGAAAAAGAAAGTAAATAGATAATCCCTTTCAAAATAATGTCCCAAAACATCAAATACCTAGAAATCAACTTAACAAAGAAGGTGAAAGACTTACACAATCAAAGATCACTACTGGAAGAAATAGAAAAGGACACCAAAAAAAGACATTCCCTGTTCATTAAATTGGTATAATCAACATGGCCAAAATGACCTTCCTATACAAAGCATTAAACAGATTCAATGTAATACCCATTAAAATTCCAGTGACATTTTTCAAGGACTTGGAACAAACTCTACTAAAATTTGTATACAGCCATAAAAATCTCCGAATAGCAAAACAATCCAAAGAAAAATAAAGAAAATAGGAGGTATTGCATTCCAACTCTGAACTATACTACAAAGCTACATAATCAAAACTTCATGGTACTGGAATAAAAACAGACCCAAGAGAATGAAACAAAATTGAGAGTCCTGAGTTAAACTTTCAGATTAATTGGCAGTATATCTATGACAAAATAGTATATAAAATAGAACCAAAAATGTCTTCAACAAATGTTGTTGGAGAAACTAGGTAACATCATGGGGAAGGAAGGAAGGAAGAAGGAAGGAAGGAAGGAAGGAAGGAAGGAAGGAAGGAAGGAAGGAAGGAAGGAAGGAAGGAAGGAAGGAAGGAGGGAGGGAGGGAGGGAGGGAGGGAGGGACGGGGGAGGGAGGGAGTGGGAGGGAGAGGGCAGGCAGGCAGGCAAAAGAAACTGGAACCCATCTCACACCGTTCACAAAAATAAATTCGAAGTAAATTAACGACCTCAGGATTAGACTAGAATCTACAAAATCCATTGAAAAAAAAAAAACACAGAACTCTCCAGAATCTTGAATGTCTAAACTCTCCAGACACTCAGAGATGTCACCTAGGAGATGACCACAATGGCAAAGTCAACAAAAACAAAAGTAAATAAATGGGACTATATCAAACTTAAAAGCCCCTGGACAGCAAAGAAGACTCAAGTTAAAATAAAAAGATATACTAAAAACATAAAATACTGAGGAATAAATCTGTTAGTAAATATAACACCAAACACTAAACACTGCAAAACATTGTTAACATCAATTAAAGGAGATCTAATTATAGGAAGAAGTATGAAATGTTTGTAGAATGGAAGACTCAATGCTGTTATGACTTACTTCCCCCAAAATTGACAGACCCACAGAATCTAAATCAGAATCTCACAAAGTCTTTGAGTAAAAATTTCTTTTGTAAAATTTAATCTTGCTACTATCTTATACTATCTAACTTTAAAAACTGCTCTAAGTAACAATAATTAAAAAAGCAAGCTTTCAGAACTGAACAGGGAACAGAAATAGATCCATAATAATAAACAATTGGTTTAAAGCAGAGGCACCAAATGTGCACAAGCAATTTGACTGACCAAAAAATATCTACTCTACAAATAGTACTAGAATAATTGAAAGTTCACATGCATAAAGTAATGCATTTTGTGCCACATACAAAAACTAAGCCAAGATGGATCAAGGATTTATATGTTAAAAATGATAAAATTATCTATAAAGCTTTTATAATAATAAAAAAATGTAAAAGTCCTTATAAAATAGGTAAAATACCTCAAAAGAAGGTAAATCCATACATTAGCCTTCATTAAAATTTTAAATTTCACTTCAAAATAAATCAACAGGAAAATTAACTACAGACTGAAAAAATTATTCCTAAAACATGTAGCTGAAAACATACTTTACAGAACAATTTAGTCTTTTACAAATTAACAATAAAAGAACAAACATGCCAATTTTTAAATCCATTAAAGATTAAGAGCCAGAACAACGAGAGCTACCCAAAAAAGTGAAATGAGTAAATGTTTAAAATCACTGGTTACCAAGGAATTTAAAATGCTAGTTCAGGGGCCAGAATGACAGCACAGTGGGGTAGGACATTTGCCTTGCACGCAGCCCACCCAGTTTCAATCCCTGGCATCCCATATGGTTCACCCATGCACCGCCAGGAGTAATTCCTGAGTACAGAGCTAGAAGTAACACCTAAGCATCACCAGGTGTGACCCCAAGATAAGGAAAGAAGGAAAGAAAGAAGGAAAGGAAGGAAGGAAGGAAGGAAGGAAGAAAGAAAGAAAGAAAGAAAGAAAGAAAGAAAGAAAGAAAGAAAGAAAGAAAGAAAGAAAGAAAGAAAGAAAGAAAGAAAGAAAGAAAGAAAGAAAGAAAGAAAGAAAGAAAGAAAGAAAGAAAGAAAACAAAGAAAAGACAGAAGGGAGGGAAGGGAGGGGAGGGGAGGCGGGAGGGGAAAGGAAAGGGAAGTAAATGAGCTATGCCCTATATTCCCCTAGATTACTGCTTAGAGATCATTTCTAGGCTATGACATTAAAAAGGGAACCCAAACAAAACCTGGGAGTCACAATCGATCAGACTTCATGACTGCCACGGGGGCACTTGCAGGACAGATTAGCACTGTAGCACCATCCTCCCATTGTTCATCGATTTGCTCGAGCAAAAAAATTACTGCTCAAGCAGTAACGTCTCCATTGTGAGACTTGTTGTTATTGTTTTTGGCATATCAAATACGCCACAGGGAGCTTGCCAGGCTCTGCTGTGCAGGCGGGATACTCTCAGTAGCTTGCCAGGCTCTCCAAGAGGGACAGAGGAATGGAATCCAGGTTGGCCACGTGCAAGGCAAATGCCCTACCCGCTAGGAAAATATAGCATAGGATAAAAATTCTCAAACAGTGAAGAGCAAATATTAGAAGAACCTTTATGATACAGACAGATAAATATTTCAGGCTTTGCAGGTCATATGATCTGTGTTATAATTATTCAACTGTCATTAAAACATGAAAGCAGACAAAGATAATAAGTAAATGAATGAGTATGGCTATGTTCCAATAAAACTTGAGTTACAGTAACAGGTGCTAGGTGGGCTGTGGCTGCAAGCTGTAATTTACCCACCTCTGATGCCTTTAACCTGAATATTGATTTGTACTATGAAAGGGTGTAAGCTACTCAAGGTCAAGAAAATAACTTAGAAAGCAACAGGCCAAACAATTCCCAAAGCTCAGAGAATCAAAATAGTTCATAATCTCAGTAAACACAGTAAAAGGCCTTGAGGCTCAGATATAGTCCTCAAGATGGTATCTTCTTAAAAGTGAAGTTAAAGCAGTATGCTCTGTATCCTCAGAAGTAAACCAGCAAGGATCATTCAGACTCCAGGTGACTTAAGTGCACCCCCATGCAGTTTGAAAATATTTAATGGGCTATCACAAATTACCAATTATTCAAGTACAAGGTACAAATACATTACCTGCACCATGTAAAAATAACCAGTCAAAAGAGGCAAAGAGAATCATTATTATAATGATTAAGATAATCATTATAATATGCTCCATACATATCAGAAGGTAAAGGGGGAAAAATGATGAGGAGAAATATAAAAAAAATATAAACAAGACCTAAGTTGAATGTGTAGATTGGGTTAGGGGGGGGGTTGGAATATAACTGGTGATGCTCAGGGGTCACTCTTGGGTCTGCATTCAAGAATCACTCCTGGTGGTACTCTGGAACCAAATGAAATGCTGGGATCAAATCTGAATCAACAGTGTGCAAGGCAAGTGCCTTACCCTCTGTACTATGTCTCTGGCCCAAGATATTTAAAACTATTAATGCACCCTGATCTTTAAAAATGTAACTGTGTAAAACACAAAAATAAAAAGAAAGGCGTGCGCAGGCGGTGAGGCAGGTGAAGGGACGGACGGAGGCCAAACTGGTTGCTCAATCGGTTTATTTCATGTCCATCTCCATTCTCCTCTGATTCTCCTCCTGCTTCTTTCTCCCCCATCCTACTTCATTCTCTCTCTCTTTGCCTCTCTCCCGGCTCTCGGTCTCTCTCTCTCGATCTGTGGATATGGCCCCCGTGGATCTGGCCCCCGTGGATCTCGCCCCGTGGATCTGGCCCCGATGGATCTGGCCCCCGACCCACTCTTCCAGCCTAGTTAAATCTCCACAGCATGAGGGGGTTGAGGCATACACATAGGTATGGTCAGCAATAGGGTAAGGTTCTTTTCCCTCAGGGGATGCTTCTCCTAGGACTTAATTCTCTTTCAGCAGGAGGATCCACCCAAGGGCAGAGTCCCATGAATGTGTTTCTCTTCTCCTCAGCCAGCAAACATATAAGAATTCATAATATTAATTATTTTGTATGGACACAATAAGAGATGCATTAAAGCTTATAGAATTGCTCTCCTGGGGCCATCTCAATCTCAGACTACAGTGCTCAGGCCAGATCAGTCTTTCCTATCCCTGGCAGCGTCCCAGTCTCATAATTACTATTGGATCATGACAGCATTTGTCTATGATCAAGCTCTTAACTTATAGTTAAGAATTAGGCACTTTGGCCAGGCCCATCTCGATGCCAGGGTAGCACATAACTCACCGCTTGCCCTGGATCCTTCCCGTCCCACGTCGGGGACCCTACTTTGGGGTGCTAGGAACTGAGGGCAACTGAGGCTTAAGTGGAGAAAGCAGATGCCCAGGAGGGAATATCGAGGCCAATTAAGTCTTAAATTATAAAAACATAATATTGTCTTCTTGTGTCTATACAAAAAAGACATAGCTTTAAAGTAAATTATTCAAAAGGCATAAAGAGGAGAGGAAGGCAATGTTATAATATTCAGTGTCCTAGGAAGTTCTGACCTTACCAATTAACAGAGTTTGATTAGAGGAAGAGCAGATAAACTGGTAGAATTGGTTACAGATAAACAAAGGAATGGGAGTGACTCGGGAGCACTTTGATGGGTGTGACTGATAAACCTAAGCTCCTAGTGGCAAGGGGGAAAGGACAAACCAATGATATCCAACATGTAACAGTTTCTAAGACTACCATAATGGAGAAAGAATGGAGATGAGAGAAAAGTGGACACTATCTGTACTGTATAAGTACTAAAATAGTTTTAAATCTTTTTTCAAAGTCCACAGTTGAAGTGTAATACTTCAATACTTCCCTCTCATGTACTTGAGGGAAAGAACAGAATCAGTAAGGAACTGAAGATTTAATCATGCTAATACATTTATTTTAATCACATTCAAAATACACTCTCCCCAAGTTCACACACACACACACTCACATACACCACCACATATATGCAAATTTAGATTATATTCAGAACAAGTCCCATGACAACAAAGATGTTTTAAATCATACAAAGTGTGTTTTCTCACTGCATTGGAATTAAATTAGAAATTAATGGCAAAAAGAATAGTCTAAAAATCTGGAAATATTTGGAAATTTGAGCACATTTCTAAAAACCGTATGGGTCAAACAAGAAATGAAAAACAAAAGTAAACAATAATTTAAACGAAATAAAATACAACTGTGATGACCACATGATTGAAAGTCTCAGCTCATCAAATACAGAAGCATAATGGGCCAAGAATACCAGCTGCTACATGCTGAAACCAATTTCAGTATTTACAGAAAGGTTATGTTTTTGACAGACTCTAACCAATGACTGAGTGAAGTAGCAATATCAAGGTAGTTCCATACTTAGGAGATGCAGAACTCCACTGCCAAAAAAAAGAAATCTGCCCCAAGGGTTCTCCAGCTGCCATGTGGTGAGGGACCAGGGAGACAGGGCAGTGGTGAGAAGTGCACACTTTGCCTGTGCCAAGACCCAAAGTTAAGCCCCAACACTTCACATCCCTCCTCCGAGAACCATTGGGTATAACCCCGGAACAAAGAGGGCTGTGACTCTGCTGGCTGGGGATACTGCAGGGCCTGAGGAATCCCGCATTTTCAGACTCTACCACTGAAGCTGGGGAGGGCTCCGCTCCCGCAAAAACAAATGTCACAGGGACGGGGCAGAGCTCTCAAAGAGCTGCTCAAAGTCTCAAGTTTATCCTTAAAACCTCACAAGCTCCCTGCACCCTCAAATGGTGAGGACAGCCCTGATGGCCCCTGAGCACCACAGAGCCCATGCAGCCCGGGGCCAAAGCCCCCACACAAACCGTCAGATCCACACAGCAGGACCAAGTGTCACGCGAAGTGGCATCGTGGCCCTGAGAACCGCAGGGGAGACCACCCTTCCCCTAAAACTGATGTCATCTAAGACTGTCGATCTTTTTCCTAAATGTGACGCCCATCTTTATTTTGTAAAAATTTTTGTTTATTTTCATTGAGATGCACAGTTACAAAGTTGTTCGCGATTAGGTTTCAGTCGTATGTTCTAACACAAGTTCCGTCACTCCTTCACCAGTGTACATTTCCCACCACCGATGTTCCCAGTTTCCATCCTCCCCACACCCGACTCTACAGCAGTCTCTGTCTCTGTCTTTCTCTCTGTCTCTGTCTGTCTCTGTCTGTCTCTGTCTCTGTCTCTGTCTCTCTCTGTCTCTCTGTCTCTCTGTCTCTCTGTCTCTCTCTCTCTCTCTCTCTCTCTCTCTCTGTGTCTGTCTCTCTCCCTCCCTCTCTCTTTCCCCTCTCCCTCCCAGCCTCCCTCTCTCCCCCCTGGCACCCCTTTTGGGGGCACTATGGTTTGCAATACAGATACTGAAAGGCTATCATGTATATCCCTCTACCTACTTTCAACACTCAGTTCTTCTCACAGTGATCTTTTCCGACTAATTCTGTCATGTCTGTCATACTGGTCCCTTCCCTATCCTAACTGTGTGGCCTCCTCCTGACCACTTCCGTCCTGTGCTCCCTCCCATTGTGGTTGGTCCCATAATCTCCTGTGGTGACCATCCATTTACACAATTTTCACCTGTAGCCCCTTCGAATATCCTGGAAGCCCACGGGAAGATCATATAGTCCCAGGTGAGAATCAATGAACTGAGAGACTTCTCCCAATCTTTTTCTTTCCTTCACTGAGGTCAGACCTACAATTAAATAACTGTCGCAGCCTCCAACAGCTGCCTCTCATTTTCTAACAGAGGCACTTTCCTTAATAAGCTTCTTGCACATTTAAACTCAACTTGGAAAAACATCTCAAAAGTATTCAAAATATCAAAACAGTATGTCCAAATATATGAGATGTAACTAAAGAAATGGTTAAATGAACATTTAAACTAACAAACTTCAATAATAAAAAGTGAGAGAACTCTCAATAATCTAAGCTACATCCTTTAGAAACGAGTAAGCACTGTAGCACTGTCATCCCACTGTTCATCGATTTACTCGAGCAGGCACTAGTAATGTCTCCATTGTGAGACTTGTTGTTACTGTTTTTGGCATATCGAATATGCCATGGGTAGCTTTCCAGGCTCTGGCGTGTGAGCAGGATACTCCCAGTAGCCTGCTGGGTTATCCGAGAGGGATGGAGGAATCGAACCCGGGTCAGCCTCATGCAAGGCAAATGCCCTATCTGCTGTGCTATCGCTCCAGCCCACTTAGAAACTAATAACAAAATCATAACTCGATTTAGGAGAAGAAGGAAATAATAAAGAGCAGCTATTACTGCAGTGGAAAAGCAACGAAATAGAAAACAGAAAAAAAATAAATCAAAACTGTGAACAGATCCAAAATGTAAATATACGATACACCTCTCACCAGACTTTTTGAAAGAAAAAAAAAAAGACAAGACAAGACATAAATTACCAACATCAGAACTGCAGTAATATAGATTCTACAGGAACATCTCAGTTTACAAAGAAAAGGTCTTTCAAGGGTTTTGTTTGTTTGTTTTTTGACAGTGCTCAGGGATCACTCCTGATGGGGGTCAGGGGAGTGGTACCAGGGATCAAACACAGATTGAATGTATGCAAAGCAAGCACCTTACATGCTATACCACAGTTCCAGCCCAAGAAAAGGTCATATATAGTTCTCTTTTTGTTTTGTTTTAGGGCCATACCAACAGTACTCAGGGATTACTCCTGGCTCTGCACTCAGGAATTACTCCTGGCAGTGGCTGGGGGACCATATCGGATGCTGAGGATCAAACCCGGGGTGACTGTGTGCAATGCACGCTCCTTACCTTCTGTGTTACCTCTCCAGCACATTCTCTTAATACAACCACTAAACTTCTTTGTCACATGTGCACTTTATGTTGTTTTGCTAACACAAAAAATTTTATTTAAATCATAACATTGCTAGAAGCTCTTGGTCCTTTTCAGAAAACTTAAGCCTTCTCAATTCAATTATCTAGGCATTATGAACTCTACACTACCCTGAAACTAAAGAAGATCTGGGTGGTGACTCCAGGACATCCATGACAACATAGACAAAGACTCAAAAAAAAAAAGGTAATGTTTTCACACTGGGGATGGAGGCTCGGATGAAGCATTAGCAGCATTAGTAGCAAAAACTGGAAAAGTTTCTTGTTAACAGGAGGTGCAATTCAAACAGAATGGTAGTGTACTGGAAGTAATCAATTGTGCATTTTAAGAAATACAGAGATTTGCCAAAAATAACTAAATAAAGCCCATGGTTTTCAAATTTATTTACAACCCCAAATATGAGACAAGTTATATTCTAACATAAAAATAATCTGATAGAAATTAAATGGAGAAGAGCAAAATTATACAGGAATAATAACGACCCATGAAACAAAAAGCTAACAGCACTTTCTACTCTAGTCCTATTAATAGTTCTTCTATTAGCATTATTAGAAAAATAGTGACATGAAAAACCACAATACCCTTGGCACACTAATAACTATTTAGATAAAGAAAATTACAGTACCACACTGACAAGCAATGTAGGCTTTGGTCATGCACATATACAGACCTAGTAAGATTACAAACCTGGGATTAGGAGATAGTACAGCAGTTAGGGCACATGCCTAGGATGCACCCAACCAGGGTTTGATTCCTGGCACCACACGGTCCCCCAAGAACTGCCAACTGCAGCCCTAGAGGTCCCCTGAACACTGCTTGGGTGTGGCCCTAGAGGCTTTCAGCACGGCAGGGTACAAAAAGATGCACATCCTCAGGCCCATGTACTGAACCGCCCTTCTAGCTGGCAAATCACTGGTGGGAATTCCCTTCCACTTCCCCAAACACCCACCTCTTGAGAGCCCTCATAAACCTCCCTCCCCAAAAATGGACTGCAACACATATGATAGCCAAGTTTCTCAGGAAAATATTCATAATCATACATGGATTTAAGGCGGAGAAGGTATTTCAAAGGGCTGGAGTGCACGCTCTGATGTAGAAGACATGATTAAATCTCTGGCAACAACTGATCAGAGTAGGCCAGGAGCAACCCCCAAGCACCAAGTCAATAGAAGCCCTTGACTACCCTCAGAGAAAACCCAAAACCCATTATTTCTGCATGGATTTATTTTAGCATTTATAAACATAATGTTAAAAACCTTCAATTTATGATGTTACTAGTAAAACGCTTCTAGTAAAACAATCCTAAGCAAAATGTCCACTCCCCCAATTCAATATTTCCCAAAAATATAATTAAATCCTCATATCTTACTTATTATTTTATTATGATATCTTTCAGCTTTCTCTAAATTTAAATTATATGTTCTTGCTCATATCTCAAAGGTTCTATTTCTAAATACATTGATCATGTTTATGTCTTCTTGGACCCTTTCCAAATTTAACATGTCAGATTTAATTCGTTTTGTCTGGGGGCTGGAGCAATAGCACAGCGGGTAGGGCATTTGCTTTGCACTCGGCCAACCCGGGTTCGATTCCCAGCATCCTATATGGTCCCCTGAGCACCGCCAGGGGTAATTCCTGAGTGCAGAGCCAGGAGTAACCCCTGTGCATCGCCGGGTGTGATCCAAAAAAGAAAAAAAAAATTCGTTTTGTCTGAATTTTAATAGAAAAAATAATAAGAAGAAAAGGTCATTGTACTGGCTTCTTTACTATCAATACATACGATAATTCTACATTTTATCGCGGTGCTGTGATTTACAATACTGTTAATGACATCATCATGAATACATCATTTACAACGCAAAATTATTATAACAGATGTTATAAGTCTTACGAAAACAACAGTAAGAAACACTTAAATTCATTTTCTATTATGTTTATTTTATTAATGAGAATATAAAAAAAGGAGTTGTATTTCAGGTGCCTTCTGTGCTGGAAAAAAATTAGAATTTACATGGTTTGTTTTGGTTTGTTTTTTTTTTTTTTTTTTTTTTTTTTTTGCTTTTTGGGTCACACCTGGCAATGCACAGGGGTTACTCCTGGCTCTGCACTCAGGAATTACCCCTGGCCGTGTTCAGGGGACCATATGGGATGCTGGGATTTGAACCCAGGTCGGCCGCGTGCAAGGCAAATGCCCTACCCGCTGTGCTATCTCTCCAGCCCCTACATGGTTTGTTTTGTTTGGGAAACACTGGCAATGATCAGAGATTAATCCTGGCTCTGTACTCAGAAATTATTCTTGGTGGTGCTCTAAAAGCCATAGGAGATGTAAGGAATCAAAACAAGGTTTGCCACATGCAAGGTAGGTTCCCTACAGATCCAGAAAAGGATGAGGATTTTCAAGTGCCATGTTTTATTCGTGATCTTATCCTGAGACTCAGTTTTCACATCAACAAAACTAGAAATACCACCTATTTTTATGAAGAGGTAAAAACAAAGATTTTTGTGGAGGTAGTCTACACCCAGCAGTGCTCAGGGGTTACTTCTGGCTCTGCACTCAGGAATCATTCCTGGCAGGACTCAGGGGACCATATGGGATGCCTGGGATGGTACTTGAGTCACAGCATGCTAAGGAAGCACCTTACCCACTGTAGCTTTCCAGCCCTGAAAGTTCTGAATGATAGGGCTAGAATATAGCTCAGCTGCAGAGCTCTTGCATAGCATATTTGATCCCTAACACTGTAATAACAACAATAATAATTAATACAAAATGCCATGACATATTTCAAATGGTTCCTCTTCTCCTTCTGCCAGAAATTCAAAAAGACTTTTCTCTGAAATAATTTTTAACAAGTCTGATAGAGATGCAAGAAAGAAAAATTCAGTTCCCATAAAATATTTGTCAAGAGTTGCACATACTGCACCTCCAACAATTTGTCAATTACAGCTCCTGTTTCCCTACACCAGCACTGGTTCCTGAATTGATCGCTCATCTAGTGAGTTATGGTTTTCTAATTTTAGGCCAGTAGTTAGCCTGGGAACCTCTCCTTCACTGAATGGTGTCAGGTGAATAGTACTGACTGAACAGTTAACTGCTCTGACACAACAATGTCACCAGGCCTATACCCAGCAGTGCTGAAGGACCGATACAGTGCTAAGAATCAACTCAGGACTTTTTTGCACATGCTAAGTTTATGCTCTACCAATTGAGCTATCTTTGCACTCCTGCATTTTCCTTTAAGAAATATTTTCTGGTGCTGGAGAGGAAAGGGCTTGCCTTGTGTGTGGTAGAAACTGGTTCAGTCCCTGGTACAACACTTGATCCCCTGAGCAAAACCAGGACTTATCTCTACATGCAAAGCCAGGAGTAAACCCTGAGTACCACAGGCTGTGGCCCAAAAGCCAAGAGAAAAGACAAACAGGTCCATTATCATATACAAATAAAACTGTCCTGCAAAGTTAAAAATTATTAGTTTTCACTTTCTTCTTACACTACGCATATTCATATTTTCAGCATGGACACTGATCCTAAACATCTGAACCTTTCGGTTTACCTATAAAAACCAACATAAAATTATAAAATGCAATCTTTAAATTTAATATTTGAAATAAACAATAAAATAATTTACCATTTTGATGCCTGTGGAAAATGTCACTGGTTTTGAAGGCTTAGGTTTCTCAAGTTGCATTTCCAATTGGGTAGATCTATCTTTGTGCTGAGCCAAAAGTAAAGCAACAGGGAGATCAGAACTCTCCTGTAAAAAAAAGTTAAAGTACAATATGAAATTTTAAAAAGAAACAAATCTTTTATTCTAAATTATGCTTGTCATAAAAGTACTTGATGTCAACCTAGCTATTCACTTTATGGTGAATTTACAAAAGATAATTTATTTTAATGGAGACGTTACTCATGCCCGCTCGAACAAATCGACGAACAAGTGATGCAAGTGATACAAATCGATGACAAGTGATACAAGTGATACAATTCACTTTCTATAATAAGAGAAAGCTGGTTTAGATTCATAAATCAAAATAAGCTGCAAAACAGTAATTTTTATTAAATCAGTATTAAAAAGAACAGAATAGTTTCATTTTACAAAGCCAATCATATCTATTAATTTTTCTTTAAAAAATCATGTTAATCTAATCACAGAGTAGTCCGAAGTATTTTAACATATCAAATATTTATCATCAGACATTAAGTTTACCAGTGAATTTAGACTCGTTTGAAATTGTTTCCCATTAAATTTGGAATAGAGATGTTACTGGTGCCCACTCGAGTAAATCAACGAACAATGGGATGACAGTGATTAGGAAATAATTCTTGCTCTGTTTTACACAATAGAACTACTGTTAAGTATAGCCAAAAGTATATTTATTTTCTAACTAACTCTTAGAAATTAAGTCTAAAAATTTTCAATTAATAGCAAATTGATAGCAAATGTGTAATATACTAAATCATATATAAACCTGCACATAAAACATTAGTAACACAATCAACTAACATTCTTATATGTAGACTATTGTTTATCCTCTTTAAAATGAAATTCTCAGGGCTGGAGTGATAGCACAGCGGGTAGGGCGTTTGCCTTGCACGCAGTCCACCCGGGTTCGAATCCCAGCATCCCATATGGTCCCCTGAGCAGCGCCAGAGGTAATTCTGAGTGCAGAGCCAGGAGTAACCCCTGTGCATTGCCGGGTGTGACCCAAATAACAAAAAAAAAATAAAATAATAAAATAAAATGAAATTCTCTTACAAATATAAAACTGTGGAGTTAAGGTTGAACTCTAAACAAAAATGCAATACAGATTCTTCCCTTTCTAATTTACCAGATAATAAAAACAAAGAACATAAAGAAGCCAAAAACAACAATAAAAAAATCTCTTTCACATATACACACACACAGCCTACAAATTTTTTTAAAATAGCTACTACTTATAATTTAATCCCAAAAGCTATATTGTTAAAATTTCACAGAATAAAAGTGAACACATAATACAATCTAATTTTCATTCCAAATATGACAATGTTTTAAGTGCAACTGTGGCTAATTATAATATTTGAGGGAATTGTTTTTGGGTTACACTTGTGAAATTATTCAAATAACAAGCAATTTGATTTAACTGAATTGTGTAGAAAAAATCTGGACCTAAAATCTTGTATTAGAAATACTCTGCAAAATCAATGTTATAAAGATTAAATTTTTCAAGTGGAAAAACATGTTATTTATAAAATAGAACATTATTAAGGAGCAAAATACTTGTAGCCTGGCTTTAGCAATAATGACTGAAACTGAATATAATACACTGTGAACATACATTTGAAACTTTTCACTCCACAATAAATGCAATTATTAGTAATGTTATGATAACATTAGTATCACAGTGTTAGAAATGCAATGATAACAGAATCTCTGTGAAATCCTACAGCTCTCCTAGATTTCCATTAACACTTTTATAATAGAATACAAAATGAAAGGGCATTTCAAATGGACTAAGGTACACAATGCCTTTTAAAAGCTATTACTATCTCTTCATGTAGCAAAACTAACAGAAGAAAAAATTAATTTCCATTATTGTCAAATTATACTTCCAGTGAATTCAAATATTGTTCCTTACTTCCTATTTATTCTAAAATGTAGATATTATATAAATACAAGACAATGAATGTTTTCACTTCAAAAACTTACTAATCAATAATCTGGCCTTTTAAATCCTAGTTTTATTTTCACACAATAAAAGCACATGAATATTAAGATTCCTAGTAAACAGGTAAAATTTAATAAACATTCTAGGACCCTACAACAAATTTTGGTTCTAAGAAAATCCTAATTTTAATTCTAAATCTAAAATTACTTCAAACCAGTACAAATTTTATATTAGCACTCAAAACTTGGAGACTAGAAAACCTCTGTGAATGTTGAACCAAAACTGAACAGTAGTTCTAGCACCAAAAACAATCTATAGAGTAAAATACTAAACTACGGGTAGCTCACATACTCTTTGGAATAAATAAAATATAGATTCAGACTTTCAAGTTATTTCATTCTTCTTAGCTTTCTGGAACCTACACTAATTGCCTAAAGGTCCATTTAATATTTAAAGAAATTTTAATAAGACTACCTGTAATACTCATTAAAGGCTTTATAATGACCATTTTTAAAAGATTATTTTAACTGACTTTAAGTAAGCCATCTGGCAAACAATATTTCCAATAAAAATCTGTTACTGTGTTTGAAAACAATATTAGCCCATACAAAATTTAAGACATTAGCTGAAGAGAATTTTCAAACAGGAACATAAAAAATTTAATAAGTCAGGACCTTTTAAAAATCTTTTCCAAACTTTTCAAAAGCTTAGTTTAAAGTTAGGATTAAGAAAATTTATTTTTTGACACATATTAACAAATACTAAACAATAAACATGAAGGACAGAAGAGTAAAATCCTGTCACAAACAGTATATTGTAATATATACTTTCATAATACATGACAACCTCAACCTACAACTCTTTTAAAGGGTTAAAAAGTGACTTTTAGCACAACAACCAAAAAATATATATAATAGTAGTAAGTAATATTTGTTACCTAATTAGATACAGAAAATCTAATGTTTGAGTCTAGACAAAAAGTATCAGTGATATATTTTTTATAAAATCAATTACATGAACATACAATAAAAATAAATATTTATTTTATTTTGCTTAAGAATTCAGAAGATAAAAAGAATTCTCACAATTATTCAGTAAGGACTAAATATACATCAACCGTTTAACAGAAAGAAAAAAAAAGAAAAGAGATATTCAGAATTAAAGTTATAAGAACCATTACAAATAAATTTTTTAATGAAAACCAGAAATTCAAACTGCAGTGGTATTCTAAACCAATCTACTGAAATTAATTGTCCTAATGAATACAGTAAATTGCTAAGGATTATTTAACCACCGTGTTACATGATCTAAACAGTGAAGAAAGTATGTGCAGTAATGACTTGCAGGTGAAGAAAACAGGAAGTAGAGGGGACACAGGGGGGGTCTCACAAAAACAATATTAATTCCAGATTATATATAATGTACAACATTGGCGTTTCACATCTTGCTTCATGCCCCACCAAATTAACAGGGAGCTTCAGGCCAATAGTAGTTCAACAAGGCAGCAAAATTTAGTAGTTTTAAAGAAAAAAAAGAATATTTAAGAATAACTGCTATGTAAAGCTGGCGTACCCTCAAAATAAAATCTAATAACCCTTTATAATGTATGGAATATTTTTAAAACATAATAGATTATTTTTCATCTTATGTCTACATTTTGAATTTGGGATTAGTTAATTGTACGAAGGAAAAATATTACCAAAATAAAAGTATGTTTCTATGTATAAAATGGTGAGGAATTTCAGTTGCTGAAGTCATATCTGCCATGTCCAACAAAAATTAATATAAGTTGCTAAGAAAAATATCATAGTCTCTTTTAAATGCTTAAATGCCTCATACTTAGAACCAAATTTAGATTCCACACCTACAAAAGTGCATACAGTACTTATTCTAATACTTAGGATAAGCATCTGCCTAAACTTCATTAATGTCCATAAACTTTCTTTCTTTACTTTCTTATCAACTTCTAATTTAAGTACTCTTATTTCTTCTTTTTATTCACGAACTGGAGTGCTTTTGGGAAAAAAATTAATCAGAGCCATATACATAAGTCAATCACAGAGTACATTTTTTGACATTCTGTGAGACTCTGGGTTCATTCCGAGACCTCACCCCACTATCACAAAAAAAAAATCACATATTTACCAAATCAAAGAATAACAGTTAATCAACTAACCAGTAAAACTGTAGTGATACCTCAGAGAAATAAATTATGTTGATAGAAGGGGAAAAAAATGCAAAAATACTTTCCTGGACAAGAGGATGGTTTTAGTAGGTGTAACTTCATCAGTATTATTATGTTATAAGCATCAAACAATGTACTATCATGAAACACAATAGAAACCTTGATAATTCTCATTTCCTTTCTCTAACAATATTGAATACATGAAGAGCTAACTGCTAAAAAACATAAATAGTTTGCAAATCAGGCCATTTCTTTTTGACAAAAAGATATTAAATAAGGGGGCAGTGAGACAGTACAAAAGGTAGGGCATTTGCCTCGGAAGTAACTAACGCAAGTTCAATCCCTAACACCACATATGGTTCCTGAGCATTGCCAGGAGTGATTTCTGAGTGCCAAGCCAGGAGTAGCCCCTGAGCACTGTCTGATGTGACCAAAAAAAATATATATATATATATGTAAATATATATATATATATACTTTGAGGATCACTGTCATCCCGTTGCTCATCGATTTGTTCGAGTGGGCACCAGTAACGTCTCTCATTGAGAGACTTATATACATACACACACATATATATGGGCTGGAGCGATAGCACAGCAGGTAGGGCATTCGCCTTGCATGCAGCCGACCTGGGTTCAATTCCTCCACCCCTTTCGAAGAGCTCGGCAAGCTACTGAGAGTATCTCGCCCTCACGGCAGAGTCTGGCAAGCTAACCCGTGGTGTATCCAATATGCCAAAATTAGTAACAAGTCTCACATGGAGATGTTACTGGTGTCCGCTGGAGCAAATCGATGAGCAATGGGATGACAGTGATTTATATATATATATATATATATATATGTATATATGTATATATATATATATATATAACTCTTACAGAATAACCAGGACCATTATAAACTTTGCGTGGGATCAAAACACTGAACATGAGAAAAATAGTATTAGTCAGGAGAAAAATACTCTGGAAATAATGTATTAAGATTAGAAACATATACAACCTGTTAACAATGTACAGTTGCATGTTGTTTATAATATTACTTTATTACCTGAGAATTGGTATTGACAAGAAGTTTTTAAAAAATTTAAAATGAACTAAGTGATATGAGTCAGAATGAGAAAGACAAATATTGGAAGACCAAGCAAAGCATATAAAGAAACAAAGCAAAGGAACAGACAAATCTAAATGAAAATAAACCTTATGACACCAAACACAAAACTCTGTCCCAGGTTATCAGACAGGGTAGAGGATCAAAGCAAGAAGGACCCAATGTCCTGTGATAGAGGGATACTGGCACTTTATTAGCTGGGTGTGGTGTGGTAACATATACTTTTGGGTAGTTGTGAATATCTATGCGTAAAAAAATAGAATGTTGCAAACCAATGTTATCTCAATTTAAATGTATGTATGTAGATACATACATACTTCCCCATCCATTCAAATCCTTTTCTTTTTTTTGGCTTTTTGAGACATACCCAACAATGCTCAGGGGTTACTCCTGGATCTGCACTCAGGAATTACTCCTGGCAGTGCTCAGGGGACCATAAGGGATGCTGGGGATAGAACTCGGGTTGGCCCTACCAAATGCCCTGCCAGCTGTACTATCATTCTAGCCCCATCTCTTCCAATCTTAAGAGAACAGTGACCCGTGACAACATCTTGACTATAGTCACAGGTGTAAACTTAAACCAGAGTCACAGAGGAAAGCCCCTTGTGTATACTTGCATCACAAAAACTGTATGAGATAGTAAGATAAATCCTCTTTATTATTTTAAACCTAAATAAATAGTAGGCCCAGGAGATGATTCAAAGGGCCAGAATACATGTTTTGCATGTGGGAGCCCTAGATCTGGTGCCTAATACTGAATGGTTCCTAAAATAACATCAGATATTGTCTCCAAAAAATGAACTAAACACAGGAAAAGAAGTAAAATAAACAAGACAAACACTGAAGAAAGAGAGATTAACAAGCTGCAAAGACGTCTCCAGACTCCACACCAGGCTGTCGCATCCAGGACACTCCAGAGCAGGGCAGGTGAGCTCACCACCAGCCCAAACAGAGCCCAGAGCCTGGCAATGAAAACTCCACACTCCGATCACCACTGTGTTTGCTGCCAGGCTCCACAGGCTCGGATGAGCCTCCTCCAGGAATGAATCTTTGGAAAAACTCAGGTATTATTGTGACCGAAATCTCAAGGCTCTCATGAAGTCGGGGATGAGGGACCTCTCCCCATCTGTCTGTTTTTCCCAGAGACTGGCAGTCATGCCCATAAACTGCCTCTGGTGCCATACAAGCTCATTAACCAGCCAGGATCCAGAGACTAATAAATAAATCTCGAAAGAGACCAACAAGCTGCAGGGATGTTTGCAAATCCCAAAGTCTCCATCCAGTTAAAAAATATAACTCCAGCTATATAATCTCATTCAAAATTTTAGAATTCCTGTAAAGCATCCGCATGACATCTCAAACTGTACACCACTAATATACCAGCAGCAGCAAACCACACTGGATGGGATGTAAAGCCAACCAATCTTGATCAAGAAAATATTAACACACAAAACTTAACCTGTAACATGTTAGTAATCTCTTACACAAGGGCTTAATGGCTCCAGGGTAAGACACAACAATCATCATATACTTTCTTCTAAGGAAATCCTTTTTGATCATTTTAGCAAGTTATTCATAACAAGCAATATAAAATAAGTTATTTAAAGCCTGCTATTGAGCAAGGTTTGGGTGGTGGTTGGGAAAATTGAAAACAATGGTGGTGGGAAGGTGTAATGGTGGACTGGTGTTGGAATGCTGAATGTAATAAATCATTGTGAATCTATAAAAAAAATTTTTTAATTTAATTTAATTTATTTATTTATTTTTGCTTTTTGGGTCACACCTGGCGATGCACAGGGGTTACTCCTGGCTCTGCACTCAGGAATTACCCCTGGCCGTGCTCAGGGGACCATATGGGATGCTGGGATTTGAACCCGGGTCGGCCGCGTGCAAGGCAAACGCCCTACCCGCTGTGCTATCTCTCCAGCCCCAAATTTTTTAATTTTAAAAAAAGAAAACACAGGGGAAAAAAACAAATACTGAAGTGCCCTCAACTTCAAAACCAACGACATTTTTAATCAGAGTTAGCATTAATACATACCAATTCATCTAAAAATGTCTGCTTATTCTTCCTTTTCAGAATCTGTTGGAGTTGTTCTTCTTTCTGTATAAATAGTCTTCTTTGTTCATTTTCCTGTCGTTCTACCTCCAAAGCTTCTTCCAATTCTTCCTGTTCCCGAGTCTAAAAACATAAACAGTTGTCTAAACTTGGTGTCCAAGGTCAATCCTATACTACTTCCTGATGGGGGATCTGATCAGCGGGGGTTTGGGGAGGGCATGCCACAATACTCAGTGATGCTCAGGGTTCATTCCGGACAGTGCTCAAAGGATTTTATGTGGTGCCAGGTAAAATCCAGGGTCTATTGCACAACCTTGGCAAGAGCCTTAGATCCTGTACTATCTCTCCAGTCCCTGAAACTATGTTTCTATGTTTAAGTCAACAGCAACTACCACCAAGTATCACTAATAGGAAAACTCTCACAGAATGACCAATAATGTTTTTTATTTATTTTTATGCACATAAATAATAATTACCAACCAAAAAACACAGTTATAACACATCTAAGTGTTTAACAATAATATAAAATATAAAAACAAGGGGATATGGTGCAGCCAAGAGGTCAACCTGTACTTTCGGGGCAAGTGCATCAACAGCCTGATGGTGCTTCAGGCTTCCTGACAGCCCAAAATTGCTGCTATGCCTTTGGCTAGATCCCAACAACTTGGGACCAAGTTTACCAAGAAATTAAATTAAAGTTAGGAATGTGGGACCCACACCCACAAACCACTTCCAGCTCAGCTATACAAACTCAGTTTATCTGCCTTATTTCAGAGACCCATAGATAAATTTCGAAAGAAATCAAAAGCCACAGTTAATCTTGGACCTGTGCATGGCTGAACAGAGTGGGGTAAATTGGAGGGGGGGGCAGGTTGGCCTGGTGGCCCGCCCAAGCAGAGCCCCCAGTAGCCACTTGCTTACACAATCCAAACTTGCTGCCAAATCCCGGCCTGTCTCCATCTTCTCAGGACGAACCTTACCAAGATATAATCTGCTGAAAATTTTGGTATGTAGATTTAGTAACTGAAATCTCCAGGCTTTCTCAGAGTATAGATGGGCTACCTCCCCCCATCTCCCCGTAATTCTGGAAGCCTCGGCAGTCACATCTACACCCCAAAGCTGCCACCCAATTGAAAGCTACTCCAGCCTTACTGTCCCAGTAAAAATACCGAATGACCTGAACAAACGCTATGACCTCTTATCACCTGTATTGCAAACCATAATGCATAAAAGTAGAAGGAGAGAGAGAGCAAGAAGGAAAGTGCCTCTCATAGAGAGGCTGGGGGTAGGAGGTGGGAAATTAGGGCATGGTGGTGGGTAAACGGGGGACATTGGTGGTAGGAATTGTGCAGTAGTGGAGGGATGGGTGCTGGATCATTGTATGACTGAAACCCAATTATGAACAGCTTTGTAATGGTCAATCTCACAGATATCCAATTAAATTTTTAAAAAATTAATGTGTTCATCCTCAATTCAATCAGCTTAATCAATGGCTTAATAAATAGCAGTTCTCCTACATAAATATATATAAACAATCCAAATAAGTACTCTAACATATATGAAATAAAAGAATTTCATTCAATTATCATCGCTATAAAGTTTTCTGATTATTGAAAAATTATATTTTAAAATAAGACCTAAAATTACATCATTCTTTCACTGTAACTCTCAGTATTATTTTCTACCCTAAAACTAGGAATAAGAGAACTGACTTAAAAAGTACAAACCTCTATTGTAGTGTTAAATAAAGATAATACACAAGGCATGCAGCCATACTAATTTTAATGTATCTTGTAATACACTCAAGGAATCTAAAATGCAAGAAGAGCACTTTATATGGTGCATTTATGATACGAGAAATGAGGCTTCCTTCTAAAAAAATTGAATATAAGTGGAATAAGTTCTTAGAACAAATTCTTTGAGAAGTTTTTAATGGCAGGAAAAAACTTAGATTATAATAAAATCACTGTTCTTCCAAAAATAAGATGAGAAGCCAGAGAAATAGTACAGCAGGTAGGAAGCTTGCCTTGCACATGGCCAACCCGATTAAATCCCCAGCACCCCATATAGATGCCAAAGGCCCCCCTGGAGTGATTCCTGAGTGCACAGCCAAGAATAAACCCTGAGCACCATGGGGTGCAGCCCAAAAACAAAAATTGTAAATAAAAATAAAAGATGAAAATATGAGCTAGGTGATTGAACTACACATTTCTACAGCAACGGAATGTTTTGTTTTTATCTAATCATCATCCAGTGAATGTTGTAACACTATCTAATGATATTAGTTTTAATATCCTTTTCAAAGAAAGATTTTTCAAGGAAATAACTTAGAACCTTCTACATTTGTTAGCATTTTTTCTCGTTATTCTCTTCCATTCTTACAACTCTGGATCCAAATTGCCAGGTTCATTTTGGCAGAAGAGTAAAGGTTGCTACGCCAAGTTCCACAGCTGAAAGTTTCTCAAAAATTCCACAGAGTAAAATGAAATTTACCTTTCCCTAAACATACCTTTTCTTAGACTGGTAGGGAATTGGAAAGAACGTACTTTTAATCCAGGGACAGAAGTTTTATTTCTTTACCATGATCTATCATCAATAACTGTCACAGTGACCAAGATGTCTAGAAGAAATTCAACCAACTTCCATCTTAATTTCCTTATTCAATCCTTCCAGCCCATGTATCAGAAAGCTAACACAATGACAAAAATAACCTGATAGTTGCTCAACCAAACCATTTCCAGTAAGAACTCTAGAAGTAAACAAAATAAATGTTCACATTGTATCCAAGGGCTGAGTAATTGTATATTTAAATTCTTCTTTAATTTTTGCAGTTCTTCCACGGAACATTAATTTCAAAATAAATCCCGAGTCATAGAGATGATACAAAGGTTAAGGCACTTGCCTAGCCTGCAGCTGCGGCAAAGACCCTGGCTCAAATCCCAGCACTGCAAATAGACCCCTAAGCACCCCGCCAAGTATGGTCCTGGAGGACAGCGCCAGGAGGAGTAGTCCACTGGTTGTAGCCAAAAAATAAATTCAAATCCAGGAAGGGGTAGTTCCAACTTCAGGAAGCTTGTAATTCCTTTAGTCCTACCATCCTTTTTATTCTACATGGTACACAATCAGGAGTATCAGCAGCAGCAGCATTTTTAAAGGATTCACATAACGTGTTTCCACAATGGCTTTACTCTATTCCCTTTTTTAAAAAAGGGGGGGACTAGTTAGTATAGTCTTGTCTTTATGCATGAAAACCACATGAGGAGAATCAATCAGTTCATCTAAAGGTATAGTACCGTGGAGAGGGTCGCAACAACCATGGAATTGATGCTCCAAAACCCAGGACTGCAACATTTGCTTTACTGTCACATTTTCTTTTTTTTTTTCCTCTTTTATTTTTTTAATTAATGAATCACCATGAGGTACAGTTACAAACTTGTGAACTTTCATGTTTACATTTGATTTACATCCCTCCACCAGTTCCCATTCTCCCCCACCAATGTTTCCAGGATCCCTCCTACCACCCCCACCCCAACCCCCACTACTCCACCCTGCCTCTGCAGCAGGGCATTCCCTTTTGTTCCCTCTCCGGTTGCTGTCACATTTTCAAAAACCCTGATGCCAGGTGTTTAATTCTAGAGAAATAAAGGGCATATTCCTTGACTGCAATACTCAGAACATCAATGAAAAGCTCAAGTATTTCCTTCATGTGTCTATAATAATAAAGACCTGAAGTGTCTATCTTCTACACCAATGCTAGAAAGGTTGCTATAATTAATCTCAGATAGAACTCTGGACAAAGTCACAATAAAAAGATAGGGTACCAGAACCTAGCATAAGGTGTAAAGTACAGCAGACCCTGGTCCTTGGAGCCCTGCCAGGAACAACACCTAATACCTTAGCAAAGCAGCAGTAAGCCTTGAGCACTAAAGGATGTGACCCAACCAGAGAGACAGAGAAAGAAACAGAGAAACAGAAAATGAAAGTTTCTCTAACACAGAGTTTGTTTCATTTTCTACCACCAATATGAATGATGGAATGTCTGCTGGAATTTGAGTTAGGATATTAAGCACTCTATGGCACACTGACCCCAAGAATAGGTTGTCATGTACATCTGGAAATGGAAGTTGACTTGGATCAATTCTGATAATTACAAATGCTGGAACTCTGGCCACTAGTTGGGTATGTAAATATTTGGGCACCAACTAAAGAGAGCAAAAAGTCTTGCTCAAATTACTAAAATACCAATGTTAGGACAAAGAGAGAGCACAACAGGTAAGGCATGTCCATGCATGCAACCACCTGGGTTCAATCCCCAGTACTGCATATGACCTTCACAGGAGTCATCCCGGAGTCTAGAGCCAGAAGTAAGCCCTGAACATAGAGATCATGGCCTCAACACTCCCCCAATAAAAATCTCTGCTAAATCATAAATAATGACTATATGCTTGATAATAAATATAAGAGTGGGAACTTTGATCTTCTAACAAAAATAATCACAAAACACCATATTTCTTCATGGAAGGAGAAATATCACTAAGAGACGGAAAAATACTTAAGGGGCTAGAGTACAAACCTGGAATATACTGGACCCCAAGTTCATCTCCATCACTGCATGGGAAAGAAAAGAACAGGGGAGGGAGGCGAGGAGAGAGAAGAGGACGGGAGGAAAGAAAAGGGAAAGGAGGGAAAAGAAGGGCAGGAGAGGAGAACAGAGGGGATGGGGGAGCAGAGAGAAGAATCATCCAGCACCACAATCCCACAATCCTACACTTGAAACACTGGTCTGGAGGAAAGAAATTTTGGGATAAAGATGTCAAAGCTACTGCCAGACGCCATTCTGGCAACCTCTAAAACTTCGGTAACAACAGTTCAAGTGGTCACCAGCATGGATTTTGATCTTCATAGTTACATTCCCTGAGGGCAAATTCCTGAGATCTATACCCACCCTTGGCAAATAGCTGAGCTAGTTCAGGACCAAGAATTATCAAGAGTGCTTTCTCTAGCAGATAAGCAGACTCAGTCCCAGTACACTTCTGACTCCCATAAAAAAAAACAAAAGCAAAAAAAGTAGCCTGGAGATTTCCCAAACCATAACCAGTAAGTCAGTGGGTCACTCTGCCTGTTGTGTATTCCTGTCAACCCATAGTTAGTCGGACTCTTTCCTGTCAGCTCCAAAGCGTGCACCTGTCACCCGCTATAACTGAAGCCCCAACTTTCTGTTCAATACACCCTGGCATGTTCCCCAGGCATGACCGCTGTCTCTTAAGACCACAGCAGTTTAGTATCTGCTGGGCACTATTGACCTTCAGGCTCTGGAAGTTGTCCAGGTCTTCTCAAACTTGGCGAATTGGTGCCCCCAAGTACTATCCTGTATCCCTGGTCGCTGCCCAGATCCTCTTATAGATAGACCTGGCCCCAGTCCCTGAGAGAGTCCCATGATCACAGACTCAGTGGGGTGACACAGAAATTTACCAATACATCAAGACTTAAAGGAAGAAAAGTTTTTCCTACTTTTTAAAAAGCCTTTCTGACAAACATCAGGTGAAGGAACTTATTGCCATTAAGCTGGTCTTTCAAGAAGGTATTTTTCTTTGGGGGGATGGAGAAGTGGGCCTACCCAGTGGTGCTTAAAGCTTACACCTGCCTCTGGGCTCAGGAATCATTCCTAGCAGGCTCAGGGGACAAGATAGGGTGCCAGAGATGGAACCCAGGTAGGCCACATGCAAGCACTCTACCCACTGTAATATGTCTCCATCGCTAGGCATTCATTCTCATTAAATTATTATATTATATGTCACGGAGTGGAACTATAGCACAGCGGGTAAGGCGTTTGCCTTGCACATGGCCTACCGGGGTTTGATTCCTCTGTCCCTCTCGGAGAGCACAGCAAGCTACCAGAGTATCCCGCCCACACGGCAGAGCCTAGCAAGCTACCCATGGCATATTCAATATGCCAAAAACAGTAATAACAAGTCTCACAATGGGGACGTAACTGGTGCCTGCTCAAGCAAATCGATGAGCAACGAGATGACAGTGTCAGTGACAGTGATTACTAATACACTTCCAATACAAAAAGTAGAGAATACTTATCAACCAACCAGTTTTAACTTATTTTTCTGAATGACATCTTTGTTTTCCTTTTGGTATATCTCCATTTTCTTTTTGGTGTTGTCCAAATCCACATTGTTGGTCAAGTTGAAAACTGCATCAGAAAACAAAAACATGAAATAATAGCTTAATATAAATTTGAGTCTATATGAAACCAAATAACCACAATTAGTCTTAATCTATCAGATTGTCTTTACAGTACTATTTGTGTCCTTTTACCTAATAGCTATTTTAGAGATAAGTTCTGATTCGGCAACCATTTTCAAGTGAAATATATGATTGTCAAAACATCACTCAGAATATCTAAACATCCACGGGATGGAGAGAGTACAGCAGGTCGATGCTTGCTTTGCACACAGCTAACCCGAATTTAATCCCTAGCATCCCAGATAGCCTCCCAAGTCCCAAGGTGATCTATTCCTGACTAAAGAGCCAAGAATAAGCCTTGTACATCAACATATGTGGCCAAAACCCAAATAAAAAAGAATATTTAAACATCCCAATCATCCCAGAAAACTTAATATATGTGCTTTCAATAGTCACATTAGAATTTCACTCTCCACTGCAACTCAAAATAATTTTAATTATAAATGCCTATACCCATCTGTTTACGTATATAAATTAAGGTTTTATAATGCTCTGAACAATAAGAAGAAATCTGACATATATAAATTCATATTATTAACTACTGCCCCAAGTACCCTATTTGTTAAGTTTGTATTATTCTGTCTAAAAAAGGCTCCATATCATTAATACTCCAGTACCCTATAATTCAACTCATACCTCCCTTGGGTTCCTTGGTAATCTTCTTTTATCCAGTATTATGCCATCTATCTTTTCTTCAATTCTTACCACTTTCTCCAGCTTCTTTCCAAACAGATAAACAGGTTTTATCTACCTTAAATAATGTTGCTCAATGCATGTTTCTATAGATTCTGTGCCCCCTTCGTTTACAACCACCTCAAATATTTCCTAAACTTTTGGATTACAGAAGCTGAGAAGAGTGAAAAGTAAAACTGGAAACCCAACACCCAACATAAAACTATTAAACATACTTAAAAACCAATTTGATGCATAATTTAATTTTTACCTCCCCAAAAGGACAAATTATATCAGAAGACCCGTTTACCAGCAACACTGTTGAAAATTCAGGCTCTTTTAGGTATGTAGGAAAAAAATGCATGCAAATCTTAATTATATTATAAGCAATTTTAAAATTCAGAGAGAAAATAGTACACACAGAAAATTAAAAACCCTCTATCCAATCCTCCAGTTTTTGTACATAAAGTAGAAAAGAAAACAGCAATAGCAGTAAAGCAAGGCATTTGGCCAGGATTTGACATTGGGCATTCTCTATAAATCACACTATCCCAGTGCAAAATCACAGAGGATCCAGGCTAGAAACAGTCCTCAGAAAGGCAACAATGAACTGTTAGTTAACATGTTTACCCAAAATCCAAAAGTAGGAACATCTGGTATAATTTGGCAGGTTATTTTTTGGGTCTAGGAATGGTACTACCACTCACGTATAGGATGAAAAACTGTGTCTCCATCTCGCTCAAAATAACCTACCAAAGCGAACCAAATAGAAACATTCTACTTTCCAACAATGGGAAAACCTCTATTAGTGTCTGCTTTCTTTATTTTTGCCAACTCCTTACAACTTACTCTTTGTACTTAATAACCCGTCTTGCTGAACCACCAAATTAAAAAATTTTACAATCTTTGCATTCCATTTACTAATGTAGACCACTTTTATTTTCATTAAAGCACTTCTGTCCCTTGACTGACTTATTAATAGATTTTTCTAATCTTCTGCCTACAACTACTCATTCATATTTTATTTGTTGGGCTGCTGTTGGAGGTGGTGGTTTTGGGGTCATACCTGGCTGTTCTCAGGGCTCACTCCTGGCCCTGTGTTCAGGAACCACTCCTAGCAGGGTTCAAGGGACCATATGCAGTGCCAGGGACAGAAGAACAGGACTATCGAATGCAGGGAAAGCACCTTTCCAGCTACCTCCAGGGTCCTCAAAGCATACTTTTTAAAAACCAATATGCCCTAAATTATCTCTTCTCTATAAATTCTTATTACTAATATGATTATCAAGTTAAAAAAAAGTAAGACACTCGGGTTTATCAAATCATTCATCTGACCATTTTCCTTTGCATTCATAAGAACTGTCAAGCCCTATAGATTTTACAACCAAAACCTCTTTGAAACAGCTTTTATTCCCAAACAGCCCTGACAATATACTAAGCTGGGACCTTATTTCTCCCTGGATAATTTCTAATAATATCTTATTTAATTTCCTGTCTCCAGAATCTTTAGATTTTACCCGATATCCAATGCCACTCTTAAAATATAATTCTGCCAGACTACTATTTTGTTTGTTTCTTTTTGTTCTGGGGAGCCATATACAGTGATGCTCAAGGGTAACTCCTGGCTCTGTACTCAGAAATAACTCCTGGCGGTGCTTGAGGAACCATATTGGATGCCAGCTCAAGCCCCGGTCAGCAGCATGCAAGGTAAGTACCTTAACCACTGAACTATCTCTCTAGCCCTAGACTAGTATTTCTGAAGCATCCCTATAATTATCTTCTACCTTCTCCCATTCCCACTTTCTTCACTCCTTAAGGAAGGAAGGAAGGAAGGAAGGAAGGAAGGAAGGAAGGAAGGAAGGAAGGAAGGAAGGAAGGAAGGAAGGAAGGAAGGAAGGAAGGAAGGGAGGGAGGGAGGGAGGGAGGGAGGGAGGGAGGGAGGAGGGAGGGAGGGAGGGAGGGAGGGAGGGAGGGAGGGAGGGAGGGAGGGAGGAAGGATCCTTACCAATCTGGTTTCTCTGATTACAGTTCTGCCTAGAATGCCTGATTCTTTTTAACTATTGAAAATATACCCAATTTAAAAATAAAAAATTTATGTAACTATTCAAAGAGGCAGTCAGTAGCAATGTCCTATTTTTATCATTAAATAGTCTCTTCTAAAAGAAAATATATATACCCAATTTTTAAATGCCTACATAAATATGATCTCTTCCATAAAGTTATTCTTGACTCCCATAACTTGAGAAAACTTCCTCCTCTTATAAATGTCAAAAATATAGACAGCTGATGTAAATTTACCTACCTTATATACTATATATACACATACATGATATTCCTTGCTTTGCATTTCATCTTGCATTCAAAGATCATATCTTACACACTTCTTAGTGTCATCCAATCATAAAGAAGGGAAGGGGAGGGGAGGGGAGGGGAGGGGAGGGGAGGGGAGGGGAGGGGAGGGGAGGGGAGGGGAGGGAAGGGAAGGGAAGGGAAGGGAAGGGAAGGGAAGGGAAGGGAAGGGAAGGGAAGGGAAGGGAAGGGAAGGGAAGGGAAGGGAAGGGAAGGGAAGGGAAGGGAGATAGTACAGGGGAGTTGACGCACTTATCCTACACGTGGCTGACCTGGGATCGGCCAAGATACAGCACAGGGCCCCTGAATACTGATAGGGTTTGCTCCTGAGCACAGAATCAGAAATAATTTCTAACCTCTCCTTTCCATTCAATGTGGACCAAGCACCACCTCCCCTAAATAAGAAAGAAAGGAAAAAATAATTTAATGATTATCCACTGGGCTCCCAATACTGTTGTGAATAAAGAAGCTATCTTTTTTTTAAAAGAAAAATCTCATTAAAGAGATAACCCTACATATATAAAATTAAAGTAATAATACAAGTAATATCTAATCAAGTCACAACAGAAGACAGTGAAAGTATCCTTACTTTAATCATTGAATAGTATTCTGCACTTCAGCAGGTGAGTGTTTATTAAAGGAATAAGCAGCCCTTCAATTTATTGGACTTGAGTCTCATCACAGGGCTGGAGCAATAGCACAGCAGTTGGGCGTTTGCCTTTCACACGGCCGACCTGTATTCGATTCCTCTGCCCCTCTCGGAGAGCCTGGCAAGCTACCAAGAGTATGGAGCCCGCACCGCAGAACATGGCAAGCTACCTGTGTGTATTGGATATGCCAAAAACAGTAACAATAAGTCTCTCAATGAGAGATGTTACTGGTGCCCGCTCGAACAAATGGATGAGCAACGGGATGACAGTGACAGTGAGTCTCATCACAGTGAATTTTTTTAACTGCTCTAAAATATAAAATACATTGAAAGGGATACAGAGGCTTGAAATTTTCCATCACTGCCAATCAATATCACTGTCATTCCATTGCTCATCAATTTGCTCAAGCGGGCACCAGTAACATCTCCATTGTGAGACTTGTTATTGTTTTGGCATATCAAATACACCACGGGTAGCATGCCAGCCTCTGCCGTGTGGGTGGGATACTCTCAGTAGCTTGCCGTGCTGAGAGGGATGAAGGAATCGAACCCGGGTCGGTCTCATGCAAGGCAAATGCCCTACCCGCTGTGCTATCACTCTTGCCACTATTATTATTACTACTAGCTCACAGAATTTATTCCACTTCATCTTTAGGCCAATTCTGTAAAGTATGGGGTACATATAAGTGACTTTCCCTGTTGCGTATATAGGGACGCTAAAACTGAGGTAATACAAATTAACCAGCAATCGTCATAACTTAGACCTGGTTTCTGTAGGAGTAGATTCTAAAGCATCGCAGAAGAAACATCTTAGATACTACATGCTTATGATCTATAATTAGAATGTTCTAAGTCACCATTACTCTGTATGCATTAAATGCTTTCATTATGCACTAAAAGAAATGCAATTTACAAATAAATGTTAAACATGCTGGGGCCAGAGATAGTACAGCAGATGAGGCGCTTGGCCTGCATGCAGCCGACCTGTTTTCAATCCCTAGCACCCAATACAGTCTCCTGAGCCAACCCTGAGCAGAGCCAGGAGTAAGCCATGAGCACCACAAAGTGTACCCCTCCCTGCAAAAAAATTAATCATACTGGCCCTTTTCCTTGGTGTTTTTGTCTTTAATATTAGATTAAATCAGAGTTCCCTCTACTCTGCTATCAAACTCACCCTTCCTTCAAAGAACAGCTTATCCACATCTTCCCTGAAGTCTTTTCTTTTTCTGCTTGCTTGCTTCCTTCCCTTTTTTTGGGGGGGAAGAGGGGTCTTTTTGGGTCACACCCAGTGGTGCTTAGGGGTTACTCCTGGCTCAGCACTCAGGAATTCCTCCTGGCAGTGCTCGGGGGACCATATGGGATGCTGGGGATCAAACCGGGTTGACCGTGTGCAAGGTAAATGCCCTACCTGCTGTACTATTACTCCGTCTACTCCCCACCCCGAAGTCTTTTCTCCACTAAAAAGCGCAACTAACTAGTGTTTTTTTCTTGCCATTCACTTTTACCTTTGATGATAGAAAATATTAATCTCTATGAACCCAAAATTGTGTCCCACATACCCTGGGAATTCATTGATTTGACAAACTGAAGGAAACTATTAGAATATGCTCCAGGTACAAGGGACCTGGACATAATAACAAAAAAGTGACGATGCCAGAAAGATGATCCGGTGGATAAGATGCTTGCTTCGCACAATACCAATGCAGGTTTCACCTTTGGCACCACATGTGATTTCCTGAACTTTCCCAGAAGTGAGTCCTGAGCACCGCTGGGTATGGTCCAAAGCCAGAGAAAGAGGAGAGGGGTGGGCTGGGTTTTGCAGTTGTTGTTGTTTGGGGGCCATGCCCAGTGGTGCTCAATGGCTGCTCCCAATTCTGGGTGTTGCGTACTCCCAAGTCTAGCTGTTTCCAATGGTGCGAGGTAGACCATGAGGTGCTGAGAAACCAACTCAGGACTCCCAACATATTAAACAGCCACTCAGCGAATCGAGCTGTCTATCTGGCCCAAGACCTGTGTCTGAATCCAGGTTATGGATTTCATCTATAACAGGGCAATAAAAAGAAATCCCATAGAATGGAATGACGTGTGATATTCCAAAACAACAGTTTAAGATAGGATAGGTACTAAAGTAAAGAGACTGGGTAATTTCTCAGATTCTTCTCTGCTTTTCAGGGGTGTAGTGGCGTTTCTCACTATTTCACCTCATTGTTACCATGCTGTTTACTTTCAAGAAATGCATTTGCTCCCAAAGCAGGTACTGGTTAATATACTGAACTTTCTTCCTTTTTGTTTATTTATTTATGGGGGTAGGGGAATGGGGGTGTGGGGTTCCACCCAGCCGGGATCAGAGGCCAGTCCTGACTGCTCAGGAGTGAAGTCTGGCAGCGCTTAGAAAACGGAATCAGATTTGCATCTTACCTCCTGCACTCTCTCTTCGTCTCCTCCCCTTCCTTACTAGAACCACTTCCACTGAGTCACCTTTATTGTCTTATTTTTGCTAATATGTCCAAAGTGTTTTTTCCTTCCTGTCATTTCTTCAAAAGCCCCATAGCAAAGTGGGAATCATCCCTCAGTCTTACTGCATCGTGCCTGTTGCATCACCCCCTCTTGCCTTGGCTTTCTCATTTGAAATATTGCTAGGGCAGTATAAAGACTCAGCCAGATCAGATCTACATGTGAAGTGCTAAGTGTGGTCACGATGTTCATTACCGCGGGCAATTATGCTCTGTTCTCTGTAGTATTGCTCAAACGGGCACCAGTAACATCTGCATTGTGAGATTTATTGTTTCTGTTTTGGCATATCGAACATGCCACGGGTGGCTTGCCAGGCTCTGCCATGAGGGTGGGATACTCTCAGTAGCTTGCCAGGCTCTCTGAGAGGAACGAAGGAATCGACTGAAGCAACAGCACAGCAGGTAGGGTGTTTGCCTTCATGAGGCCGACCCAGGTTCGATTCCTCTGTCCCTCTCAAGGAGCCCAGAAAGTGACCGAGTGTCCTGCCTACACGGCAGAATCTGGCAAGCTACCCGTGGCATATTCGATATGCCAAAAACAGTAACAACAAGTCTGACAATGGAGACGTTACTGGTGCCCGCTTGAGCAAATCGATGAACAATGGGACAACAGTGTGACAGTGCTCTATAGTATGTATAATACTAACGCATGTGACATGGAAGTAGCAATATGAGGTACTGTGATAAAAAGTGGCAATATTAACTTGAAGAATTACAGGACCCATGAAAAAAGCTTGTAGTAAGAAGAAATAAACCAATGCTGAAATTCATAATTACCATTACCTTTCATAACTATAGATTTAAAATTAAAATGCCCATTATAATTATAGAACTGAATTATATAGAAAAAGTTAGGGCACAAAAAAAACACAGGAAAAATAATAACCTTATATCCTGTGGAACAAATCTGAGAAGGTATTTAAATTGGTATTTGAATTCTACTAGAAGTTTTACAGCAATTTAAGAAAACAATCAAAACTTATCAGCAAATTAGATAGCACACTATTGACTTGAAATTTTCACTATTGATATCAGAGAGATCAGACAGAATTAAGATACTAGGTTTCATCCCGCTGAACCGGGTAAGCATCCCCAGTACTACATACGGCCCTGAGTACTGCCAGGGGTTCTTCCTGAGCACGAAGGTCAGGAATAGCCCCCCCAAGCAACAGAAATGGCAAGACAGTGATAGTAGTAGCAATTCTTAAAGACATAAACATTTCATTCTTTAATGGTTCTACTTAGAGTTCAGAAATAAAGTTAATTCTAAGTGAAATTTATGCTTCTATTTTTTTTTTCTGCAGAGGGAGGGAAGTGGGTGCCTCCAAAGCAGTACTGAGGAGGAACAGAGACCCCTCCCTGGCTGTTGGATTCTTGCCCAACCAGCCAGGGCAATTCAATGAAAGAACTGGAAGATATGATGCTGCCCAGGCACTTCAGTGCCAAGGATTACTCAAGTGCAGTGCTCAGAAAATAACTGTGATGCTCAGGAACCATGCAGTGGCAATACCAGGGATCAAATTTGGCCAACTCCTCTACTCTCTGGTCCCTGTTCACACTTTTTTATGCATATTAATAGTTCTATGAATTCTAATAAAAGAAAATAACTAATTTGTTTTACGTATCTATTTTAAAAGCAAAGATGACAATATATTAGACATGTGCAAAAAGAAGCAAATCATAATCACAAGTAATAAATCTCTTTCCTGAAAAAGGTGAATTACCACTTTGAAAACTCTGCAGATGAAGCAAAACTTAGTCATACCTCAATGATCGGATTGGTATAATAGCTTTTAAGAAAAAGGAGTATAAGATAATTTTCTATAACAATCACTTGCTCCTTTATCTGGTTACTATTTTAGTTCAGATGTTGACCTGCCTTTAGTCAATACTTTTGTCAAGTATTAAAGCCAACAAAAAACCTATTGTGCTCTTTGAAAGATTTAATGTTATTTAAGTACAATTTTGAAGTCATTTTGACATCAAGAATTTATAATTAAAGCCCTTGGGACTTTCTCACCCTTTAAAAATAAGCATACCCCGAATCAGAAGAATAATCTGTTTATTATGAAGCTAAGACCAAACCTCTGAGGTATTCCCTGGGGTAAAAAGGAACAAGAATCTTTGTTTAGATTGTCAAAGCCACAGAAAAGAGCCTATTGTTAATGCTATAAGAAAGTTCATCTTCATGTATGCCCCTTCCATTGTAAAGCTGTTAGGGAATTATTCTAATTATGGTATTTTAATTTTTTATATTTGCGATGTGCAAATGATTCTTAATAAATGTACATAACATAATGATCAACCTTAATTTCTCACACACTGACTCCTTTGCCACCCTACTAATTCTATTTTCCCAATCAAAGCCTTAGCATCCTTAACAGCACACTAATACCTACAAGGTCGAGTTTAACTTCTTAAGCTCTTTCAAAATATGTCCCCAACCAATTTTTCTCCTCACTTCTCCCATTAGCCTTCCAGTAAACACCCTATGCTCTGGATTCAGCAAACTGAAACACTGTACTAAGAAAAGTATATACTTATATCATAATAAACTGAACAATGTCACTTAACTCTACTACATAAGTAGTAGAATCTAACCCTAAAAAAATTAAAAGACATATATCTAAAACTAGTCTTTTCCAAGAGTGGGATGGGGTGGGGGTGGCAGGAGGGATACTGGGGATACTGGTGGTAGAAAATGTGCACTGGTGGAGGGATGGGTGTTTAATCATTGTATGATTAAAACTCAATCATGAAAGTTTTTTTAACTATCTCACGGTGATTCAGTTAAAAAAATAAATAAATAAAACTAGTCTTTTCTTCATTTCTTTACTTTCAACCTAATTAAACAATTAAAATATACTGCATCATCTCCAGTTCTTATTATCTTAATTTACACCACACAATTGTTCAAATTAATTCAACCTTGCTCTACTCTTTCTACCACACTTAATTTGGGGTTTTTCTGGAGGGGAGGAGGCATTTGGATTTTACGTCACACCTGGTGGTACTTGGGGGTGACTCCTGGTTCTGCCCTTAGTAATCACTCCTGGTGGGCTCAGGGGAACATATGGGTTGCCAGGATCAAACTCGGTTGGCAGTGTTCGAGGCAAGCGCCCTACCAGCTGTACTATTGCTCTGGCCCTCTACTACACTTTTAAATCAAATGAGCAAACCTGCTATCACCCTTGACACATATCTAATACGTCTCCACTATCTATTCCCCACTTATTATCTACTTTAAGCCCTCATTTCTGATCCAAATGGCTATAATGCTACCCTAAAAATGCTTTCTCAGACTCAAGAATCTCCTTGTCAATATTCCACATCACTACCACATTCCTACTCACTGCTGGATATAGAAAAAAATATAGATTTTTTTGGCTTTTTGGGTCACACTTGGCAATGCACAGGGGTTATTCCTGGCTCATACACTCAGGAATTACCTCTGGCAGTGCCTGGGGGACCATATGGGATGCTAGGAATTGAATCCGGATCAGCTGCATGCAAGACAAATGCCTTACCCACTGTGCTATTGCTCCAGCCCCAGTAGAAAAAAATTGTACTCCGACAAACTTAGTTTTCACTGACAAAGGTCTAGTCTGGGTTAAACGCTTAATTTTTAGTCACTTCTCATATTCCCATTATGAGTTAACAAATTATTTGCTCATTCTCCAACATGACCAACACCCTTTCATCTCCGTGACTTTGTCTTTTGCTCCAAATGTTCTTTCACTTCTCTACCTAGTAAACATCTCTCCACCTTTTTTGTTTTCATTTATTTGCTTGTTTTGGAGTCACACCCAGCATTGTTTAAGGGCTGCTCCTTGTGAATCAAATTCAGGTCTCCAGAATACAAAGCATGTACACCTGCTCTTTAGGCCATCTCCCGTGCCTTTCAACTCATCTTTTAAGAGCAAACTCAAATGTTACCTCTTCTTCAAACCTCACAACAGTATCTTTATTTCCCAATGTTGAAATGTTTTGTTTCCAGTCCTCCCGTACTATTTGACAAATAAATGTACGTGCTATTTTAAAAATAAAACAATTATTAGCTTACACGGTATCTCATTTAGAATCGACTTAAGTGACAGAGATCATGTATTCCCTAGCTAAATAAAGAAGTTCACATAGAACAGTGTCTGATGAATTGAGCCGATGCTTAGAAAATGACCAAATTAATGGGGTAGATCCCAAGATTCATCAACAGGTGCAAATGCAATGTGTAAAGAATACAATTAGCATAAATGAACAATGGTTCCAAAGCACAAGATCCCAGAAATCACTGTATTATTTCCTACACAAGCCATTTGCTATAAGTTAACAAAGTGACCTTATATGTAGATATTTTTTAAGTTTCAATGAAAGTGAAATAAGGGTCAGGAAGATAGCTGAAAGGGCAGGAGTGCATGCTCTGCATACTTTAGGCCAGGTTAGGCCCCTGACACCATATGGAATCTGTGCTTAAGTAGGCCCCAACCACTGCTAAGTGTGTCCCAATACACAAAGGCATCCTTTTGACTAATTACAAGCTCTTACCATACCTCACATGGCTCACACTTACACCTCCTGTCACTGTGTGAGAACCAGTTGGTAAGGAAAGGATCTCTCAGCCTAATCCCTCAGAGAGCTTCCATTTGAGCAAACTATAAAAATTCATTTCCCAGAGCAGAGCAGACACAATGAGGAAACCACACAGAAGCCAAGCAAGCACAATGGTGGAGAATATTAGCACAAAGGGCTCTGCCCCGTACCAATAATGTATGTAACTTCTCAGATAACGACTATTAAAACACTAAGAATAGTTAATGAGGGACCAGAGAGACAGACAGTACAGTAGGTAAGACTCTTGCCTTGCGTAGTTGCTAATGTGTGTTTGATCCCTGGTATCCGACATAGCCCCTGAGCCCACCAGGAGTAGAGAGTAGAACTAGGAGTAAATAAGTAACCCATCCCTGAGAGTAAAACTGGGAGTAAATAAGCCTGAGCACCGCAAGATGTGGCCCAAAAATGTAAAGAATTTCTCAGAGTTGAGGACTACAGGTATTCAGGTCCCCACAAAAAAACAGATCCAAATAAAAAAAAAAAATCCTCCAAAGACACTCTATAATCAACATGGCAAAAACCAAAGAAAGAATATTGAAAGTAGCATGATCAAAGGAACTTACGTACAATCTAACTTCCATATGAATCATAGCAGGTCTATAAAATGAGTCTACTGGCCAGCAGAGATTAGTGTTATATGTTAATATATGTTAAATATATATGGAATATATGTTAAAAAAAGTATATGTTAAAAAAAAAGCTTCAATGAAATAAACACCTATCCAAGAATACTCTATCAAGATTATCAATCAGATTTCAAGGAATGATCCAAAGGTTGATGGCCAATAAACAGCTTACGACCATTCATATAGCCTTGAAACCAGTTTTGCAAGAAATATTAAAGGAGCTTATTTAAAAGACAAGTCAAACTTCTCAACACTTTACCATTAAGTATGGCATTTATTCATGGCAGTTATGATTGACCTCTACTAGTTTGTGTATTTCTAGTTTGCTAAGAATTTTGTACTCGTTAAATAATAAATTAATGTTTCATTTGTTTTTAATATTCTTTCTATTCAGGTGGTATTTTTTACATCTATAAATAATTTTTCTTTTATCTATTAATGCAGATACTTAAGCATTATCTATAATATTTTCTAACATAAAGCCAACATCATCTTTCTAGTATAAAACATACTTTTATAGGACTATGTCTATTTTCCATTAATACTTTTTAAATTCTCCTCTCCTCATTCCTGCTAAATTGTGTTATTTGTAAGATTTATCTATTTCAGGGGCTGGAGCAATAGCACAGCGGGTAAGGGGTTTGCCTTGCACACAGCTGACCCAGGTTCGATTCCCAGCATTCCATATGGCCCCCGAGCACTGCCAGGAGTAATTCCTGAGTGCATGAGCCAAAATTAACCCCTGTGCATCACAGGGTATGACCCAAAAAGCAAAAAAAAAAAAAAAACCAAAAACCCAAGATCTATTTCATGTAAATTTTAAAATGCATTAACATAGATTACTTGTACTCTTAATTTTCAAATATATATATCTTAGAAAAATATAGTTTTTAGAAAAAATGTTTTATCAATTTTACCCTTTACAATGGAATTTAGAGGTTTAATTGTATTCATCTGTATGAATACTCTAGTGATGTTGTAGTATTGAAACAAGATAGGCAAAAAAACTAAATAATGGTATCATAGTATAAATCATAGTATCTGAATAAAAAAAAGAGACAAACAATATTTTAAGAATAAAGAAAAGGTACTTAGACTACTCTAACTTCTAATTCTACAGTAACATTAATAGAATGCTACTTCAACACTTAACTATTTCAAAATATTTTCAAAATGCTCAAGACTCTAATAATACAATATGGCTTTAGTTATCACACCTGCAATTAGCAAATACTATTTTTTCAAAATCTTTGTATTTTTTACTTTTTTACTTTAGTACACCATCAACACATAGATGATACCACCTTTCTGCTCAACTACGTACTACCTGAAATATATTTCCCTGAGACAAAATGTTTGTCTCTTAAATGTATCCGTTACCTAAGTATGCCTTCAACTTAACATTCAAGCATAACAGAAAGTAATTGGGTAAACAGCTATCACAACAAAACTTTATAGAGATTTTTAAGTGAGATGTTCTTCTAGACAATTAAAAACAAACAAAAAAAAATTTTTTAAACACCACAATTATAAAAACCTACCGATTTCTTCCACTTCTTCCAGGAAATCATTATATTCTCTCAGACTAGGAAAGTCTTCTTCTCTTTTATTGTATCTTTAAGAGAAGACAAAAATCAGCACATTAGATATCACTTGCTTTCAATATTATTTAATTGGCTTGCTCTTACCGAATTAATATAAAATACAAAAGACTGCTTGTATAAAATATTATTTTCTTGAACACCAGGTATATAACTAGGCCAAGAATGTTAATACTAAATTCAGTGACTACAGTTGAATACAATCAGAAGTAGCACTGTAGTCCCACTGTTCATAGATTTGCTTGAGCGGGCACCAGTAACGTCTCCATTGTGAGACTTGTTACTGTTTTTGATATATCGAATACACCACCGGTAGCTTGCCAGGCTCTGCTGTGCGGGCAGAATACTCTCGGTAGCTTGCCAGGCTCTTCAAAAGGGACGGAGGAACAATCAGAAGTAAACAGTACATATTATAAATACCTTTAGGACTTGGGATAAGAAAAAAAATTGAAAAATGAAATAATAAGAAGTTAGCCTAAACAAGACCTATTATTTATTCCCAGTAATAGATTCAGCCTGGTAGCCCCAGAACACTTCAAGGAATAGTCCTGGTGGCCTCCCATGGACCACTGCTGGACACAGTCATACTCTAACAGGTCAAGTACTAGTAGGTATAGACAATAAATAAATAAACAAATAAATAAATAAAGGCTTAAATAAATAAAAATAAACTATAACTAACATTAACACAATTTTCTCTAATAGTCTTCAAATCTCAATTTAGATATTACCTACCTTGCCTCATCTTACATCACTGACCCACACCAACACTCAGGTACTCCCTTTTTAGAATCTTTCTTAATTTATAAATCACATATTGGTTCTGTTTGCCTGTTTTAGGGTACATATTATGTATAATATCTATAACAAATTGTTTGCACACTGCTTGTACTCAAGTAGAATGAGTTAAATTAAAGAATTAGACTCAATTATACTCAATTCTATTTCATTCAAATTATTTTAATTATTTTAATTAAATTAAAATAATTAATTAAATCTTTAATTATTTTAATTAAAGAACAAACAGCAAATATTATACCAAAAATCCAGAGAATCAACTCTTTCCTAACAAGATAATTAATATTACTGTGTCTTCTAAGAACTTAACCCAAAGGATACTCCCCTTGGTCAGGAGTATTGCCCCTGGAGAGCATCATGGGAGTGCCAGAGCGACTACAACCAAAATATGCGCAAGCTCCACAACTGTGACCCCCAACAAAACATGTGCAGGCACTGCAACTTCAGTGCAATCCCCAGTTAGCACCACTGCCAAGTCTACAACCCACCACTACCTGATACATGATGTTCTAGTGAGCACTAAACTGAACGTGCACCAATCATAATTAGTCACCCAACCTTCTCCAACATATAAACGGTCCAGCTCCACAACTAATCTTGGAGAGACGCTTCACTGAGGTTGGCCTGGTTTCTGGGCTGAGATCTCTAGAACCTTCTTGGGATGGGAGGAGGCTGAATCCCCACCCTGCCAGAAGGTCCAGGCCCCCACCCACACCCAATTTCCTCCATTATATAAGCAGCCCAGTTCCATGGTTAATCTCAAAGAGACACCACGCTGCTGAATCATCCCAGTCCCACAGCTCCTGGAGTGTGGCTGCATATGGAGCTGCGCAATATCTCCAAATTTCACAATCCTGACAGCCCAGTAGGAACTCAGAAAATTAAACAGGAAGACTGCATAGAGGCCCACTAAGCAAAAGGAATGGACAACAATACAGAAGGCTCATAACAGCTGACTAAATTCTCAGACAATGACTTCGGTAACACCATTGTGCAATGTATGTTGTAAAAGTGATATAATGAAAATTATTTTGTGACTGCTAAGGGGGAAGATTTAGGGGTGGTGGGAATAGGGGGGACATTAGTGGAGGGAAGATCACACTGGTAGGACTGGTGTTAGAACACTGAATACCTAAAACAACTATATTATGAACAACTTTGTATATCACAGTGTTTAAATAAAATTTCAAACATTAATTTAAAAATCATGTTTAATACAATTTTTGAAAAGATCACAAATAATTATATGTGTAGCCTCCACCCACTGGAACCATATCAATAGAGAATAGAAGGAGGGAAAATGGAAGATTATAAAATAATAAGTAAGGTCTTTTTGGAGTGAATCCTTCAAGCAATAATACTTACATCTTTAGTACTTTTTTTCTAATCTCAACCTCCTTATCAACAGCAGGATCTTCAAAGAGCTGCACCCTAAAGTTGCTTTTTCTCAGTGGAATGTCACATTCAGGACAATTTCCAGCTCCTCTCACAAAAAGTAAATCCACACAACTTTCACACCTATAAAAAGAAGAATACATCATAACTTTTAAGCCAGAATTCAAACCCGCTACAAATCAATATATATATATTAGCTTTTTGGGGTTTTTGGGGTTTTAGTTAATTTTGGTTTGTGTGTGTGTGTGTGTGTGTGTGTGTGTGTGTGTGTGTTTGGGGTTGTGTGTGGTGTTTGTTTCTGATTGGGGTTGGGGTTAGAGGCCAAAAATAAGGCAATTTCACCCCTGGAGAAAGATCTTTCTCATCTGGAGCTTATTTTTCAGATATCCCTTGAGATACCAGTTTCATTTTACAAATTAAGTAAAAATTCATACATTAAAAAATTGAGTTGGGTGATTCATGGATAAATCTTGGAAAAGTTCAACAAGTTTCAGAGATGCCTCCAGACCCCACGCCAGGCTGAGTCGCATCTGGGGAACCCCAGAGGGAGGCAGGTGAGCCCACTACCACCCAAGAAGAACCCCGGCAGCTGAAAACCATCATAATCCAATAGACACCGTGACCCTGGCCAGACTCCACAGGCTCTCAACAAACCTTATCCAGGAATGAATCTGTTGAAAAACTCAGGTATGCGGGTTTTGTGACCAAAATCTCAAGGCTCTCATGGAATCAGGGATGAGGGACCTCACCCCATCCCCCTGTTCTGGAAGCCTGGCAATTATACCCATAAACTGCCTCTGGTGCCATATAAGCTCATTAACCGGCCATGATCCAGGGACTCATAAATAAATCTCAAAAGAGATCAACAAGCTGCAGAGATGTTTCCAGACCCCAAAGTCACCATTCAGTTAAAAATTTAACTATAGCTGTCGTTCCCCATTCTAAATTTTAGAATTTTTGGAGCATGAAGCTTCTCATGCTTTTCACCAGTGAAATACCAGGAGTAGTATACCACATTGGATGGGGTATAAAGTAGAAGGCAACCAATCTCGATTAAAATATTAGCACAAAAGGCTCAATCTGTAATGTAATGTTAGTAATTTATTATACAAGGGCTTAATGGCTCCAGGGTGAAATACAAAAATCTTCACACACTTTCTTCTAAGGAAATCTTTGATCATTTTTAGCAAATTATTGATAACAAGCAATGCAAAATAATTTAGAACCTGCTATAGGGGCAGGCCTTGGTGGTGGTTGGGAAACTTGGAAATAATGATGGTGAGAAGGTGTAATGGTGGTAGGATTGGTGTTGGAATATTAAATGTAATAAATCATCATAAACAACATTCTTAGACAAAATTTTAAAAAAGAATAAGAAAACAAATACAGAAAGTGTTACAATAAAATTAATAAAACTAAGAATAGCAATAAAAAACAAAAATTGAGTTGGGACTAAGAGGATTTAGAGGTAGAAGGACAGGAAAAAGTTAGAGAAGCCTATTAAAATATAACATGTTTCTATTCTTGGTCCAGTTACGTCCCTTAGATCTTGACAAGGCCTCTACAAAATTGTATAGTTTAAAGAGCCTGCTTATCACAATCACTAAATCAAAGATTTCTTTTAGACTTATAAGGAAGCTTTTAGAAAGTTTCATAAGAAATTGAGCAAATGAGATGATAAGGAAGAGGACCTACTTGAGCAAGACTCCCCTTGGGCCTAACAAATGGCAGTACCCAAAATCACCAGACTTCTGCCATGAGAGATTGTAGAGTGACCACTTCCAAAAGTTTTAATTAAGGTAGGCTGTCCAAATAAACTAATGATTTCCTAGGTAAACCAGGTTTTCCAATTGACAATCACTCTCCTCTTAGGTGGCACATTTAGAGTTTAGTTGGTAAAATAAGGAGGTGGAAAGGTTAACCTCACCTCTCTCTACCTTAACTCCTAGAGATCAGTTTAAGAACTAGTAATGGTTTTTTAGGTGGATCTAAACACTCACCATTCCTGTCTTGTCCCAATAAATCTGTTATAAATCAGACAAGCAAGTAGACAGGCTAGGTAGAAAACAGCAGCTTCACTAGCCTCAGGGTCTTGAGGATGCCAGATGCTAAAATCCCAGGATGCAACCGACTGTGCAATTACCTTCAACTCATGCCTAGAAATACTTAGAACATTTTGGCCCGCAATCCTCCAGTTGTAATTTTGTCCACTTCTAAGTATATTAGGGCCAAGGCAGCACCTATGACTTATTTTTTTTAAAGCAATGCTTATTATTACTGATTTTTTTGGTGTTGATACTCTGTAATCTCCTCTAGGTTAAGAGTAAGAATATGGGACCTATCTTATTCTTTATACCCAGTCCTTAAGAGTAAGTCTTCAATTTAAAAAAAATTAACGTAAGACAGAGTGAAAAAGAAAAATTCTAACCAACTGAAAATAGTTTACTTCTTCAAGTTTATAAATGACTTATTAAGAAATTTTTTTTTTAATTTTTTGTAGTGAGGATGGGGTTTGGGTCACACCTGGGTCACACCTGCTGGTACTAAGGGCTTACTCCTGGGTCTGTGTTCAAAGATCACTCTTAGCAGGCTGGGGGACCATTTGGGATGCCAGGGATCAAACCAAAGTCTGCCACGTGCAAGGCAAGCACCCTACCCACTGTACTGTCCCTTGAGCTGGAAATAAGAATTTTTAAGGTTATCTGTAAGCTGAACATTGAGCTTGCATATTTCTATCATTATAGTGCCGTCAAAAAGTAGCAGGAAGTAAAATTCCTTAGAGGAAAATAGTGATCACAACTGTCAATACCATACTCAACAAAGAGCCCAGAAATATACTTTGGTATTGGGAAGACTGGAACTAATATCCTAATCCTTGTGGTTAGAGATGCAGAAACAAAAGTGCAACTAGAAAAATAAGCACAAAATAAGTATGATTTTTAATTACACTGACTAAACATATTATAGAGAAGGTGTCATCTAAAAAACTCAAAACTACCAAATCACAAAAAACATTCTACAGATCAAGGTCTTGAAGAGTACATTCATTCTGTAATTCAACTAATAAGGTAAAATAGAGAACACCTAAACATATCAAAAAGTCATCCTACATATTAAGTAAAATATATTGTACCACCAACGTATTACACCAGCAATTCTCTATCCCTATCTTTAAAAGTTCTATCCTAAACACTGATTTCAATAGTATTGAAGAGCTTCAAATAGTTTACTTTCCTGTACAAGCTTCCCCTATCTGATTTTAATTGCCAAAAAGGTATCTTTTTAATAAACTCAAACGTAAAGAAAAAAAATTCTACTTCACTCTGTTGTGTATTTCCTAATTACTATAAAGTTAGGTGTTAATGTGGTCAGATCTCTCTGCACATAATTTTGAATATGTACATTCATAAATTATATACACAAAAGCTATTCATATAAAAAGGAACAGAAAAAAAGTTGATAATTACTAGTTCTTTTTATCTGGCAACAGAGCAACCAAAACAGCAGTTTGTGGGCAATCACTTAATTCCAAGAGTGCTTGGAGTTTTTAAATAAACTCTTGTATTGTGCAGAACACACAAAAATTTGCTGGAAAAGTTTATATCCTCACTCATTACCCATTTCCAAAGATATTTTTATGGTTTTCTTTTGTTTTTAAAAACAAAAATGGTATCTATCCTTTTTCTCTCTTATTTTTAATTTTTTGAGTGTGTGTGCGTGTGCGTGTGTGTGTGTGTGTGTGTACCAAGAATACTTAGCTGACTGTATTTCTTGGTTAAGAGTTTAATTTATTTACTATGATTTTTAAGAGAAATTATACTCAATGCATGATTCCAATAATTATTAAAATATACTACATCACGCAGATGTGTTGAAGAGATAGTACAGCAAGTAAGACGCTTGCCTTGCATGCAACTGAACCCAATTTAATGCTTGGCAGTATATATATGTCTCACAAGCACTGCCAGCAATAAATCGTGAGAACAGCCAGGTGTAACCTAAAAACAAAAAATAAATTTTAAATTAATGTTTTTTACATAGATCAGGTCACTTGGGGGAGGGAAACGATTCATCACAAACTCTGTGTTCAAGACTTCTTTTAAAGTAGTTTCTTTAAAGTACGTTTTATTGGTACTTGTCATTCTTCCTTAGACCTTGGCTTCTTGAAGCAACTCAAAACAGAAGCCTATGATCTTGAAAGATAAAAATAAACAACAACCTCAGCTAAGAAAAAAATGTACTCTCATCATAAATTATTTAAGCCCATGTACATGGAACTCAGTAAGTTTATAGCTGAACATTACTAAGGGAATTTTTTCTTCTTAAATATGCTGCCTGTAGACCCTGTAGAGCCCCCAGAGCAACATCGTTAGGAGGACCAAGTCGAAATAGACTTCTAAGATCTCAGGGAAAGGACAAAATGAGATGTCACTGAGCCCACCCGAGAAATCGGTGATTAATGGGATATTGTGATTGATTGTGATTGTGAAATATGCTGCCTACTTTCCTGTGTCTGTGAATACTGATGTTAAACTCCTTTCAAACTAAAACTAAAATATCGAGCAGGAATGATAGTAAAAGGGCTATGATGTCTGGTTGAAGGCCCATTTCCTTACAAGAAGCCAAGCCTGGTTCTATCTCGAGCAATGTATGTAGTCCTCTAAGAACCAGCCTGGAGTGGCCCCTGAGAACAGGGCCAAGGGTGCTATCCACATGCGTCCCCCCAAATAAATGATCTTCAGGAATTTAATTCAACGAACCCATTTCACAAAATCTTCTTGTGAAATGAATGAATTTCAGAGGCACATAACTTAATAAACACCAATTAAATTAAGCACTAACAATATCCAATAATGATGCGCTTAGATATTCGTAGAAAACACATACACAAATGACATATGCTGCATTCTGGAAAAAGCAGCCAATTTCTAAACAAACTTTGCTCCAAGAATTTGCTTACAAATTATCTACTTAGAAATCAGAATACACTTTTCCAAAGAACTATATTATACGTGGTTAGGTTTCAACTAGATTAAACTAGCCCAGAGCCTGACCTTCTGCCTTCTGCTCTGCCATCCCATGTGAGGTTCGCCTGTGGCTGACATCACTAAGACTAATCCAGAACAGGAGGCAGCCCCCAAAAGACTCCACACCTGACCTATGCCATATAAATGGGCCCACATCACTACTAAGGTAGCTGTGAGACAGATTTATTCAACAAATTACAAACTGCTCATAGTTACTTTTCCTGTCATCTGGTGAAAGCAGGCAGAGAAGAAAGTGAGGAACCTTAGTCCTTCACATATTCTAGCGGGTCTAACTATAAAGACTCCCAACATAGCAACACTGAAAACCCAATGAGGAAAACACACAGAAACCCACCAAGCTCAATGAGTGGAAACACTACTACTGAAGACATCAACAACACCAGTTAATCCTTAGATAATGGGACACAATGATGAAAATGTTCAACACGTTCCAAGAAAATGATAGCAAAGCACAAGAAAGTCTAAGAGTTGAGATGAAAAAACCACCACAACCAGAAATAAAGAACATGGTAGGTGATATTTTTTAAAAAATCAAAAGGGGGGGTCTAACAATAGTATAGACAGCAGGGAGACAGCAGGTAAGGTATTAGCCTTGCGTGAAGCTGACCTGGGTTCAATCCCCAGCACCATTATGATCCCCTGACCATTTCTAGGAGTTATGCCTGATCGAAGAGGAGCCAGGAGAAAGCCCTGAACACCACTGGTTGTATCCACCCACCAAAAAAAAAAAAAGTCAAAAGTCAATAGAAGTTCTGAATAACAGAATAATAGAAGCTGATCAAAAAAAAATCAAGGAGCCCTTTGGACCCTGCTGCGGAGCGAGCATGATGGAAGAGCCCAAGGAAGCGCCCTTGGACTCCAAGCAGCCCACTGAACTAATTCCGGCACGAGATCGGAGACCTCCACGGCGGGCTGAGACAGTGGAAACCGGGCATCCCCCAATTCTTTTAACCTCTCTCAACCCCTTCCTCCCGAGCACAGCGCAGGGTCCGCAGCTTTCTGAGCGCAAAATGGAGACGCCGAGCCTCTCTCTAGGTTTCTCCATCTTATGAGCACCATAAAAGGGTAAAAGTTTGTAGTGATGTTATTTCTGGTTGTACTTTCCCTGGACTTTATACAGAAACCCAAAACCGCGCGGCCGACCTACTGTCATCTTAGCATCAGCAATATGTAATGGTTCCTTTTTAATGGGTTGGACTTTTGTGGGAGATCCTAACAAGAATAGTAAGTCTTTTGCTGAAATATTGAAGGCAATCAAAGTGGTAGCCATCTCTCTAGACTGAACTAAGCTATATCCCCACGCCGGCTGAGAAGAAATTTTCTTCTTTCTCGGGAAGAAACGCGGCGTGGCATCAACCACTAAGCAAACAGACCTGGTGGCGTGGAAATGGGATATAAGGGGAAAAATTATGTACATGGAACAGTGGGATGCTGGTGGAATCTCGAGCCGGAGCCGATACCAGCGCAAGACCTTTGGTTCCAGAAACTGCTTGCAGACACTCTACTAGACTATCAACTAAGCCAGAGCCCCACGCCTGCTGATGATGGGAAATAACCATCCTTTTCAGTTTTTTTTCCCTTTGTCAGGCAGCATGGCGATTACTAAACAGGTGTGAACTCGGTGGCTCGGGGCAAGGGGGAAAAAGAAAAGTTATGTAACAAACAGCGGGACTTAATATCTCTATATTCTTAGCAATGGAGAACTATCAAATGCCTCCTTGGCAATAGGACTGTCTTTTTCTTTTTGGGGGGAAACCCCAACAACGGTAGTGAGTTGTGTGTTGAAACATGGAATGTAATCGAGATAAAGCGTAAACTAAGTGAAACTTATCACTTACAAGGGTGGGGACTGGGGAGGTGGGAGGGGGCGGCAGGTATACTGGGGGGGTTGGTGATGGAAGATGGGCACTGGTGAAGGGAAGGGTGTTTGAGTATTGTATAACTGACATAATCCTGAGAACTATGTAACCCTCCACATGGTGATTCAATAAAATTAAAAAAAAAAATCAAGGAGCTCTAAGAGGAAAAGGATGAAACGGCTAGGAAACAACAGAAGATGGAAAACAGTCTGAAAAGAAATGAACATACCAGAGAACTATGACTATGGGATCAGTTGAAAAGGAAATGATTCTTATCAGTTGATAAGAATCATTGGAGTTCCTAAAGAATAGAAAGGCAAATGTGATGAAGAAACAACAGAAAGAAATCATCAATGAAACTTCCAAGATTTAAGGATTATAGGCATGGAGATCTAAGGGGCCAGAAGGCCCCAAAAAATAGACACAAGTAGGAAAACTCGAAGACACATTATATTCAAAATGACAAATTTCAAAGATAAAGAATACTGAAAGCAGCAAGACCAAAAAAGGAATTTATATACAAATAAAAGCCCATAAGATGTAGAGCAGATCTATCAAATGAGATGAATTTAAAAGGGTACAAAATTTCAACAAAATGGATATTTCACCAAGAAAACGCTATCCAGCTAAATTATCATTCAGATTTGAAGGAAAGAACTTCATGGACAGGCAACAGTGTTAAGAAGTTCACAGCCTTGACACCAGTTTTATTAGAAGCATTTTAAAAAGTTCCTTTAAAGTAGAGGAGAAACTTCCCATCATGTGATCTTGAGAATGGCACTCACTAATGGTGCATATGGTTGTTCTCTACTAGATTGAGGTTAAAAACATACAGAAATTAATCATTACAAATCAACTTTTATTGATTTCTCTTTTGATAAATCTATTTGCCATTCCTTTAAATTTCATTGGACCAACTAATATTAAATAAATTTGTCATATGCCTGCCTAGGGGGAATGTGGGGTTGGGGGGAACCTGGAGATATTGGTAGAGGGAAAAGGATACTGGTGGTGGGACTTGTGTTGAAATGGTGTATGCCTGAAAAAAATCTATTATGAACAACATTGTAAATCACAGTATATGAATAAACAAATAAAAAAGTGTTTTTCACAGAGGTAGGCGGGTGAATAGGAGTGTTGGAGGGAAGTGGACACCAGTGAAGAGACTAGTATCGAAACACTGTATTCCTGAAATCCAGTTATGAATAACTTTGCAATTCACAGAGAATTTTTTTTAAGGGCTTCTCTAAAAGTCAGGACAAGTGCCAACATGAGGCACTGAGTGAGGCATTCATTAATGGTGCATATTGGTTGCATTCTACCAGATTAAAAATGGTATATTTACTCCTACCTTGCTAAGGGATTTTCATAATGAATTAGCATCTCATTTATATTGGTTAAAATCACTCAGCAATCAATCACCACAAACTGACTTTTATTGATTTATTTTCTGATAATTCCATTTACCATTCCTTTAAGTTTTGTTGGAACAAGTAACATGAAAAAAAAATTTTCCAAAGGGGCAAACGGGGTGGGGGTGAGAGGGAACCTGAGGACACTGGTGGAGGGAGAGAGACACTGGTGGGAGGACCAGTGTTGGAACACTGAATGCCTAAAACAACTGTCTTGCGAGCAACTTCGTAAATCATGGTGTTTATAAAGTTTCATACTCAAAAAAAAAAAATTTTTTTTAAGAAAAAAATGCATTTACCCATTTGTTTCATTGTTTCAGGATTCAAAATTAACAACTAATAAATCTTCTGTTAAATACCATCATTTAACATGCTAGTTTTCAACTAACAAGCAAATAAATAAGGTAGAAATTTAAGTGGCATTTTGGAGGTGTAGTCTCCCCATCAGTTGGAGACCCAAAAGACATTCCCCACAATATTCTGCCTACCAGTGCAGTTGGTTTCAATGTGACAACACACAGATCTAACTCAGGGCTCCCTGCCTGCCCAGCATGCCTTCCAGCCTCTGGAGTGCCTCTGGTTATCTCCCCCCACCTCCCACTCAGCCTTAAACAGCACGTTTAAATCCATTTTAAGCCAATAGGAGTAGAGCTAAGCAACCAAAATTAATACTCAGGGGAGTGGATGTCAGAGAAGAGCTAGTAATGCAGAATAATTGCACCAAGAAAACATCAATTCTCAAAAAATTCTGAATCCTCCTTACAAAAGAACAAAGGAATACAATGAAACTACCTTACCTTTCTGTATTCTTAAAAGTAAAGTCAAATTTAAATCCTTTATTGAATAACACTATTTTCTAGAAAAGTAGAAAATATATGATGAAAGAAAATAAAAGTTAAGAATCTCCTTTTACTCACCATATAATTGAGGATACTTAGCATGCAGTAGTCATAACTGACTTAAAATCCTCTAACTAGAACCAGAGATAGTACAGCAGGTAGGGCATTTGCCTTGCACATGGCCAACCCAAATTCAATCCCTGGCATCCCATATGGTCCCCTGAGACTGCCAAGAGTGAATCCTGTTTGCAGAGTCAAGAGTAATCCCTGAGCATTGCCAGATGTGGCCCAAACCAAATATACAATCAATCAATCAATCAATCAATCAATAAAATCCTACAGCTAGTAAAATTTTTCAGTGCTCCTCTCAACATTCCACATTTTCTTTTCCAATCTTATTGCTACAAGTTTTAGAATGACTTATAAAAATAATCCCTAGTATCTACCTCTTTCCCAAACATCTCTCCAGAACTTCTATTAGGCACTGCTTATTGCACAATTTCTCTTTGATGTCACACAGATATATTTTTGTTGAAATATAAAGTTATCTCAAACTCAATATATCCCCAAACCAATATCCTTCCCTGTGTGAGGAATGCAAAAGGAGTAGCATTTTGTGTGTAATGCTCAATGGTGGAAATAGAAAAAAATTCTACAATAAAGATATACTACCCTTAGTTCTCAGTCAACAAGGTTCACTGTTCTGTTGCTCATCGATTTGTTCGAGCAGGCACCAGTAAGGTTTCTCATTGTGAGACTTGTTGTTACTGTTTTTGGCATATCAAATACGCCATGGGTAGCTTGCCAGGCTCTGCCGTGCAGACGCGATACTCTAGGTAGCTTGCCGGGCTCTCCGAGAGGGACGGAGGAATCGAACACCGGTCTGCCCTGTGAAAGGCGAACACCCTACCGCTGTGCTATTGCTCCAGCCACAGTCAACAAGGTATACTATACATTCTTTTTGGGTCACACGAAGCGATGCACAGGGGTTACTCCTGGCTTTGCATTCAGGAATTACTCCTGGCTGTGCTCAGGGGACGATATGGGATGCTGGGAATAGAACCCCATTGGCCGCATGCAAGGCAAAAGCCCTACCCACTGTTATACTATACATTCTTAGTGTTAGCCCCTTAATATTCAAAATAATCTAAGTGAAGAACAGTTCTATGGGTACTATCCTGAGTAAAGCATATTTTATCCTGTTCAAAAATATGTGGATCCTATTTTTCTATATCCTTTCTATCATAGATAAACAGTTTTGATCCCACAATAGCTAAAAATAAATACGAAGGTAATAATGTTGGATGTTTAGGCACAGTTTATTGAGGTTCAATTCACCTTCAAGACTATGGCTGAAATGAGATATCATCTCATACCACAGAGACTGGCACACATCAAAATAAGCAAGAACAACCAGTGCTTCTGTGGATGTGGGAAGAGAGGGACTCTCTTTCACTGTTGGTGGGAATACTGACTGATCCAGCCTTTCTGGAAAATAACATGGGCATTCCTTAAAAAAAAAAAAAAAAAAACAGAAATTGAGCTTCCATATGACATAGCAATACCACTTCTGGGAATATATCCCGAGGATGGAAAAAAAAAAAGAGTAGAAATGACATCTGCACCTGTATGTTCATTGCAGCACTATTCACAATAGCCAGAATCTGGAAACAACCCAAGTGCTCAAGAGCAGACGACTGGTTAAAGAAACTTTGGTACAGTTACACAACGGAATACTATGCAGCTGTTAGGAAAGATGAAGTCATGAAATTTGCTTATAAGTGGATGGTCATGGAGAGAGCATCATGCTAAGTGAAATGAGTCAGAAAGAGAGGAATAGACATAGAATGACTGCACTCATTTGTGGAATATAAAATATCATAATATAAAATATCATAATATCAAATACACCCATGGATAGTAGATAGGGCTAGGAAGATTGCTCCATGGTTAGAAGCCTGCCTGCCTCATGAGCTGGGAGAGAAGGCAGCTGGGATAAAGAAGGGATCACTAAGTCAATGATGGTTGGAGGGATTGCTCGGGATGGAAGATGTGTGCTGAAATTAGATAAAAGACCAAACATGATGGCCTCTCAATATCTGTATTGCAAACCATAATGCCCATAAGTAGAGAGAGAGTAAGAGGGAAACTGTCTGCCATAGAGGCAGAAGGAGGGATGAGAAGCGGGAGTAGGGGGAGTAGGGATACTGGGGACATTGGTGGTGGAAAATGTACACTGGTGGAGGGATGGGTGTTCTATCATTATATGACTGAAAGTTAAACAGGAAAGATTTACAAGTACAGCTCATGGTGATTCAATTAAAAAAATTAAAAAGAAAAAAAAAGACTATGGTTGAACAAAAGCATAAGTTCAACTAAAACTGATATAAAAGTCCTCCAGCTAACATTATAAAAATACTGCTATGAATGGTGAAAGAATAAACCATAGCCACCAGGGGTCTTAAAGACTTTGGATAATTTAGAGAGAATCTAGTGCCAATGTACCAAGCCAGGAGTGCACCTCCACAGGGATCACTGTTATGAATATGCCTTGTGAAGAGAGAAAATTCAATTAATACTATAATTTGTTTAAAAAGTCCTCCATTAAGCAAGATCCTGTCTTTCCTTTCAGTGATTTAAAAGAACTAAATATATATGTGGCTAAGAATAACAAATAATATTCACAATTATCTAAAAAGTCTCAAAATATTTCTTCCTTTTTCAACTGCATCTTTATGAAAGCCAGACCGGTCTGCGTTCAAAGATTTCAACCCAATAACATGCAACAACCAACTTATCACAATCGCGAACATCAAGATTCAGTTGTCTTCTCTCAGGTAAAACATTAAAGAGATGTACAAAACTATAACATGAAGCTTTCTATTTTGGAAAATAGTTACACTTCATAAAATATACTGTTTATATGCCATGAGTATTATTTTTAATGAACAAATACACTGAATTTTAGTTTCTAATATGGTAAACATGAACAGATATAACCTCAAAAATAAACCTCTTGGAAATCCTCAATAATTTTTAAGATTATTAAGGGTACTGAAATGAAAATGTCTGAAACAGGTTATATGTGATCAGAAGATTATTTATAAACAAATATACATGAGTGAGGGATACAGCTCAGTGGCACAGTCCTGTTTCCATGAATGAACCCCTGGGCTCAATCCCCATTACACAAAAAGATTTTTCCTTTATTTTAAGACATACTTAAATAAAATTACGTTATACCTACAGAGGTAAGAAGCACACAAAGGAGCCAATTTGAAACAGACTAGTGCACTCTTCATAAGGTAACCCGTAGGGAAAACTCATTAACCAGAGTCAAACCAGCTGGGGCATTATCAGCGCCTAACTCACCTGGGAATAAAATAGTTGACTACAGTTCCCTCTTACTGTGTCACTGGCAAAAAGAAAAAGGGAAAAAGAAACAAAAAGTTCATGGTCTAGAGCTGTGGTTTTCAACGATAGGCTGTGAACCAATGATGTGTAAGACATGAAAACCACTGGTCTGGAGCCATAGGCTCACTGAAATACTTATCATAAGACTGATAAGGCCTAATCATAAGACTGTAGAATGCATATCTCTCCTCTACACCGCACCACATTACTAAAGATTTACTTAAAATAGTTCCTTTATATAAACTGATACCAAGTTTTCAATAAAAAAAAAATCAAAATCCATACAAAAAGGCCCAAAACACAACTGAGGTAAACAGCATAAAATACAAATATGACAGGTGGGTTAGAATTCAGACCAGAAATATAAGCCACTAATTAATATGCTAACAGGTCTAACAGACATAGAAAACCAATGGCTGTCTTTTTACCTCTACCGACCGGCACCAGCCCGTGGACTAGCAGCTGAAGGCCAAGAGACAACATGCAAGAACAGGTGAGCAATGCAATCAGATGAAAATGCTAAAGAACACAAATTTGCTAGATATTAAAAAGTCAAACAAAAATATTAATAGGAATGAAGGCTGCCTTTGGTAAGTTTATTAATAGAGCAAAGGTAAGAAAAATATTTTATTGAACTTGAAGATATATCAATAGAATTCTTGGGGCTGGAGTGATAGCACAGCTGGTAGGGCGTTTGCCTTGCACACGACCGAAAGGGGTTCGATTCCCAACATCCCATATGGTCCCCAGAGCACCACTAGGAGTAATTCCTGAGTGCAAAGCCAGGAATAACCCCTGAGCATTGCCGGGTGTGACCCAAAAGGGAAAAAAAAAAAGAATTCTCAATTCTCAATTACTGACAAAAAGAAAAAAAAAACACTGAAAAATAGCAAATGAGACAAAAGAGATAGTAGGGCAGGTAGAGCACTTGCCCTGATACACAGTAAACCCCCAGCATCTCACAGGAAGGAGGGAGGGAGAGAAGGATGATAGAGAGAGGAGAGAGAGAGAGAGAGACACTAAAGGGTGATAGGATAACCACAAAAAAGAACATGTAATGGAAATAAGGAAAAGAGAGAAAGTAACAGAAGAAACACTTAAAAACAATAATGACCAAAAAAGTTCCATTAAAATGACATTAAACACCAAAACAAATATCCCATAAGTTCACAGAGCACCAAGTGAGAAAGCAGGCCTAAAAAACTTAGACATCACAACTAAAAACTGTGAGCGCACACAATGAGGAGTGTGACTGCTGGTGAGCATGTGTGTGAGCACCCGAAACACTCAGATTCCATCCTGAGTCCTCCTAGCACCTAAGAAGTACACAGATAGTGCCCCAGTCCTAGCACTGCTGTGTGCATTATCTCTGAGAGAGAGAGAGAGAGAGAGAGAGAGAGAGAGGCTAAGGTACTTGCATTTCACAAGCCACATGGTTCAGTCCCTGGTACCCCATACGGTCCCCAAGCCCCACCAGGAATCATCCTTGATTACAGAGCCAGGAGTAAGCCCTGAGAACTACTGATGTGGGCCAAAAACCAAAACAAAAGGTGGGGTGGGGGGTCACTTTTTCGCATGTCATAGAAAAGAAATCGGTGACTCAGCATTCGCCTGTTTTCTCAACAAGGGCTATTCTCCAAAAAATACAATGAATTTGTTGTTGTTGTTGTTCTTTTAAATACAGATATGGAAAATGTGTGCTTGAAGCTCTGTTTAGTAACAGAAAAGTCTACCAGACTATTTACCATACAAGAGACTTTATTCAGAGACAGCTAATTTCTGGTTTTCTAAATGAAGGGTTAAAAGGATGATGCTTCTAAAAGGATCTAAGAAATTTTAAAATGTACTCCCATATAATCCCTCTGCATTCATCCTTTGCTATTATTAAATGGGCATCTGCCCATGCCAGGCCTGGTGTTCCACGCAGCAGCTACTGCAGGAACAACACTCAGCAAGATTTACTTGTGTTGTCTGCTTTCCAGACAAGTGCAGAACAGGTGCTTAAAAAGTACACAAATAAGGGCCTAAGAGCTAGTACAGGGAATTACGGTGCTCGCTCCCTTGCATGCAGCCAACCTTAGCTTAATCCCTGGCACCCCATGGTCTCTCGAGCATGGTCAGGAGGGACACCTGGACACGGGGCCAGGAATAAATAGGCCTTAAGCAACACTGGGTATGGGCTCATCCCAGTCCAAAAGCAGAAATGGAAGAAAATATTATATCCATAAGTTATAGTGAGTGACAAACAGAGAGAAATAGATTATTTGCAGACAAATGGAACAATAGGTGATATGGTCCTGAATCAGAGAAACAGTACAATAGTGCCTGGAATTGAAACTCGGCAACTAAGTGAAAAAATTATTTTAAATGAAACTTAAAAGATCGGCAAGGCAGGACCGCACAGGCCTCACTAGACCAGAGCAGGGAGTTTAGATGTTAACCTGAAAGCCACAAAAAGCTGTTGAAGGACAGAGTGATGAAAATCTATTTATAGAGATCTCGGGAAGGGTAAGAGGCAAAAATAAAAGCCAGGAGAGCAACTGGGAGGAAATCGTCATTTGCTGTTTATTCTTGAATCCCTTCGTCATCTTCCCAAGCAAAACAAACCATAGACCCCAGATTCTCTTCCCAACTTGCTTTTGTGTAGTTTGAACCAATGGGAGTAGATAAAGGAAATTATAGAGCTAGAGGAAAGGAGAAGTCAGGATCGTTTCTTTCCTATCTCCCTGCTCTATGGGGTATCACTAGAAATGTCAATTTCTGGTGACAGCTGTTGCTTCAAAGTCCCCATGAACAGACCCCATTGTTAGTGACCTGGTCACTAACCTGGTCAGTTCCATTTTTAGTGACCTGGAGCTTACAAAGCTCTTTTCTCCATGGTTCCTACTCCTACCTGACTTCACCGATTTTTTTTTTAATTCAAGTAATACTGCATATAATAAGAAAAAGAACTGTTCACCTAAGGATGAAAATTTCTAAGTAGTCAACTTTTTTTAGGAAGAAAACCTCAATAACTGATACCTCCATTTGTATTATAAAAACTGAAGCACGATTTTTTTCAAAAGAATATCACAGCTATGTAAAACCACTGTCATGCTCAAACTTTTAACAGAAAATTTAATATAAAATGAATGGTTTCTTGAGCTGGGATCCCACTAAGACAGCTGGAGGACATACCTATAATGGACAAGACCTGAGGTTCAAGTCCCAAGAAAATACAGTCCCAGTCACACCCCCACATTTAGCTGACCTGGGTTCAATCCCCAGCATCTTACATGGTTCCCCAGACCTGCCAAAAGTGACCCCAAGAGTAAGCCCTAATCAAAACAAACAAATTGGCACATGCTTTTAAAGATAGAAACTTATATTCAGACAAACATATACATGTATGAGCATAGATATATTCCCTTACAGTGTTTCCCAAAGTGGGTAACACTATCTTGTCCCCAGAGGGTGGGGTGAGAACACTCTGAAACGATGAGGAAGCAAGCACCCTCTGCAAATGCAAGGGTAAAGGGCCTTCTGTTTGCTCTATTAAAAAAGAGAAGGGTCGGGGCTGGAGAGATAGCATAGCGGGTAGGGCGTTTGCCTTGCACGAGGCCAACCCTGGTTCAATTCCCAGCATCCCATATGGTCCCCCGAGCACCGCCAGGAGTGATTCCTGAGTGCAAAGCCAGGAGTAACCCCTGAGCATTGCCGGGTGTGACCCCCCCCAAAAAAAAAAGAGAAGGGTACTAAGTGATTTTTTTTTTCTGAAAAGTGGACAGCAGGCCTATTCTTTGAACCCACACCTCTTATTATGGCCATATCACCTATTCCTGTTCCTTGCCCCCTCAAAATCCTAACTTACACCCATATAGATTTCATTACCTAGTACTATAACCAATCCTTTGCAAATACAGTTAACTTAGTTGCTCTTTGCTCCTCTCTATTATCCCTGGCCCATCTGTGACTGAACCCAACTATCTACTAGAACATTTTGTTACTGATCAGTTTAACTGTGCTAGATAAAATATCTCATAACATTATAGATTGAATTTACTTTAAAATCAATGCTACATGGGCCCTGGGTTGTGGCTCAATGGGAGAGTACATGACTCACATTTGTGAAGCCCTGATCCTATCCCCCTGCATTGCTACAGAGATGACAGGCAGATTAAATAATATTAAATAAAATTATCAGATAAGTGCTCAGTACTGACAGAAATTCCTACATTTTATTAGTACATCCATTTTCCCAATCTCTGAGAAACTGTTTCATAGTTTCTTCTCTCTCCTCAGACTTCTAACCTCTCCTAATGTTGCTTCCATCAGAGCTGATAAACTACGCCAGAGGTTTTCAATGCCCAACTGGAGTACGGATACGGAGCCACAGACATGAAAAGGTTGCAAACCACTACTAGTCTGTTGCAGTGGTTATTAATTGCCTGTTTTCAGATTATATATATTTAAAAAAAGGTTGAAAACACTGATTAGCTTTATATTATATTAATAGGAAATGTGTTCAGACAAAAAAGATTTCATTTCTAAACATCGATTCAATCTACCTGTTTCTTTAACCACACTATCTGCATTCCGTTATGTTAAAATGAAAAAGTATCCCTGCTCTTCACTATTAAGATAAAGCTCTTCCCTCCATTTGTGCTCTGCATCACTTTCTTATCTCTACCCAAGAATCTTAGTTCTATAATTACTCTCTTTCTCCAACATCATGAACATCATCCTTCCCTATATAACTTATATTGACATATGAACATACACTAACATCAACAGCCATTTAAAACACACACACACGAGGCTCGAGTGATAGCACAGCGGGTAGGGAGTTTGCCTTGCACGCAGCCAACCCAGGTTCGATTCCTAGCATCCCATATGGTCCCCTGAGTACCGCCAGGGGTAATTCCTGAATGCAGACTCCTGTGCATCGCTGGGTATGACCCAAAACAAAAGCAAAGCACAAACACACACACACACACACACACACACACACACACACACATAATTGGACTGCGCTGAAGAGATACTAAAGGAAGTAAGGTGTTTGCCATGCATATAACCGACCCTCACTTGAATCCCAGCACCACGTTTGTGCCCTTCAACACCAGCAAATAGTACTCATAAGCAGAGTCAGGAATGGGTCTGAGCACAGCCCAGTGTGGCCCCCAAAACAGAAACAAATCAAAACACAGACAAACTTGACCCCATATTTTCTAGTACCCACTCAATTCCTGCTCTCATTCATGGCAAAATTTATAAAGCAAAAATCATCTGTATTTCTGGCATCATTACCTCACTCTCCTCTCCATTAATTCATGGAAAACCGTACTTTCCATGAAACAATTCTCAAGTATTTCACTATAAATAGTTTCAATCTTGCCAAAGCCAACAAACAATTAAAGAATTTTGTCCTCATTCTACATCACTTCTTACCAGTATTAAGACACTAACCACTAACCATTTCCTCCATCTGGACACACAATACCCCTAGGTTTGTGATCTAACCCTCACATGTTCTTCCTCTTACCTGTCTGCTCTTTTCCATTTCTTTTGCTGTCTCCTTCTCTGTAAGACACCTAGACGAGCTCAGAGTTTTGTCCTGGGTGCTCTTCTTCCTCCACAAATGATTATACATTTAGTAAAAATGGCTTTAAATATGACCCTCAGAACTAGAGAATAGCCTAATCTCATTCCTGAGCTCAACTCCAGCTCGAACATAATCCATAACTCCACTCAGATATCTAATATAGAGTATCTCAAACACAGGTAGTCCAAAATAGAGTCCACAGTGTAGTTCAAAATAGAGTCCAAAATAAAGTTCTTCATTCTTTCAACCTGCTCTACTTGTTCGTCCCCAATGTATTCCATTTCAGTGTCACTTGATCCACTCAGTTCCTCAAACCAGAACTCTAGAAGCCTTCCTTGATTTATCTCTTTTGAATTTCCCCCATTAAGTTTATACGAAGAGCAACTAACTCCACATCTAAAGATGTAGTAAATATATCCACTTTTGACTATCTCCACTGTCATAAGCCTTTGTCATTATTATCTAAATACTATCAAAGTCTCCCAATTGCTCTCCTTGCTGCTACTACTGCATCCAATATTTACTGGTTTTCCCTAAATTCAGTCTCTATAAAACAGCCAAAATAATCTCTCTGAAAAATTTAACTCATTTTACTCCCTTGTTCACAACTCAATGATGCCTCATGTCAAACAGCATAAAGTCTAAATGTATTAGCAAAGTCTGGAAAATGCTACATAACCTGACCCCTGACTCTGCAGTTTCACATCCTATCAATCCATTCCTGTCTTCTTTCTGTCTTTATGCCAAGGTCCTTTGTTCTTTTAAAAACTCCTCTCACTAATCTTCCCATCGCAGTCTCTTCTCCACTCAAATCAAATGTCATCTGTTTAGAAACGCTTTGTTTCTGTCTTTTTGTGGAGCCAGGGATCAAACCTAGGACCTCACACAGGCAAGGCAAGTGTTCTGCTGCTGAGCTACATTCCCAGCCCTTAAAAATGTTCCCCCTTCTCCGCTGCTGTTTCGATAACAGATGTCACGCACTTGACTGCACACTTTGTTGCAATGATTGCACACTTAGTTGTGGTGCTCACTGTGGTGATGCCACACGGTCAGTGGCAATGCACAGGAGATACCTTTCTGTTCTGGGGTGCTAGGCATGCCCAGTGGTAGTGTCACCACGGTCACTCTCACATGTGGGGCAGTGCGGGGCCTGCAAGACAGCCACTCTATTTCTTAGTTCTCTTCAGATCTCTATTCAGAAAGACTCTACATGGTGGTATTCAAGGGCTACTGGTGACTCTTTGTTCAGGGTCACTGCCAGCAGTGTTTGAGAGACCGTGTGGTACCAAGGATTAAACAAAGGCCTTGAACCCAGGCCTTCTGCATGCAAAGCATGTGCTCACTAGACCCCAGAAAGACTGTCCCAACTCCTTTCTAAGGCTAAATCCTTCATTTGGGTCATAAATTAGTCGAAATTCTTGTTAGAAAATTCCTTGGGCTGAAGAAGAACAGTGGGCAAAGCACTAGCCTTGCATGCAGCCAACCGAGATTCAATCCCAAGCATCCTATATATGGTCCCCCAGGCAGCACCAGGAGCAATTCCTGAATGCAGAGCCAAGAATAACCCCTAAGCATTGCCAGGTATGACCCAAAATACAGGGGACGGAGGGAGGGAGGGAGGGAGGGAGGGAGGAAGCTCTCCAGGGCAGGAGAGGTAATACAGTAGGTAGGGTATTTACCTTGCATTAGGCCAACCCAGGTTCTACCTTCAGCATATGGTCCCTGAGCCCTGCTAAGAGTGATCCCTGAGCACAGAGTCTAAAGTTAGCCCTGAGCACAGCTGGATGTAGCTAAAAAACAAACAAACAAACAAACAAACAAAAACCCAACTTCCCCCAAAAAGTAAAAGAAATTAACCTCTTTATCTTTAAAAAATATATATTTTGGTTTGTTTTTGTTCAAGGGCTACACCCAGCAAAGCTCAGGGATTACTCCTAGCTCTGCACTCAAGAATTACTCCTGACAGTTCTCAAGGGACTGTATGGGATGTCAGGGATCTAAACTGGGTCAGCCGAGTTCAAGGCAAACGTTCTACCCACTGTACTATCTCTCTGGACCTTTAAAATAATCTTAACCATCAAGTAGTCACCCTATTTAGACAAGTTTTTACCGCCCAGTCTTTAGTTGACAACACAGATGCCCACATGCCTTACATGCGGAGGTCCTGCGTTCACCCACGGTTCATACTGCTGTCCCTGCCAATCCCCCACCAGTGGGAAGTGTGATCCCTAATAAAGGAAAAAGTAGCAAAGAATAACAAAGTTAGTAATCCAATCAATTCCTCTAGTTAAATGATAGATTACCCATAGAACATCAACATCACTTTCATCATTCTAGCTTCTTCCCAGGGACCAGATACTGGGAGCTATATTCTCCAAACTTCCTGCCAGAAAGACTCCATTTTGAGTACAGGGTTTTCTGAGAAGCACCTGATAAACAATTTGGAAGGCAAAAGAACTAGAAAAGTATTATTTCTCTGTTAGCAGCAATGACAGGGAGTTGACACATGAAGTCTCACTCACAGCTTTTAAGTGTCCATCCCCATATGAAATACCACTTCAGTGATACCAACAACTGGAAGCAGCCACAGCATTTTTTCCTAGAATTCCTGCTATTCCTGACTTCCTGAAGGTTACAGTTTCCCTTCCCTTTACTAAAGGCTCTAGTCCTTCTAACAGGTTTGTAAGCCTATAATTGTCTGCATTAAATTTATAATGGATTAAAATATTTAGGGTGGTTTTGTTTTCCAGACTAAACCCCAACTAATACACATCCTGTTCTTTATAACCACTTATCAAAATCCGTAATTTTATATTTGTTAATTTGGGGGTTTAATATCTGTCTCTTCTGGTAGATTATTCAACAAGTATAGGGATCACATTTGTTGTGCTCATTATTGTATCCCAAGCTTTGTATTTCAGAACAAATATTAGTTGGGGAAAAAAAAAGTATAGTTGAACTCATTACAGCAAACCTTAAATCTCCAACTCTCAAGATTTCTCTATTGTCTACCACAATTTTAACTCATTCAAACATAAAAGCTCTTGGACTTTGCTTTTCTCTTTTCATTTGTTTATTCAGACACCTCAGGATCTTGAAATTACTTTTCATTTCTACCTGGCATTATATCAGTCCACTTCTACACTAGAATACAATCAAGTACACTTAAGATGGCTTTTTTACTTTTAGATCCACAAGAGTGGCTCATCTGTAATTAACAAGAAACGAGGCTATCTCTGTGATGAAATCAACAAGCATTCTTAGTTTCTGATCAAAAAACTAGCTTTGATCTTAATTTTAAAATGCCTAATGATCATTCTGCTACAAATCATAATTGAAAGAAAAAGTGATAGATCCTTTTTAAAATGCTTTTTTATTGAATTCACCTAAACAAGTGTTCAACAAGGAAAATGCAACATTTCAGTGTCACTAAACGTAAATGCAAAATTGGTCTCCGTTATTATCCAATTCTACAGAAAATGTTCTATTTATCCAAAGAACTAAAATATTTTTGAAAATATTACACACTACAAAAAAAAATGGGGATTTGAACTAATAAGATAGTTCAATGGGTGGGACTACATGCTCTGCATTGTAGGAGCCCCTGGTTCAAGTCCCAACGCCCCATGAGCCCCTGAGAACAATCTAAAACAACCCTAACCCATCCCCTAGCACTGACTGAGCAATGCTGATGTGGCCCTAACAACAAACAAGCAAAAAATGGGGACCTATTCAGGTTACAAAGAAAGTAGGTAGTAGAGGCAGACCAGAAGTAACACCAGGACAGTGGTAGAGTGTCTTGGCACTTTGGCTGTGGTCGAAGTGCAGTACCATTGTGCATCATAAGGATAAAATATGTGCAGACATGACTGAAACCATATTTCAATTACAATTTTTTGAAGTGGAGATTTATTTGCCCACTCAGTAACATTAAGCACCTAACTACATGGCATGTGCTGTTGAAGGCATGAGCACTGTCTCATGGAGCACAATAAAGAGCCCTCCTTTCCTGGAACACCCTTCTGGAGAATCATAAAGAAAATAAAGGCTTCCCCTCTTTAACAAATGGTGCTGGCACAACTGGACAACCACATGCAAAAACATGGGTTTAGACCTTGACCTGACACCATGCACAAAAGTCAGATCAAAATGGATTAAAGACCTCAACATTAGACCACAAACCATAAGGTACATTGAAGACAAGGTCGGCGAAACCCTCCACGATATTGAAGATAAAGGTATCTTCAAAGGTGACACGGAACTAAGCAATCTAGTAAAAACAGAGATCAACAAATGGGACTACATTAAACTAAAAAGCTTCTGCACCGCAAGAGATACAGTGACCAGAATACAAAGACTATCCACAGAATGGGAAAGGATATTTACACAATACCCATCAGATAAGGGGTTGATATCAATGGTATATAAAGCACTGGTTGAGCTCTACAAGAAGAAAACATCCAACCCCATCAAAAAATGGGGCAAAGAAATGAACAGAAACTTTACCAAGGAAGAAATACGAATGGCCAAAAGGCACATGAAAAAGTGCTCTACATCACTAATCATCAGAGAGATGCAGATCAAAACAACCATGAGATACCACCTCACACCACAGAGACTAGCACACATCCAAAAGAACAAAAGCAACCGCTGTTGGAGAGGATGTGGGGAGAAAGGGACCCTTCTTCAGTGCTGGTGGGAATGCCGACTGGTTCAGCCCTTCTGGAAAACAATTTGGACGATTCTCAAAAAATTAGATATTGAATTCCCATTTGACCCAGCAATACCACTGCTGGGAATATATCCCAGAGAGGCAAAAAAGTACAATCGAAACAACATCTGCACATGTATGTTCATCGCAGCACTGTTTACAATAGCCAGAATCTGGAAAAAACCCGAATGCCCCAGAACGGATGACTGGTTGAGGAAACTTTGGTACATCTATACAATGGAATACTATGCAGCTGTTAGAAAAAAGGAGGTCAAGAATTTTGTAGTTAAGTGGATGGGCATGAAAAGTTTCATGCTGAGTGAAATGAGTCAGAAAGAGAGAGACAGACATAGAAAGATTGCACTCATCTATGGTATATAGAATAACAGAGTGGGAGACTAACACCCAAGAACTGTAGAAATAAGTACCAGGAGGTTGACTCCATGGCTTCGAGGCTGGCCTCACGTTCCGGGGAAAGGTCAACTCAGAGAAGCGATCACCAACTACATTGTAGTCGAAGGCCATGTGGGGGAAGGGAGTTGCGGGCTGAATGAGGGCTAGAGACTGAGCACAGCAGCCACTCAACACCTTTATTGCAAACCACAACAGCTAATTAGAGAGAGAAAACAGAAGGGAATGCCTTGCCACAGTGGCAGGGTGGGGTGGGGGGGAGATGGGATTGGGGAGGGTGGGAGGGACACTGGGTTTACGGGTGGTGGAGAATGGGCACTGGTGAAGGGATGGGTTCCCAAACTTTGTATGAGGGAAGTATAAGCACAAAAGTGTATAAATCTGTAACTGTACCCTCACGGTGATTCTCTAATTAAAAATAAATAAATTAAAAAAAAAAAAGAAAAAAAAAAAGAAAAGAAAGGCTTCCTGTTGCCTTTGGGGTCATGCCCAGTGGTAGTAGGGCTTACTCTTGGCTCTGCATTCTAGAAACACTCCTGGCACTGTTGGAGGCACCAGGGATCCAACCAGGGTGGGTAGCTAATAAGGCAAGCACCCTACTCACTGTACTATCTCTCCAGCCCCAGGAAAGGATATTTTTTAAAACCTGAGAGCACATGCTCCACATGTGCAGAGTCCGGGTTCGATACCCAGCACCGCAAGTTCTCCTAAAAATAGCAGAAGCGGTCCTGGCAGCACCCAGAACCACGGAGAAGGCTCCTTCCAAGATTTTTTTTTTTTATCATAAACAGCATTTTTAAACAGGACTTTTTTCTTAGAATCTATTTTTTTTTATAATTTTTTACTCCAGTATTATAGTTTGCCACACCATTCCCTCCACCGGTGTTCCCCAGGGCCCCTGACCCTCTCCCTTAGTCTCCTCAGCTCCCAGTTCCACTGATCATGTCTCAGGGGTCGGCAGCTGAGGGAGACTATATAATACCTGTGTTTCTTTTTACTCCAGTATTTGTCTTTTACTTTCTGACTTAGTTCACTTAGCATGGCACCCTCCAATTCCAACCAAACTGCAACAAACCGCAAGATTTGTCTTTTCTCATAGCTGAGTAGTTGTCCATCGTGTACATACACGACAATTTCTTTACCCACTCATCTGTCATTAGGTCCTTGGATTGCTTCCAGATCTTGACTATTGTAAGTGCTACGCTAAACATAGGTATGTACCTTCAGAAAGGGTATTGTTCAACTCTAGTTTTCGCTCTGCATGAAATGGAAAGTTAATGCACAGTTCAGAACAAAGACATGATAAAAGTGGTTTCTCCAGGGGCTGGTAGATAGTACAGCGGGTAGGAAGCTTGCCTTGCACACAGCCAACTCAGATTTGATCCCTGGCACCCCAAGTGGCCCCCTGGGCCAGCCAGAAGTGATCCCTGAGCGCAGAGCCATAAATAAGCCCTGAGCACTACCAGATGCGATCCAAAAATCCAAATATAAAATAAAATAAAGGTCTCTCTAGATTTTGTGTGAAAAATAAACAATACAGGAGCACTCACAATAGTGGCAAAGTGAGTCACAGGTCATTTTCATAATCCAAACCAGGTGTAAAGATGACTCAAACAATGATGACAGCAGGAGAAATAAGTGGTAAATAGTCAGATTCTCACATTATATAAGCATTAACAGAAATGGAACCAAAAACTACCAGGAAGCAGGAGAAAATATTTATTTTCTAGCCATGGTAAAATACCATTTCACAACTGAAAAATCTGACAATACCAAATGCTGTCAAAGAACTAGAAAAATAGTTGCTTACTTATGTGTAGAATATTTTTAATCAATGTTAATTCAAAGGAATATATACACCCCTATGTTCACTATAGCAATAGCCACAATATGAGGAATAGCCATGATATGAAAAAAAATCTAAATGCCCATCAATTAATGGTGTAGTATAGATGTAGTATACATATGTAATAAAGTAATACTCAAATTTTAAAATGATTAAATCTTACTTTCTGGGATAATAAAGATAGAACTTGAGGTGCTTATACTAAGAAAAGCCATTAAAAAAAATCAAAAGGAAGAGAAAGGCAAATACCAGATGATTTCACTCAGAAGGGGAGTAAGAAGAAACAAGCAAAGGAACAAATACAACACAACAAAAACAGCTCTTAGGTCTGGGAACACAACTCATACTCTGCATGTTAGAGGCCAAGGTTTTGTTTGATCCCCACATGATCCCCAAACACATCTGTGGGAGCCCCACCTGCACCCCAAGAAACCCCAAGTCAGAAAGTAAGCATTAAACAAAATTCTTAACTTTAGAATAGTTACAAGAGAAAGAAAATGAAAGTCAGGAGAATGGGCGGAGGGATTAGACTGAGTGATAAATGGTGTGTGTGTGGGGGGGGGGGGGGGCAGGGGAATGATACTACAGCAAGTAGGGCATTTGCCTTGCATGCAGCCGACCTGGGCTCAATCCCCAGCCTCCCATTTGGTCCCCGGAGCAGCGTCAGAAATAATTCCTGAATGCAGAGCCAGAAATAATCCCTGAGCATTGCTGGATGTAGCCCAAAAAGCCAAAAAAATTTGGTTGATTGGTAGGTACTGTATGACCGTGTGGTACATACATTTCTCAAGGTGTGAAGTTGTATTCCTAAAACTTGCATGGTATTGTAAGCTAATGAACAACAACTGAAAGAGAAGGAAGGAGGATGGCAGGGAATGAGGAAGGAACAGAAGAAATCAGACCAGGAAGGAGCTGAAGGGAACACTGACTGTTCAACCTCTGTAGAGAGTGGCATTTCCTATTAAAATTTTATGCAGATGCCTTGTCATATCATAAGAACTATCCTGTCTCATGTCACCAAGAAGCATTTATATAAATGTAACAAAAAGACACCTATAGCAAATACAAATTTGGAGGGGCTGAAGTGATAGTACAGCAGGTAGAATATTTGCCTTGCACACAGCCAACCTGGGTTCAATTTCCAACATCCCATATGGTCCCCCGAACACTGCCACGAGTAATTCCTGAGTGCGGAGCAAGGAGTAACCCCTGAGCACTGCTGGGTGTGACCCAAAAAGAAAAAAAAAACTGAAAACAACCCATAAGCTTACTGCAAAAGCAGAAGAAATTAAGACACAATATAGGAATAGTGTTTGATTATACTTATTATACTAAAGTAGTTCAAAATCAAAACAACAAAATATAAAGGTGATTGTTCATAAAATATACTGTAGAAAACATCATGGAAACACTCCATAATATTAACTTCAGTTATGACCACAGAGATTGAACTGTAATGACAAGGAAACAAACACAGGACTAAAGCAATGCAATTATATCAAACAAAAATGCTTCCGCACTGTAGAAAAAAACTCCAATTAAATACAAAAAGACATCCTACTGAATGGGAGAAAATAACTGTATACCATATATTTAACAAAGGGCTAATCATCAAGATACTTAAAGAAACTACAAAATTCAATAGAAAACAATAAAGCTCATTTTAAAACATAGTTAAGAGTTAAACAAATACTTTCTCAAAACAGACATAAAAGTGGCCAATAGGAAAAACTGAAAACCTTCTCTGCAGCTTGCCCTGATTATCAAAGAAATGCAAATTATAGAGATAAGTTATCACCACTGTCACTGTCTCTGTCATTCCATTGCTCATCGATTTGCTTGAGCAGGCATCAGTAACGTCTCCATTGTGAGATGACTTGTTACTGTTTTTGGCACATCAAATATGCCATGGGTAGCTTGCCAGGCTCTGCCATGCAGGCGAGATACTGTTGGTAGCTTGCTGGGCTCTCTGAGAGGGACGGAGGAATCGAACCCTGGCTAGCCGCGTGCAAGGCAAATGTCCTACTCGCTGTGCTATTGCTACTTGAAAGATTTCTGTACTGTTTTAATTTTTCATTTTAAATTTTTAATGTTCTGATTTACAATACTGTTGGGCATAGAATTTCATGCATACAATGTTCCAACAACAACACCCTCCACCCGTGTCCTCCCCACACTCTACCCCTCCCCTACCTCCATGTTAAGCTTAGTTTTGAAGATCAGTTCTCAAGCTCTGTTCCCTTACAATGTTTCTTTATGTCCCACAAAAGTCAGAACGGCTTTTCTCAAAAAGGCAAGAAATAAGCGCTGATGAAGTTGTAGAAAAAAGGGGGGAAAAAAAAAACCTTATTTACTGTTGGAAATGTAAACAGGTCTAACTCCCATGGAAAGCAATGTGAAGATTGCCCAAAGTATTTAAAATCTACCAAATGATCAACATGGAAAGTATCATATTGAGTGAAATGAGTCAGAAAGAAAGAGACAGACATAGAAAGATTGCACTCATATGTGGAATATAATGTAACTGAGAAGTACAAGTTGGCAACGATGCAACTTCTGGCAGATATCTCTCTGGACTTAGTTACTAAAATACTAAATTACAGAAACCCAAAACTGAGAGGCCGCTAAGTGTGGTCACTCGACCTCATACCTCTTCATCCTCAGCAATGGAAAACAAATTATCTAATGCTTCCTTTTCAGCAGGTCTGGCTTTAGGGGAGAGAGTCTCCAAACAATAATAGTGAGTTTTGTTGAAATACTGTATGCAATCAAAGTGAAAGTAAAGTGAAATTTATTAGTTACACAGGCGGGGGGGGGCTAAGGGGGGGGGGCTAGGGGTGTGGGGGGCAGGGTGGAGCTATACTGGGATTCTTGGTGGTGGAATATGAGCACTGGTGAAGGGATGGGTATTCGAGCATTGTATAACTGAGATTTAAACCTGAAAACTTAACTTTCCACATGGTGACTCAATAAAAAATTTAAAAAAAAAAAAAAAACATAAAATCTACCAAATGACCCAGCAATTCCACTCCTCTGGATGTATCTGAACAACACAAAAAATATTGATTTGGAAGATGTACGCATGCTGATGATTATCACAGCACTATTTACAATAACCCAGATCTGGGGACAACCCAAGTTCCTAAAGACAGGTTACTAAATTAAGAAAATGTGGTATATATACACAACAGAATAGTTCTTAGCTATGTGAAAAAATAATATCTTGCCTTTTGCTGTAATTTATGCAGAACTACAGGTGGTTATGTCAAGTGAAACTAATCAGTATGAGAAAGAAATACTGGATGATCTCACTCATTAGTGGTTTGTAAGGAAATAAAGCAAGGAAATAGATAAAACCCAATAGAAACAAACCCTTAGACACTAACTGAAGAACTGAGTGTATTAGGGATCAAAGAATGGAGGGGACTCAATGGACTATGGTGAAGAGATGTTGGCAGTATGGTCACTAGTAGCATGATATAGTGATCTTGTACCCTAAAACATAAATATATGCAGCCTTGTAAACCAATGTTACCACAATTAAAACATAATTAAATAAATATGCTCACCCACAAAAAAAGTGAAAGAGAATGAAAGATGGTTGTTAAGGGTCAGACAGAGGAGAATTAATAGATATAGAACATCAGTTCTATAAGATAAACAATTCTACAGCCCTCATAAATATATCTACCATTACTAAACTGATTATTTTAAAATAGTTAAGATGGCAAATTTCATGGTCTGTGGTTTCTTTACACACACACACACACACACACACACACACATAATCTTTAAGGGCCAGGGAGATGGTTCAAAGGGCTGTGGAGCACACTTTTTTGCATATGGGATGCCCAGGTTGGATCCCAAGCACATGGTTTCTCAAGAACCCCAAGGATGGCCCAGAGCAGTACTGCAAATAGGGTGCTTGCCTTTCAGGCAGCCAATCCAGGTGGGTTCAATCCTAGGCACCTCAGATGGTTCCCTGAGCATCATCAAGAGTGATCCCTGTGTGGAGAGACCCAGGAGTTAACCCCGAGTACCACTGAGTGTGGCCCCAAAAACAAACAAAAAAAATAAACTTTAAAAATGAACACACATGTGAGAAGTACACTAGCATAAAATTCAAAACTTGGGCCCAAAAGAACATCACAGAAGCTTACAGCACCAGTCTTGCAAGCACACAGTCACAAGTTCAAATCCCCATTGTCTCACAAGTACCAACCCAAATCATGGCAACTGTCAACAGCCCCTGGCACTAAGGACAATGTCCATCCTTATAGTAGTCTCGTGCCTATTAGTACCACACAAAGAGACGTAAATGACCTCTCCCCACCAGCAAGCACCATAACAAGCATCGAGGCCAGGAAGCATAACTTCAAGAAAGCACGGGTGTGAGAACTGTAGCAATTCCTAGTGAGCACCACAACTGTAACTTGTGTGTGTTAACTAGGCCCCAGCAAGCACTACAACTAGAGCATCAGTGAGCACCAGTACCAAAACCTGATGAGAGACTCACAGAGAGCACCAGAGCCAGGTATGTATGCAACCTCACTGACATAAAGGAGATAAAACTAAAAACATATTTGGAGGGCCAAGTGACAATACAACAGGTAAGGCAAGCTTGCCTTGCACACAGATGAGCCAGGTTCGGTCCCCTTCCCACGCCTTCCCCTGCGTGGCCCCCCGATCCCTGGGAGTAGGAACTGCTGAGCATAGCACCAGAAGTAAGCCCTGAACACTGCTGACTGTCACCCAAAAGCCAAAATAAATCTTTTTAAAATTAAACAGTATACTATTTAGAGATCCCTAATATATAGCAATTCTTAGAGAAAATAAACCACAAAATCTATATATAAAATAAAATAACCGGGGCTGGAGCAATAGCACAGCGGGTAGGGCGTTTGCCTTGCACGCGGCCGACCCAGGTTCGATCCCCGGCATCCCATATGGTCCCCCAAGCACCGCCAGGGGTAATTCCTGAGTGCAGAGCCAGGAGTAACCCCTGAGCATCGCTGGGTGTGACCCAAAAAGCAAAAAAAAATAAAATAAAATAAAATAAAATAACCAAAAAAATCTATATACAAGAAAGAAATATAATAAAGGAGAGATGTTATAAAGGTACTGGCAATATCAAATCTTCAGGTGGTAAATATAGTTGTTAGGTTTATTATTTATTAACATATACATGTTCTATATATACTATTTGTATGCAAAATAAAGTTTGAAAATTCAAATTCAACTTTTTACTTGGGGATGTAGGGCAACTTTGTGAAAGTGCACATGGCCTTACCATCACCCCCACGGAGAAGACAGACAAAAAGGGTTTGGGGAAAATGAATTACTGTCTGGTGATATAGAAGCAGAGGTTTGTTGTCAATTAGACCTAGCTGAATCCAAGTTGAGCCGTTTACTAGTTTTGTTACCTTAGGCAAGTTAGGCTTAAGTCTCTAAGCCTTAGTTCCCACACCCATAAAAAGAAGGTATTAGCAGTACCTACCAATTAGAGTTATTAAAAAGATTAAATGAGATAATGAATAAAGAACATTCAGGACTCTACCTAGGACCCAGAAAATATTTCTGCAGGAGTAGCAGTACTTATTCAAGTCAGAAATGAGGCTGAGAATAACAGAACATCTGTTTGACTTTCGAAGGTCCCAGGTTTGTTCTAGAGCACCAGAAACCCATAGTGCTTACCCCTCCCTGCAACAGGTGTGACGATCCACAATTACTAACAAAAAAATATTTAAAAATCCTTTATAGTGTATTTGAAAGCCCTTTCTGACCCTCCTCCATTTGAAAGATTTTGTTTGTGCCTGAAAGAAAGATTAGGAAAATCGTATTCAGAGATTTAACCATAAAAAAAAAAAAATCACTCTGTGGAGCATACCACTTACAAAGACCAAAAAAATACCTATTCTAAGGACAACCAAAGACCAAGAAGAATCCTTATAAAATACGTGCTCCTTCAACATTACAATTGTCATTAACGACAACCATTCTATTATTAAGTAGTTATATTCTGGAGCTCTTAGTAATTGGCTAATAGCGTTTTATATTCAAACTGAAGCAGGGGTGAAGTCAACCATAACTCAAAGAACGAAATTATTCTTGCCTCCAAGATCATTAGTAGTCTGTTCAAATGCTTTGAGGTTTTCTTTAATCCTTTTCAATCCCCCTTCCTCCACTGTTGAGGTAAATGCTGTAATGACTGGGGTCCTGCACACACCTGGCTGTGGCGCTCCCACATTAAGCAGGTGCCTCATCCGTGATGCTCACCATTATTGCACTCTTTAGCTGTGGCGCTAACACACATGCTCACAGGGGGTTACAGTTTAGGGATCACGGCAAGTGCTTAAGCAAGAGGTCACCAAAGATCACATTTCTGCTGCTTGCACATATTTCTCCCCCTATCTGTGGTGCTTGCCATGGAGTTTGCACACTTTAGTCGTGGCACACATCTGGCTACAGTGTAGCCTTTATGTGATTATGGTCCCACAGGGCCACAGAACCCCAGTCAGTCTCTAACAGCAAAGCTGCCAGGTTCTCACTCATTAGAGGCAGCAGCCAAGGATTGTACTTGTGACCACAAGTACATGTGAACACATGCCCTAACCCACTGAGATATTCCTCCAAGTCCCGTGAATTTGAAGAAATTTGTTGTTGCTATTGTCCCCCCACACACACCAGTCATCTAATTTTGTACACCTCAAGTTCCTTGCAATAAGTCCTAAAACTAGCCTTAATTCTCTTCCAAAGTTTATAGTCAAGAAACATCCCAGAGGGATAAACTATAGTTAAAAAGAAATACTAGATTAGTCTAAAACCTTAAGCCAGAGAAAAGGACTAAGGTGTGTTAGACCCCAGGACTGTGCAAGAGTAATTTGTATGTACCAGAAACTCACTGTAAGTCACAAAAAAAAATATTAAGTCACAAATCACAAGGAATTTTTTGCACATATGACCAGTGAAATGCTCCTCCACTCACCTTCCAAAATGTGTTTTAGGCTTATATTGCATTCTCAATCCAAAAATGCATTGTTAACAACTTAAGACACATATGGAAACCATTTCCCTGATCTCTTTCATTATTAAAAACGTTTACTATAAGAGAAACAGATCTTTGAAAGCAACCCTTAACTATTTATTAAAACAGAAACTCTCACAAGCTTTACTTACCAATAAATATTGCCTTCTATTAAACTTTTAATCCTCCACACTTTCCTCAATAGTATATAAAAATATTTCCCATTTACTAAAGAATATATGTTTGTATACCTATGTGCATACACACACACACGCGCGCGCACGCGCGCGTCTGGGAGTCATACCTCATAGTGCTCAGGAGCTACACCCCGCTCAATGCTCCAGGGTTATTCCTGGTGTCAGAAATAGGAACCCAGGCTTCCCACATGCAAAACAGATTCTCAGTCCCTTGTGCTATTTCTTCAACCCATTAAAGCAATATTCTCAACTTTTTTTGTTTCAAATTTCACGCAGAAGATAGCTGAAGTTCTAACAAGTATCCACCCAATATATTTTGTTTTTAATGGTGTTTATTTTATTAATAAAGTCAAAAATTTGAAGTCGCATTTTTAAATATTACTATTCAGTTGTTTGTCCTCTATCTGAAAGTTCCTAAAAGAAAATTCAAAAAAAAAAACAGCAGCAAAAATAAAGATGGAAACTTAAAAACAGAGGAGTGGGGGATAGGATCCTTAATATCAAATAAATCATCTTTTTAGAAAGTTTAAAGAAATAAATATTAGAGCAGCCAAAGAGAGAATACAACCGCTAAGACACTTGCCTTACATATGGCTAACCCAGGTTTGATCCCTGGCACCCCAAATGGTTCCCCTAATCACCAAGAGAAGTGATCCCTGAGTACAAAGACAGGAGTCCTGAGCACCATTAGGTGTGGTCCAATAAAAAAATAACAAACTATGTATTTTAATTATATGGGGGGATTTTTTGTTTGTTTGGTTGTTGTTGTTGTTGTTGTTTTCTGCTTTTGGGGTCACACATGGTGATGCACAGGGGTTGCTGCTAGCTTTGCACTCAGGAATTACTCCTTGCAGTGCTCAGGGGACCATATGGGATACTGGAAATCAAACCCGGGTCGGCCACATGCAAGGCAAACACCCTACCCACTGTACTATCGCTTCAGCCCAAATTATGTGTTTTAAACTCATTTCAAGTTATCTTTCTACCTTTCTATAACAGTATTTTAAATGCAAGTATATACATATACATTTCTACAGATTAAAGGTTTGGTGGGTTTCGGTGGGGTGGTCAGGGAATGAATTTGGGCCACACTCAGTGGTGCTCAGGGCTTATTCCTGACTGCTCAGAGATCACTCCTAGAAGTGTGATGTCGAAGATTGAAACTGAGATCAGCTGCATACAAGGTGCGCACATACGTCCTGTACTATCTCTCTGGCCCAGATTCATCACTGTCATCACTGTCATCCCATTGCTCATCGATTTGTTCGAGCGGGCACCAGTAACGTCTCTCATTGAGAGACTTATTGCTACTGTTTTTGGCATATCCAATACGCATGGGTAGCTTGCCAGGCTCTGCCGTGTGGGCTCCATACTCTCAATAGCTTGCCGGGCTCTCCGAGAGGGGAGGAGGAATCAAACACGGGTCAGCCGTGTGAAAGGCGAAAGCCCAACCGCTGTGCTATCGCTCCAGCCCATCTGGCCCAGATTATAGGTTTTAAATTGAAAAGAGATAAAAATAGATTTTACACTTATTGAGGGTTGGAGCGATGGCACAGCAGGTAGGGCATTCACCTTGCACGCGGCCAACCCGGGTTCAATTCCTCCACCCCTCTCGGAGAGCCCTGCAACCTACCAAGAGTATCCCCACCCTCCCACACGCACAGCAGAGCCTGGGAGCCTGGCAAGCTCCCCATGGCGTATTCGATATGCCAAAAACAGTAACAACAAGTCTCACAATGGAGATGTTACTGGTGCCCACTCGAGCAAATCAATGAGCATTGCGATGACAGTGAAAGTGACACGTATAGGACATTACATTCAACCTTTAATAAAATCACAGTCGTACTAAAAATAAAGTTCAAACTGTGAAAACAACATTACATATAGGGTGGTCAGAGGCATAATGTTTTTATATTCCATTTAACCATAAGCAGAAGTTATAGACAATAAAACTAATGAAAATACTCTGGTTATTACTATTTTACAAAGATAGCCTTAATTTTAAGAATGTTACATTTAAAAAGAAAAAATATTTTGACTGTTTAGCTTTCTTGCCACTAGTTCTCCAGCAATATAGTATACAGGAAACAGTATCGATTTGGTTTCTTGGAATATTCCAAACTCCAACCACAACCTCTGAACTACCATCTCACAAATCTCTCATTACCTACTCACTCCCCTCAACTTCCTCCTGAGTTCCACTACTTTGACACTTCCTTCTTCTCCTAATTATAGATTACTGCTAGTTATAATAGCACTCATAACCAGCTTAGACTTCAATACCCACCATTTTATAATCACTTGCTAATTTGCCTATTTAATTATATATTTGTTTCCTTGTTCCAATAAAAGAATTCAATCTTCTAAATTCCTTTCTTCACCTAATCATCAAAATCCCAAAAATGAGAATTACTCAGACATTCTTTCTAATCCTCAGAGCCAAAAGTCATCAAATATTTTCAATTTACCTCCTAAATCTGCCTCAACTCTTCAATTCAGTTCCAATGTGTTAATATCCTTTTCACACACATTAATTCAACATAATAAAGCATAAGTTCCAAAACCAAATAGCCCATTAACTTTCAGGCATTGTGATGAGGTTTATCTATTTATTAGGCTGTTAAATAGCTAGATGGCAATGCAAATTCAAAAGATAATTAGCTTCACTATCTGATAAGCAAATGAGACACAATTAGCAAACCATCACTGTTACTGAGGAAATAAATATAAACTCACAAATAAAACTAAAAATATTCTAGCCAAGAACAAATCCTTCAGGAAAAAATGATAGTAGTATACAATTTAAGTGTATAAATATGTAAGTCTGTTTACTTTCTATTTTTGAACTTTAAAATCACTGCAATAAATACTACATGCACATAAACTTTTGATCTTAAATATATAGTAGTTTACGTATTACAGTAGTTAAACAGATGTATCATATCACTAACAACTCTCATAACAGTATAAAGACAGAATAATTAAGTCAGATTTAACTACATTAAAACAGTGAACATTAAAGACAGTACTGTGTATAGCTGGCAAAACCAATCATTTTCCATGCTGGGCAATGAGTCAAGAATCTCAAACTGTCACCAACACCTGCATTAAACATAAACCCAGACAGTAAACAATTACATTGAAAGATAAATCCATGTGACTATATCTCTGGAGCTTAAGCAAAACTAGTTTACATGAAGCAAAACAGCTTATTAAATGACCATATCTAAAGCAGTTCTTTGTTTTGACAATAAGCAATTTAATCATTTTTTTCCATCACTGTGGATCTGAAAGGTATGTTAAAATGTTATATTCTGCCAGGTGGATTAATAAGGATGTATTAAAGTATGCTTATACTAACACTGCTTCCTGGTCATTGTAATTCTAAATTGCAGTTAATGATAGGTTTAAAGAAATGCTCTGTTCAATGTATGTTCACCATAAATTCAATGAGTTTTCATTGCTTGATGAGTTTTACTAAGTAGAAAATCAGATTATACAACACATTTATAAACTGGAATTTAACCAAGTAAAAATTGAAGTATGATAGTATTAAGGTCTCTAAAATTTGCTAAAACACAGTGAAGGCAATCATACAAAATGCATTACCCAAAAAAAAAAAAAAATATATATATATATATATATATCACTTACCACCCTAGTTTTCATCAATAAAATAAAAACATGGACTGGATGCTCTAAGAGACCTCTTCCAATACAAAGAGCCTATGACTAAGAAACTAACATATTACATAAGTGCACGTGCTGGAAAATAGTATTTATTTTCATTTTTAATTATCATTTAAGTGAGGTGGCAGTCTGAGAAACAGCTCATCAAGCTAGAGTTCTGCACAGAGGAAGCCCAGATTCAATCCCCGGCACTTGCATGGCTCTCTAAGTGCTGCCAGTAGCAACCTAGAGCACAGAGACAGAAGCAGCCCCTAAGCACTGCTAAGTACAGGCCCAAAACCAAAAAGCAGGCCTGGAGTGAAAAGGACTCATGCCTTGCACTCAGGAGACCCAAGTTCAACCCCGGCACTACTTATGGTCCCCCAAGCCCTACCAGGAGTGATTCCTGAGACAAAGTCAGGAGTAAGCTCTTAATAAACCTGAGTATGGTCCAACACCATCCCCCAAAAAAAGTTTTAATAAATTTAAAATAAACTCTAAAACAATAAAACAAACAATAAAACAACAGTGTTATATTCACTAAAAGGTAAAATACTAAACTGCAATGATCATTCTATCCATAAAGTAACAATTAAAGGTGAGTAATAAAGATAACTAAGGGGCTGGAGCGACAGCACAGCGGGTAGGGTGTTTGCCTTGCACGCGGCCGACCAGGGTTTGATTCCCAGCATCCCATATGGTCCCCTGAGCACCGCCAGGAGTAATTCCTGAGTGCAGAGCCAGGAGTAACCCCAGTGCATTGCCAGGTGTGACCCAAAAAGCAAAATAATAATAATAATAATAATAATAACTAACTGCCCATTTGAACATCAGTGATGTTTTCTTTTTCTTAATAATTTATTTATTTTTTAATTAGTGAGTCACAGTGAGGGTACAGTTACAGATTCACACATTTTCATGCTTGTTTTTCCCTCATGCAATGTTCGAGAGCCCATCCCTCCACCAGTGTCCATTCTCCACCACTTATGAACCCAGTATCCCTCCCACCCCCATCTGAACCCCCCCCCACCCCACTCCGCCTCTGTGGCAGAGCATTCCAATTTGTTCTCTCTCTCTCCTTTTGGGTGTTGTGGTTTGCAATAGGGGTACTGAATGGCCATCATGTACAGTCTCTAGTCTACTTTCAGCGTGCATCTCCCTCCCCGCTCGGGATTTCCAATCACATTTTACTTGGTGTTCCCTTCTCTATCTGGGATGACTTTCCCCCAGCGTGTGGCTAGCTTCCAAGCCATGGAGCCAACCTCCTGGTATTATAAACTACTATTCTTGGGTATTAGTCTCTTACTCTGCCATTTTATATTCCACAGATGAGTGCAATTTTTCTATGTCTGTCCCTCTCTTTCTGGCTCATTTCACTTAGCATGGTACTTTCCATGTTGATCCTCTTATATGCAAAGTTCATGACCTCATTTTTTCTAACAGCTGCATAGTATTCCATTGTATAGATGTACCAAAATTTCTTTAACCAGTCATCTGTTCTCGGGCACTCGGGTTTTTTCCAGATTCTGGCTATTGTAAACAGTGCCGCGATGAACATGTAAGTGCAGATATCATTTCAACTGTACTTTTTTGCTTCTCCAGGATATATTCCCAGAAGTGGTATTGCTGGGTCAAATGGAAGCTCAATTTCTAATTTTTTGAGAAGTGTCCATATTGTTTTCCAAAGGGGCTGGACCAGTAGGCATTCCCACCAGCAGTGTAGAAGGGTCCCTTTCTCTCTACATCCTCTCCAACAGTGGTTGCTTTTGTTCTTTTGGATGTGTGCCATTCTCTGTGGTGTGAGGTGGTATCTCATAGTTGTTTTGATCTGCATCTCCTGATCAGTGATGTTTTCACTAGCACCAATAAAAATTCTAACTATTTAACTCCAAAGGTATTTTTTTCTTTTTTTTTTCTTTTTTGCTTTTTGGATCACACCTGGTGACGCACAGGGGTTACTCCTGGCTGATGCACTCAGGAATTATTCCTGGCGGTGCTCAGGGGCCCATATGGTATACTGGGAATCGAACCCAGGTGCTGTATCATCCAGCCCCTCCAAAGGTATTTTTTATTAAACAATTTATTGAGGTATCCAGATTTAAATACTCTTAATTAAACTTCTCATACATACACCATCCTGATGGATTTTTTTAACTTCACTAATTTGGTTTAATTGTAGAAAAGACCAATCTGAATTTGCGAAGTTTCAAAGCTTAAACAGCTCTAAAGGAAAAAAATCTATTTTCTCATCTATCAAAATTAAGTACTACACAAGCTGATTTATAAGAGGGTTTTTTTTTTTACTTTAAGAAAATATTCAGGACAAAGAAATAGTATAAAGGTTAAGGCACTTGCCTTGCATGAGGCTACAGCTGCAATAAAGGCCTGAATATTGGTACCACCTAAGGCCCCTGGAGCAACACCAGCAGTACCCATAACCACAGACCCAGGTGACCCTAAGCAAAGCTGACCCAGGTGTGACCCCTAGGCAATGTTAACCTAGGTGTGACCCCTAAGCAATGTTAGGTGTGGCCAAATAAAGGTTATTAGAATAAGCAACTAAAAAAAATTTTTAATTGGGCTAGAAAAATGTGCATTTTTTAAATTGTGTTCATATATACTACCTCGACTCAGTTAAACTTTTTTGTTATTGTTTTGTTTTAGGGGAGCGGGTCCACACCAAGGAGTTACGCTCAGGGGTAACTCCTGGCTCTGCACTCTTGATGGGCTCAAGGGACCATATGGAATGCCAGAGATGGAACCCAGGTGAGCCTCATACACAGTAAATGCCCTACCCTCTGTGCTATCTCTAGCCCCCGTAAAACTTTCTAACCAAGTGGTGGCTACTTTTTTCTCTCTCTTTTTTTTCTTTCTTTTTCTTCTTTTTTTTGTGAAGCATAGATTAAATTTATAGGGGGAAAAAAATACACTTAAGGAATGCCATAACATGAAAGGGCTTTACTACAGACTGTTTTATTTTAAAATATTACCCCTATGGAGCTTTGGCATAGCTTAGCAGTAGCCTACCTTGCAAGCATAAGAGCAAAAGTTCAATTCCTGGCATCACCCAAAATGTGCTGAGTTTAATCTGGCAGCAGTTTGGGACTGCCAAAGAAGAACATATACAGCTTCTGTCACACTACAAAAGTGTAACAAGTGTGTCAGTGACCAAACACAGCAATAATCAAATAAAGGGGGTTGGGGAATAAATAAGCAAATAATTAATTTACTGCATCTCGTCATTCAATCTGTTTCAATGGTTTTCAACTTCATTTATATATGCAGATCAGCACCAGCCGAGGATTGAAAGTTAGAAGAGACTGAAATAACAAGACACTATAGAGTATTCAAGTAAATAATTAACTAAAAATTTTCTCATTAATATGAGAGTGCCCATAAAGTAATTATATCAAGTTCCATAGGGTTTTATTTCTCCTGAGAATTAGGCATGCGATTTCTAACATAAATAAATTAATAAGCCAGTCTCTTGGTTGATATCCAACAAACTTTAAATCATTGACTCAGGGGCTGGAGCGATAGCACAGCGGGTAGGGCGTTTGCCTTGCATGCAGCCAACCAGGGTTCAATTCCCAGCATCCCATATGGTCCCCTGAGCACTGCCAGGAGTAATTCCTGAGTGCAAAGCCCTGTGCATCACCAGGTGTGACCCAAAAGAAAAATAAAAAAAAAATCACTGACTCAAAGTGAAGCAGCAATTTATTGTGACAGATGACAAAAAGAGCAAATGATTCATATAAATAGAAAAGGCAAAAAATAGAATAAAATATTGGAAAAAAGAAAATGAGTCTCTGATTTGGAAAAATGCTGCAACATATGTATACCAATATTAATATTTATCTACATAGTTTGATTCACAATAAAACCAGAACATTAATTTGTTAAGCCAGGACATTTCATTTGCTAAAAATTGTTCAACTCACACAAGTTAATGTCATTTAAATAAATTGTCACTGTCACTGTCATCCCATTGTTCATCGGTTTGCTCAAGCGGGCACCAGTAATGTCTCCGTTGTGAGACTCATTGTTACTGTTTTTGGCATATCAAATATGCCACGAACAGCTTGCCAGGCTCTACTGTGCAGGTGGGATACTCTTGGTACCTTGCTGGGCGGAGAAATCAAACCCGCATGGGCCACATGCAAGGCAAATGCCCTACCTGCTGTGCTATCACTCCAGTCACTTCTCGGCCTTTTGGCAAAGAGCAAGTGTAGTAAATAAATTATTATTTCCAAAACAAGATATAAAAAAAAAGAAAAGCAACTAATATGCCTTTAATTGGTAATATTCAAAAACCAAAGAAAGTTAATGACAAAAGCAAAAGATAATGTCATTCTGAAGCAATAAATATACTTAACACAAAGTAATATTAAAGATTCACTGAGTGATGTGAGCAGAAAGACAGTACTAAGGTTAAGGAGCTTGCCTTGCAGTCCTCTGACCCCAGTTTAAATCTCCAGTTCCACATATGGTACCCAAAGCATTGCCAAGGGTCACCGTGGGCACACTGAACACAGTCAGGACTAGCCCCTAAGGATCAATGGGTATGCCACCCAAAAAGGACTGAATGAAAGCAGTAATGACTTAAACATAAAAGATAAACTGAAAAGAATGTACCAAAAATAAATCTAACCAAGTTTCATTGCAACTGTTTGAAATTTTTTTGGTTTTGATTTGATTTGGTTTGGAGGGCACACCGTGATGTGCTAAGACTTACTCCTGGCTCTGTGCTCAGGGATCACTCCTGGAAGGGCTTGAGGGATCATATGTGGTGCTCAGGATTACTCCCGTGTTGGCCATATACAAGGCAAGCATCTTACCAACTATACTTTGTCTCCAGCCCTGATTATTTGAAATTTTTACCTAAATTTACTTAACAATTAAATAAACTGAGTTTAAATTCCTAATTTCAAGTTAAACATTAAAATTAAAAAAACTGCAAACCTGAGAGAATTAGAGGGAAGATAATCTCAAACGTTAAAGAAGCAGGTATTTTCCCCAATTAAAAGGGCTGAGTGTAGGGGCTGGAGCAATAGCACAGCGGGTAGGGCGTTTGCCTTGCATGCGGCCGACCCAGGTTCAATTCCCAGCATCCCATATGGTCACCCGAGCAGCACCAAGAGTGATCCTGAATGCATGAGCAAGGAGTAACCCCTGTGTGTCGCCAGGTGTGACCCAAAAAGAAAAAAAAAAAAAAAGAAGGGCTTTGTGAATTATAGAGAAATGTATTCAAAGAATTGCATTAAGATTACTCTGAAATCCTTGACTTAGTTCAGAGATTTCTCACACCCTTTTGCTTATTTTTGTTTTTTAGGCCACATCTAGAAGTGGTCAGGGCCCAGGAAACTCTATGATGATAGGGATCAAACCAGAGTCAGCCACAAGCAAGGCAAGCACCTAAGCCCCTGTACCAACTTTCTGGCCCCAGTTCAAGGATTTGTAAAGCATTTTCAAGTCATGACTTCCTTTCACCAGAGAAATGTTTGTGACTGTGAGTATATAAAATAGAACCTGCATTGCTTAATAAATCATAAAGAAATTTCTTTAAAAACATAATTTTTCAAAGAAAATAATTTTTCGAAGATCACCCCCATGTGGGATCACAATCCTTAGTTAAAATTCAGAACATATTTTTAGCATTCTGATTGGAGAAGCATGTGAGTCTCAAATGTTTTGTAATAACCAGATGACATTCTGAACTTGACTATTCCTCAAAACTGGGTCATAGATAACCTCTAACAGGAAATCCTTCCCTCTTTACTTAACCCACTTTATTGGTAGGAAAAATCAACCCACCTCATTGGCAAGTCACTTTCTTGCATTCAAAGTATAAAAATCTCATAAAAGCAGTTGGGTGAGGATGACAAACTTCAGGCACATCAGTGGGGGTAGAGGTGTGTTAGGTGTCCATATCTAAACCACAGAGCCAAGCACATTGTAATCATGAGACCCAAACTAAAACAACCAAACTTAAAACTGTGTCTGTCAAGGAGACAGACTGCGGGGTGGGAGGGAATCTGGGGACACTGGTGGAGGGAAGTTGACATGGCAGTGGGATTCGTGCTGGAACACTGTATGCTTGAAACTCTACTATAAATAACTTTGTAAATCAAGGTGATTTAGTTTTTTTAATTAGCATATAAAAATCTCTAGTTATTTTCTTTCTGCTCTTTGGTGAACTTGCTAAAGCTGCTGTTGAATGAATGTGCCTAGACTGTCATCCTGAAAATGAATAATGCACCTGGTGAGAACACAAAAGACTGACTCACCTGTGTGGAATCCATTATCCTTTGAAAAAAAAGCGCAAGTCTGATACTAGCAGGCACAATGTACTTTCTACCGGACAAGAGAAGAATGATTTTTCCTTGTCCTGCTTTCCAGCTGCCCAAAGAATAGATCTCATACTGATTGTAATTTGACTCTTTTATAGAAATAAGTGGATAAAGTGCTTACAGACAATAACTATTCCCTACCATTGTACTTCTAAACGTTCATTCAGACTTTTAAATTCTGAAAAAAAGTTAAATGATCTTAAACTAAAACCTCACTGAGTATTTGCTTAAAGGACAAACATGAAGGGGGGGATGCCTTACATTGTATAAGAATGTAATTCTTATAGTCATACAAAGATTTGCTGCTAAATACAAATATAAAAGACAATAGATATAACTTTGATCCTCGTGTGTTAAAATAAAATCCTCCTTTTCTCAAATGTGTGAGGGGAAATGAGCATTTTTATACATTGTTGGAGGAAATTAACTAATGCATTTTATTTTGCAAATTCAGAATGAGCTATCAAATTTTCATATTTTTTTCCACAAAAGAAACAATCATGCAAAAAAAAACAAAATTCATGCAAAATGAAGGTAAAGGGGCCAGAGAGATAGTACAGCAGGAAGGGCACTTGCCTAGCAAGTAGCCAACCTGAGTTAGATTCCCAGTACCCCATAAGTTACCCCAAGTCCCCTCCCTGAAGTGATTCTAGAGTGCAGTCAGGAGGAAGCCTTCAACACCACAGGGTGTGGGCCCCAAAGAACAAAAACAATGAAGAATAGAAAGTTTAAAATGAGCAATGTTCTAGAATTAGACTATAGCCAGAATATGTAAGGGATGAGAGGGAACAGACAGGGAACAGTGGCTAAATCCCAGAGAACACATAACAGCTTCTCACTCTGTGTGATTTCTTACCAAATTTAAAGGGAGATAACAAGGGTGCAAATATTTTTAAAACATCAAATCAAACCAAACTGCAGCTAGTTTCCTATATTTCTCAGCTGTAATCTAGGAATAACATAACTGATATTCTAGAAAGTAAAATCTTGCTCGAAAACCCCAAACTCATGGCTGCTGTATTTTCAAGGGCCAAAAACATAGTACAGGGGATAAGGTGCTTGCCAGGCATGCAACCAACCCAAGGTTCAATCCCCAGCACCTCATATGGTCCCCTGAGCCCTGCCAGAAGTGAGTCCCTGAGTGCAGAGCCAGCAGTGAGTTCTGAGCATCACCAGTGTGACCCAAAAAACAAAAGAAAAAAATTCAAAATACAATATAGTGTAAATTTACCATATAATGCATTTCAGAATCATAACACAGTGATTACCAGGAAATTTCAAACACTGTAGGATGTGTAGGCAGATTATAAAAAGAAAAAGTGCACTAAAATACTGCAAAATCTGGTACTACCTTTAGATAAAATTTACATGTTGACTTGAATAAAGTCTAGAAATTGATATCACTTAGAATCACAACAAGAAACTGAGGAAACTACTATAGTAATTGAAAAATAGTAACTGATGTGCATTTACATCTTATACACCTAAATCCCTCCATATTTAACAAAAGAAAATACATTCTAGACCATTAGCTTCCAACAGGAAATGTTCAGCCTCTTGGAACTCTTACACTTAATGCTGTATGTCTGAACAATGTCGACATTAGCAGAAAGCTGCATACAATTTCTTAAAACTAGCCCAAAAACTTGATCGCTCTTAGTGAAATTTGAGAGTGAGTCACTTAGGAATTCACAGCTGATGACATTTTAAAATCAAGTTCCAGTCCAAGTCAAATAGCTTTATACTAATGTTTTAAAACTAAAACTAAACTGAAGGAAAATTGCCTAATAATTCTAAAAATGCTGATCATCAAATACAAAAGTCTGACTTTGTCCAAAATCTGTAAGGGCATAAACATATTTTTTTTCTTTTTTCTTTTTGGGTCACACCCAGCGATGCTCAGGGGTTACTCCTGGCTTTGCACTCAAAAATTACTCCCGGCAGTGCTTGGGGAACCATATGGGATGCCGGGGATCGAACCCGGGTCGGCCGCATGCAAGACAAACGCCCTACCCACTGTGCTATCGCTCCGGCCTCGCTTAAACATATTTTAAAAAGAAATTATACAAAATTAAGATATAAGGTTCTACATTATAAAACATATTTTTATGTATCATTAAATTCCTCAAAAGATACAGTGTGAGGCCACAGACTGCTGCTTGACAGGGTGCATGAATGATGATGCCTTAGTAAATCAAACTGCATTTTCCGAATAACACTGAAACTTAACACTTGTTTTATTTTCATTGTTTAATGTCTCTCTAATTGGAAGAAGTTCCTACCACTGACATCAAGATTCTTCCGACCTCTTGCTTAACTGTAAAATGAGCAATCATAAGACACTGGAATACAAAAATGTACTATTTAAAGAAATACCCTGATGATCACTTCTAAGTAGTCAAACTTTAGTAATGAGAAAAACAATGCACGTTCAGAAATTCATGTTCAATAAGACATGTTCCAAGAATGAGACATTTTCTTTTCCAGACTACTGGTAGCATACTCAAAAGTGCATAAATTCGCTATTGCTGGAGCAATAGCACAGAGGGTAGGGCGTTTGCCTTGCATGCGACCTACCCCGGGTTCGATTCCCAGCATCCCATATGGTCCCCTGAGCATGGCCAGGGGTAATTCCTGAGTGCAGAGCCAGGAGTAACCCCTGTGCATCACCGGGTGTGATCCAAGAAGAAAAAAAAAATGCATAAATTCTAAAATATTTTTGTTTTTATTTGGGGGCAATACCTGGCTGCGCTGAGGAGCTTCCTTATCCCTGGCTTTGTATTCAGGGGTCACTCCTGGTGGGCTCAGGGAACCAGATGTGGTGACAGGGATTAAAGCGGGTAGGACTCGTGCAAGGCAAGTACCTTACCTTCTGTACTATCTCTCCGGTCCCAAGTTCCAAATTTTTTTATGTAACTCTTCATATATGACTTCAACAAATGTGCAAGTTCATTGTGTGCGAGCTGAGTATGACTGAAAGATTTCCTAATGGCATGAATTTAGAGGTTTACCTTATTAACAGCTTATCTTATTTAACTTAGTTCCACGACATGGTATATGGAAACCATTAAGACAATCTTTCATGTCACATCCCGTCTATTAAATAACCTAAGAAATCACAATGAAATAAAACTTTAAAGGGGGCTGGAGCAATAGCACAGCGGGTAGGGCGTTTGCCTTGCACGCGGCCGACCCGGGTTCGATTCCCAGCATCCCATATGGTCCCCTGAGCACCGCTGGGGGTGATTCCTGGGTGCAGAGCCAGGAGTAACCCCTGTGCATCGCCAGGTGTAACACAAAAAGCAAAAAAAAAAAAAAAAAAAAAAAAAAACCAAGAAATAAAACTTTAAATTTATTTTCCCAAAAAAGAACAAGGTAAGCTAGCAGATACTACACAATTGCATTATACTATACCATATTAACTTATACAAGTTCATTTTCAGCAAAAAGAAAGAATTTTTAAAAGCAGACCATATCATCAGCCCGTCCTCTCAGTTACTGTGTATCTGTGCTCTAGTGAGCAATAAAACGGGAGATAGCACTTAGCTATTTTCTCGGTTGCACTCAGTCCCAACGCCTCGTCTAGTCAAAGCACCTGACTAGATTATACGACAGTGCTCTAAATAAATCTTTTCAAAACAATACCAAAACAAGATTACATACTTCCTCCGTCTTTCAGCTAAAGAAACAATGATTTATTCATGTGACAGAGGGAAAAATAGCTGTGCTGAGCTTAGTGAAAAACTATTCCTCCATATTCATAATTTCTAGTCTTACCAAGGCTAATAATTCTCTAACTACTTATGATTAAATATATCACACAAACTCAGAATACAAATTCAACATAAAGTTCAACTCTAGAGCTGGAGAGATAGTATAACAGGGAAGGCATTGCCTTACACATAGCCAACCCAGTTCTGATTCCCGGCAACATACATGGTCTCCTGAGCCTCACCAAAAGTGATCCCTGAGCATGAATGGATGTCGCCACCCCCCCCAAAAAAATGTTAATTCTACATGTACACGGAGATAGCTCAAGAGGTTGACGGTCATGCTTTACAAGCAGAAGCCCTGCCTTTCGTTTCCCAATTCCTTCAATCACCAGCACAAGGAACCCCATACACTGCTAACAGCAACCCCACAGCATCAAGGAGTAGCCCAAAAGCACCCCAGGTGTGCCCCCCTAAAAAGAGAGAAGAAACATTCGACTCCATTACAGTTATCACTTATAAAAATAAACCTATAAAGACATGAGGAAATGGAAACATATCCCCTGCTCATGGATAGGGAGAATCAACATTGTCAAAATGGCAATACTCCCTAAAGCATTATACAGATTCAATGCTATCCCTATAAAGATACATGAAATTCTTCAAAGAAATGGACCAAGCAATCCTGAAATTCATGTAGAACAACAAACGCCCACGGATAGCTAAAACAATTCTCGGGAAAAAGATAATGGGAGGCATCACCCTCCCCAAGCTTAAACTTTACTACAAAGCGGTAACAATTAAAACAGCATGGTACTGGAATAAAGGCAGAGCTGCAGACCAATGGAACAGGGTGGAATATTCCTACACCCAACCCCAAATGTATGATCATCTAATCTTTGACAAGGGAACAAGAAATGTGAAGTGGAGCAAGGAAAGCCTCTTTTAACAAATGGTGCTGGTACAACTGGACAACCACATGCAAAAGAATGGGCTTAGATCTGGACCTGACACCATGCACAAAAGTAAGATCAAAATGGATTAAAGACCTCAACATCAGACCACAATCCATAAGGTACACTGAAGACAAAGTCGGCAAAACCCTCCACGGTATTGAAGTTAATAGTATCTTCAAATATGACACGCAACTGATCAACCAAATGGAAACAGAGATAAACAAACGGTACTATATTAAACTAAAAAGCTTCTGCACCACAAAAGATACAGTGACCAGAATACATAGACAATCTGCAGAATGGGAAAGGATATTCACCCAATACCCATCTGATAAGGGGTTGACATCAAGGGTATATAAAGCACTGGTTGAACTTGACAAGAAGAAAACATCCAACCCAATCAGAAAATGGGGCGAGGAAATGAACAGAAACTTTCCCAAAGAAGAGATACGAATGGCCAAAAGGCACATGAAAAAATGTTCTTCATCACTAACCATCAGGGAGATGCAGATCAAAACAAATATGAGATACCACCTCACACCACAGAGAATGACACACATCCAAAAGAACAAAAGCAACTGCTGTTGGAGGGGGTGTGGGAAGAAAGAGACCCTTCTACACTGTTGGTGGGAATGCCGACTGGTTCAGCCCTTCTGGAAAACAATATGGATGCTTCTCAAAAAATTAGAAACTGAGCTCCCATTTGACCCAGCAATACCACTTCTGGGAATATATCCCAGAGAAGCAAAAAAGTATAGTCGAAATGACATCTGCACTTATATGTTCATCGCGGCACTGTTTACAATAGCCAGAACCTGGAAAAAAACCCGAGTGCCCGAGAACAGATGACTGGTTAAAGAAACTTTGGTACATCTATACAATGGAATACTATGCAGCTGTTAGAAAAGATGAAGTCATGAATTTTGCATATAAGTGGATCAACATGGAAAGCATCATGCTAAGTGAAATGAGTCAGAAAGAGAGAGACAAACATAGAAAGATTGCGCTCATCTGTGGAATATAAAATAACAGAGTAGGATACTAACACCCAAGAATTGTAGAAATAAGTACCAGGAGGTTGGCTCCATGGCTTGGAAACTGGCCTCACATGCTGGGGGAAAGGCAGTTCAGATAGAGAAGGGAACATCAAGTAAGCTCTGGTTGGAGGACCCACTCGGGAGGGGAGAAACGTGCTGAAAGTAGACTATAGATTGAACACGATGGCCACTCAATACCCCTCTTACGGACCACAACACCCAAAAGGAGAGAACAACACCCAAAAGGAGAGAACAACACCCAAAAAGAGAGAGAGAGAGAAAACAAAAGGGAATGCCCTGTCACAGAGGCAGTGGGGAGGGAGGGTGGGATTGGGAGGTGGGAGGGATACTGGGTTCACTGGTGGTGGAGAATGGACACTGGTAGAGGGAGGGGTGCTCGAATATTGTATGAGGGAAACACAAGTATGAAAATGTGTAAATCTGTTACTGTACCTTCATGATAACTTACTAAATAAAAAAATAAATTTTAAAAATAAAAAATAAACCTATAAAGTGTTTCTATAAATTTCCTCCTGAGGCTTTTTCATGCATTACTGGAAAATTAAATCGAATTTCTCAATCTTGTAGTTTGAGAAAGCGACAAGGTTCTTAATAAAAAGTCTGAAAACCTTCCATGATAACGTTTACCTACAGTTACAGTTAATAATGTTACTGGAGTCCCCCTACATTACCTCAAACTTCTAGGCCTCTAAACAAAAAACATTTCTCTACATAATGACACTGACTTATATGACTGATGCCCCAGAAATCTCTCCCCATTATCATCTTTTAAATCACAAATAGGCTGAGAGATAAAACAGGGATTGAGGCACTTTCCTCCTATGCAGCTGAGCTGGTTCAACCCCAGCACCGCACACAGTCCCCAGAGCACTGCCAGGTGCGGCCCAAAAACAAAAGTAGTAAGATAACAAAATAAAATTACAAATAGTGTACAAATTTTGGTAGTGTGTTTTTGTTTTAATACAAGTAAAGTGACTGTATTATCTATTGATGCATAACAAAACAACACGAAACTGAGCACCTGAAAATAATTACTAACATTTATTTTCTCATACTTTCTAAATAAGAGGTAGCTTATTTTCCAAGATGTCATCCGGGGCTGCAGTCATCTGAAGACATTAACTAGTGCTGGGGACTGAGCTTCTAAGACAGTTAATTCTCATGGCAGCTGGCAAGAAGGCTCAGTTCTTCAATACATGTGCTTTTCATATTGCAACTTACAACAAAACCACCCCTCCCAAGAGAAAGCAGTACATGAGAAAGTCACAGTCTTGTTATTATGTAGCCTTGGAATGGCAAATCATCACTTCTGCCACATTCTGTTGGTCACACAGGCAACTCAACTACAATTTAGAAAGAATTTTATAGAAGGCATACCAGGAGGCAAGAATCATTTGGGGCCCTCTTGCACTGGGCAAAAACAATGATAAACATACAAATATTATGGGTAATGTGGTCATCCATGTGTCCACGAATTTTTATATTTCTCTCATCAAAAGGTGAACTCTAGGCATGGTGGCCGAAAGTGCTAACTCAGCAAGCATAAGGCTGCCAAGTTCAAACCCCAGTGTGTCCTGCCAAGTGCTAAGGCAATCCTGACAACTCTATTGTTAGGAATAACCAGCGAAAGGGCAGGGAAAGTGGTTTAGTGGCTTAAGATGAGGCCAAGGGGCCTGAGAAGCAGTAGGAGAGGAGGGGGAGAAAGAAAGAGTGGGGAGGGAGGAAGGAGGAAGAGGAGGGAAGGAGAAGGAAGGGGAAGAGGTCACCATGCCTACAGCTGGACTCCACCACCTCACAGACGCCAAAGTGCTGAAAACTTTAGGGATACCAGTCTTTAGGCTGAAAACCCTGGGGTCTTCTCAGCGTTGGGTGCGAAGCATCCCACCACCCCCACCCCATACTTCTAGAAGCCTCAGCAGTCACACCCACATCCCACAACTGCTCCCATGTCAACTCACTGCCCAGTAAAATATTCTGGAGTTTCTGGAGCACAAGTCAGCGACATCTCCAAATTCTACAATCCTGATATCCCAGTAGGAGCACATCAAACTAGATGGGGAAGTAACATAGATGCCAACTAAGCTCAACAAATAAAAACATTAACAGAGAAAAGAAGAAATAGAAGTAAACCAGACACAATTCAAAAGGCAAAAGAAAACAGGACATTCTGTAATACATATGACAGTTTTAACATTCTATAAACAATCCTTACAAATCAAAAATATAAAAAAAAAATTAGGCAGAAATGAGCAGGGAAATTTTACAAAGCATTTATAGATAAGAAATATAAATACCTAGTAAGGACTAAAATATTTTTAAAACTAACATATACATATCAACTTATAAGATAACATAATAGATCTAGCTTTTCATTCGTCCTCACCCCCACTGTTGCTGCTCTTCAGGGGGGCCCAGCCTTGGCCTTTGCCATGGTCTTGTTGTATTTTTTCCTTATATGTATTTTTTGGTTTGGGGGCCACACTCGGTGGTGGTCAGGATTTACTCATGGCTCCACTCCCAGGGGTCACTTGGGGAGGGCTCAGGGGACTGAGGTGCTAGGGGGACCAAATGGGATGCTGGGAATCAAACCCAGGTCAGCCACACGCAAGGTCAACACCCTATCCGCTCTACTATCGTGCCAGCTCCTGACAGGCAACTTTTAAGATGCCCAATAATAATCTAACTCTTGGTATCTATACGCTTATCCTTAGGGAAAGAAATTATTGACTATCTTTTTATTGTTTCTTTTTTGATCTTGGAGCCATGCCCACTGGTGCTTAGACTGCTCTCTGCTTGGTGCTCCAGGGTTGCTCCCTAAGGAGGACCATGCAGGGCTGGGTTCTAACTAGGTCTACCACATGCAAAGCATGCACTCCAGCCCTTTAAGCTATCTCCTCGTCCCGTAATGCCTATCTCTCAACAAAGTATGACAGAAGTGACGGATATCACTTCCAAAATAAGATCATAAAACAGTTGGACTGAGAGACAGTATAGGGAATATGACACTTGCCATGCATGCAGTTCAACGCCCAGCACCAGATATGGTGTGCCACCAAGAGTGATCCCTGGGCACTGAGCCAGGAGTAAGCCCTAAGAATTGCCTGGGGGAGCCCAAATGATAGACAGACACTAAAATAGCCTTTAAATTTTTTTTTTTAAGCAAAAGTTTCTACTTTGTGGACTTAGCCTCAAGGGAAATAGTTGCCATAACTGAAGGCAGGTCAACAGAGAGGAAATATAAAAGCAGATCTCTTCAAGCCTGGCAAGTAAGTTTGGAAGTTTTTCTTCCAAAGTCAAGTGGGGATATGGCATCAACCCACATCTTGACTCTAACCTTGTGAGGGGCCTTGAGGCTGTAGACTTAGTTCAAAGGGCTAAGCTCTGTCCAAGGCTGAGCTAAATTCGATCCCCAGTATTCCATATGGTCCCAGAGCAGACCAGTAAATCCTGAGTACAGAACTGAGTTTTTGGGTGTGGCCAAAAAACAAAACAAACAACAATAATACTGTGAGAAACCTTGAACTAGAACTTTCCAGCTAAGATACTAGTGAATTCCTAACACATAAATTGTGAGATATTTTCAATTACTAAATTTTGAAACAATTTATTACAAGAAATAGGGAGCTAATACACCACTATGGCTGTCTCTAAGAAACCAACAATTCTAATACCAAAATGTAAGAAGGACACCAGAAGACGGTTCAGTGGCTAAGCGATAGGCCTTACAAATGTGAGACTATGAGTTTGATCCTGGAACTACCCACAAGAATAAGGAAAATCTTCGAAGCTCTGTGATACCCAGCATTGCAAAGCAATTTCCAATGACCAATCTGGTGTATGCAAGTATAACCCCCCAGGGATCACTGTAACTAAGAAAATGTTCAGCCACCCCTGCCACGAGTGCAACACATAAGAGAACACATGTGTGAGCGCCCTTACTACAGTGTTTGGCTCCTGGCACGCACCACAACTGAAAGACAAGCACATACAACCTCTGGCAGGTATGCACACAAGCACCAAAACCAAAAAGTGTAGGACCCCAGCGAACACTGCAGCCTACTGTGCAAGTATCATATTTAATGAGAAAAGGCAGAATTTTATCCACCAAACAGAAGGCAGGAATGTCCCTTTTCACCACTGCCTTAAAAGCTAAATAAATGAATAAGACCGGAATGACAGAAGTAAAAAGTACTCTTTACAGAAGATATCATTTGTTTACACGTAAAATGCCAGGACTCTAAAATTAAGCTCTGCAACAAATGGAATAGAGTGTGTATATAAAGATAATACACACAATTCAATTGTATTCTTACATACCAGTAAAAAGCCATTAGAAAAACACAACTCTACATATAAGAAAACAAAAAAATACAATATCTCTTTAAAACTATGTTATCTAAGACCTCTACATTGAAAATTACAAAACAATGCTGAGTGAAATTAAAGATTAAAATGAAAAGATACGTTATGTCCATTGATTAGAGCACTCAATATTGTTAAGATGGCAAGTCTCTCCAAACTTAAAGCAATTCCAATCAATATTCCAGCAGTCACTTTTAGAAAAGTTGACAACCCAATTCTGAAATGTATATAAAATAACCAAAACAATTTTTAAAATAAACAAAGTTGGAGAATTTACATTACCTGTTAGCAAGGCTGCCCATAAAGCTGAAGTCATTTAAAAATTCTGTATGGCAAATAATATTGGAGGGCTCATAACAGCAATTAGGCAAGAAAAAGTTACTAAAGGGATCTCAGTTGAAAAAGAATTCAGATGGGGGTCAGAGACACAGTACAGTGAATAAGGCACTTGCCTCGCATGAAGCCAACCCAGGTTTAATCTCTGGCACCCCACTGGTCCCCTGAATTCCGCCATGAATAAACCTCAATAGAAACAGTTTGCACTCCCCACCAACCCAATAAAAAAGAAAAACAGGAAAGAAGCCAAATGATCAGTAGTTGCAAATGACATGATATTTGACTTAGAAAATCTTAGCGACAGAGGAGAGGGAAAAACTAGAAAACCCTAAAGACTATAAAATATAGAGAGATTTATAAACTCTGAGAACCAATAAACTGTGCAGTGAAGTGGCAAACTCAAACTGCAGATATATGCAACAATGAAGTAGAAGACAAAAATTTTAAAAAATGAAAAAGATATTCTACTCACTGTTTTGCAAAAAAAAAAATCAGTTACTTAGGCATCAATATGACAAAAGGAATAAAAGACTTATACCCAAAAAAAAGGAATAAAAGACTTACACACAAAAAAAAAAACCTATATCACTATTTTAAAATAGATGATACAAGGAAATGGAACACATCTCCTATTCATGATATGAAAGGATCAACACTGTTTTGTTGTCGCTGCTGTTACTTTTGATTTTGCTCTTTGGTGGGCACACCTGGACATGCTCAGGGATAATTACTCCTGGTTATGCACTCAGTAATTACTTCTGGCTCAGGAAACCATTTAGAATTGAACCCAGGTCAGCTGTGTGCAAGGCAAGCACCCTATCCACTGTCCTATTACTCCAGCTCCTAAAAGGATCAACATTGCTAAAATTACCATCTTATTCAAAGCACTACACAGATTCAGTGCATCCCATAAGATCCACATGACTTGTTTTTAAAGACATGGACCAAATGCTGTCAAATTATATGGGGTTGGGGCTGGAGAGATAGCACAGCGGGTAGGGCGTTTGCCTTGCACGCGGCCGACCCGGGTTCAAATCCCAGCATCCCATATGGTCCCCTGAGCACAGCCAGGGGTAATTCCTGAGTGCAGAGCCAGGAGTAACCCCTGTGCATCGCCAGGTGTGACCCAAAAAGAAAAAAAAAAAAAAAATTATATGGGGTAATAAAATTCCACAAATAGTCAAACCAATTCTGAGAAAAGAGATGATGAAAAATTCTATGAAAAATTTTAATTATACAATAAAACTATAGTAATAAGGACTATGTGGTACTGGAATCAAAACAGACTCAGAAAGTCCCAAGACAGATTCTTTGGTATATGGATAGCTAATCTTCAACGCAGGATCTAGGTCTATGAGGTCTATGAACATGGAGTCTCTTGAACAAATGGTGCTAGAAAAATTGATTAGCCACAGGCCAAAAAATTGAATTTTAATCCCTATCTTACACCATACAAAAAATGTTAATTCAAACTAAAGACCTTCATATTAAATCCAAATCTGTAAGTTATAACAAGGAAAACATAAGCAGGATTCCTATATTATATTCATACTAGAGGCATCTTCAATGACTCAATGACTCACTGACCAAGAAAACAGAAGCAAAAATAAACAAAAGGGAATGGACCAAACTAAGAAGCTTCTGTACAAGACACATTAACACAAAATAAAAAAGGCATCTTATGGAAAAAAAAATTTATTCACCACAAGCCTGAAAAAGGGCTAATATCCAAGATACCCACTTGCAAAAACTAACAATAAAAAATATTTATCAAAAATTAGAGAGGTGTCCTGGTGGTGGAATATGTGCACTGGTGAAGGGATGGGTGTTTGAGCATAGTATAACTGAGACTTAAGCCTGAAAGCTTTGTAACTTTCCACATGGTGATTCAATAAAAAATAAAAAAATAATTTTTTTTTTTTAAAAATTAGAGAGGTGGGCAGAATCTCCTGCCCCCACACCAGGCTGTCTTCACCGGGGCCCCTTGGACGGGGCCAGGTTAAGTCTCCCTCCCCGCCCCAAGCAGAGCCCTGGCAGACGAAACCCTCCAGAACCCAGCCACAGCCATGCTCAAAGCCACTCTCCACATGCTCGGACCAGCCTCACCCATGAAGGAAAGGACAGAGAAACCCAGGTATGCGGGACCCATAGTTGAGATCTCCAAGCCTGCTCGGATCGGGACTGGGCCTCCTTGGCAGTAACACCCACAAACTGCCCCCCCCACCCCGTGCTATGTAATATCATCAATGGCCAAGATACAGAGACTATAAAACAAAACTTCCGGAAGAGATCAACACAGTATTTCCTGGAGCGCCCAACCTCTTATACTCTAGCCCACTGATGTACCTCAAGCAGCACACATGTGTTTGGTCTTAACACACCTGCTTGTATTCTCTTATATACAGGTTTAAATGGCCTCAGAATGAAATACAAAAACCTTCACACACTTCCCTCGTATTGTGGTGGGAAGATACTCACTGGTTGAGTGGGTGCTTGAATATTACCTGTAATGGGCTATTGTGAACTACTTTATGAAAATAAAATATAAAAAAAATGCCCAAAAAACTGTTCCCTGTTAAAAAAAAAAAATTAGAGCAGTGGGCAGAGAGACAGTGCAGGGACTAAGGCTCTTCCCTTGCACCCTCTCATCCCAGTTCAAATCCCCAAGCACTGCCAAAAGTCATTCCCAAACACAGAGCAGAAACAACCCTGGAACAACCAATGGGTGTGGCACAAAACTTCCCTCTCATGAAAGAGTGATAGTTGGAGCCAGAGTGACAGTAAAGGAGGTAAAGCACTTGCATTGCATTCTGCTGTGACTGCCACAATTCTGGCTCAAATACTTGGCACCACCTATGATTCCCTGAGCACTGCCAGGGGTCATTCCTGAGCAAGGAGTCAAAAATAGCCCTAGTATCATAAGATATAACCCCAATACACACACAAAAAAAAAGGAAGAAAAAAAATGGGATAAGGCCATACCATCAAAGAAGACATAGAGCCAACAGAACACAAATGAAAATATGTACTCTACTTATCATCAAGGAAACTCAAATCAAAACAACATTGAGATTATCACCTCACACCTGTGAGACTGGCACACACCAAAACAGGAGTAGAAACAACACTGCTGGCAAAGATGTAAGAAAAAGGGAATTCTATCCACTCAGCAATATCATCTTTTTCAGCTTCTCTTGGAAACAGTATAGAGACTCCTCTGAAAATTAAGAATTCATCTTCCATATGACCCAGCTTCTTGGCATCTATCCTAAGAGACCAAAACATTATTTCGAAAACATATCTGCACTGCTATGTTCATTGCAGTACTATTCACAGTAGTCAAGATTTGGAAACAACCCAATTGTCCAGGAATAAATGAATGGATAAAGAAACAACGGTGTGGGACAGAGAGATAAGCTCTTTCTTGCCCTGAATGCAGCTACCTCTTCTGCAACTCTATTTCCCAGCGTTATATACAGTCCCCTGAGCACCACCAAGGTCATTCCTAAGTAGTCAGGAATACCACCTGAGCATCACCAGGTGTGCCATCCTACACTCCAAAAAGGAAATTATTCCATAAACAAAATGGAATATTACTGAGATTATAAGGTACAATGAAACCATGCAATTTGCTGCAAAATGGATGGAACTAAAGGGTATCATGCTGAATGAAGTCAATTAGAGGAAGAGGGACAAATACAGAATCGTCTTTCTCCTATATAAAGAAAGAGCAAGGGTATAACAAATGACCAATAGCAATAGCCCATGAGAGTCAGCCTATAGACGTGAATTTGTCAAGATGGAGGGGAGTGGGTGGGATGGGGCTTAAGTTTGGAGTGTTAAAGCACTGCTGAAGGGATGCTTGCATTCTGATGATGGTGCTGGAACACTGTATGCCAGAAATTCTATTGACAGTATTCCAAATAAATACTGAAAATAAATAATAAATTCCAAATAAATACTGCTAAATAAATACTGAAAATGAAAAGGTTATACTGGCAAAAAAAAAAAAAATGTAAATCAATGGAACCAAATCAAAGACTGAGAAATACAAACATATTTATTTAGCAAATTAATTTTTTTAACAATAAGCTAAGGCGATCCAAAGGGAAGGAAGGAAGGAAGGAAGGAAGGAAGGAAGGAAGGAAGGAAGGAAGGAAGGAAGGAAGGAAGGAAGGAAGGAAGGAAGGAAGGATTGATTTCAACAAATGGTGCTGAATTTTTTTTTTTTTTTTTTTGCTTTTTGGGTCACACCAGGGAATGCTCAAGGCTGACTCCTGGCTCTTCACTCAGGAATTACTACTGGTGGTGCTCAGGGGACCATATGGGATGCTGGGAATCGAACCCGGGTCAGCTGCGTGCAGGGCAAACACCCTACCTGCTGTACTATCACTCCAGCCTCGAGGTGCTGAATTTTTTTGAGTGTGGGGGGAAAAAAATCTTGGGACTAGAGAGAGAGTACAGCTGGTAGGGCACTTGCTTTGCAAGCACTCAACCCAGGTTCAATCCCAAGCATCCCATAGGACCCTCCGGAAACCATTAGGAACAATTCCTAAATGCAGAGCCAGGAGAAAGCCCTCAGCATCAACAGGTCTAGCCCAGTAACAAAACAAAAAATCTCTTACTTAATATCAGAAATAAGTAACTCAGATCCCAGGTGTCAATATATAATATGAGGCAAGGAGATAGATCAAAGGGCTGGAGTGCATGCCTGGCATGAAAAGGGTCCCAGGTTCAATCCCAGCACTATGTAGCATCCCAAGCTTCACTAGCATAACTTTTGTGGTACCCTGCACCACTGAGGAGGCCCCCAAAATGGACACATATACAAATAAAAAGTTAAATACATGCATCCCTACCACATAACTCAGCCATTCCACTCCTACATTTTTATCCAAGAGAAGAGTATGTTCATATAAGACTTTTACATAAAAGTTCGTAACAGCTATTTTGTAATAGCTAAGAACAAAAACCACTACAAGTGGATCATATAAATTTATCTACACAAAGAGTAATGAATCACTGACACAACAAAACAAGATGAACTCAGTAACTGAGTAAAAGAAAGTAAAATAAAAACAATACTATGTGATTCCATGAAATAGTAGAGCAAAAGCAAACTAAAACTTTGTAACAGACCGAATCAGTTTCCTAGGGATGGGGGTAGGATGAAAAATCAACTAAAAAACAGCATTAATGAATTAGGGCAGCAGGACTATACAGACAGTACAGCAGATAAGACGCTCACCTTGCAAGAGGTAGACATGGCTTCGATCCTTCACATTCTATATGGTCCCCCAAGCTCTGCCAAGAGGGATTCCTCAATGCAGAGCCAGGACTAAATTCTGAGCACAAATGATTATGGTCCCCCAAAACAAATTTTAACTGGGGGGAAGGTGAGAGATAGAAATTTCTTATTTTAATTTGCTGATCATTTTAGAATGAATACATCAAAACATACACTTTAAACGTGTGTAATTTAGGAAACATCAATTCTGCCTCAAAACTCAAAAAAAAGATGGACCAGAGCAATAGTACAATGGGCAGGGCACTTTCATTATATGCGGGCACACTTTTTTCCAGCCCAAGCATCTCATCTGGTCCTGAGTCCGCCAGGAGGAATTCCTGAGTGCAGAGCCAGGAGTAAGCTCTGAACACAGCCAGATGTGACTATAAAAACAAACAAACAAAAATAATTAAAAGTAAATAAAAAGTTGAAAAAGCAAACCAAACTGAAAAAAAAAGGTAATTATCTGCCAAAATTTTAAATACAGGATCTCCTGTAGAAATGTATTCTATAAATATACTCTGTAAATACATAAAGAATATGCACCCAAATTATAATATTAAACATCTGAAATAACCCAAAATTCCATAAAATAATGCATTTTTAAAAAATGGAACAGTCTACAACCCTAAAAATATATTTCTGTATGCTCAAAAACGAGAAGCCAACTGCTTATTTGGGAGAAGGAATATCCACACTCAGCTGTGCTCAAGGGATACTTCTGATTCTGTGCCTGAGGTTGCTCCTAAAAGTGCTCAGAAGGCTTCACTGCTATGAATTGAACCCCAGCGTCCAACAAGCATTCGGCAGGCACTCAAACTTTTGAGCTATATTTGGCTCCAATCCAAGAAATACTCAAACAAGCATGCAAAGATAGCACAATCCAATTTGTGTTTAAATTTTTTTAATAAGAAGGTCTAGGGGGCTGGAGCGATAGCACAGCAGGTAGGGCATTTGCCTTGCACGCGGCCGACCCGGGTTCAATTCCCAGCATCCCATATGGTCCCCCGAGCACCACCAAGAGTTAATTCCTGAGTTCATGAGCCAGGAGTAACCCCTGTGCATCACCAGGTATATCCCAAAACAGAAAAATAAAAAAGAGGGTCTATAGAGATAGTACAAGTGGGCACTTGCCTTGTACAAAGCTAACCCTCGTTCAATCTGCAGCATCCCAAATGGTCCTCTGAGCCCCATCAGGAGTGATTCCTAAGTGCATAGCCAGAAATAAGCCCTGATCACTGCTATATGTAGCCCAAAGACAAACCAAAAAACTTTAATAAGAAATACATGTGCAGGGGCTGGAGAGATAGCACAGCGGGTAGGGTGTTTGCCTTGCATGCGGCCAACCCAGGTTCAAATCCCAGCATCCCATATGGTCCCCTGAGCACAGCCAGGGGTAATTCCTGAGTGCAGAGCCAGGAGTAACCCCTGTGCATCGCCAGGCATGACCCAAAAAGCAAAAAAAAAAAAAATACATGTGCAGAAACTACTACTACTACTATTTATTAGTTGGCTAGTAAATACGCTGAGTATACTTTTAAATTACCATCACAAATAGTTTTTAATTTTTCATAAAGAAACTCTGAATTACAGAACTCATACCATAAAGTCGATCATTTTTAATCACAATTTTATACTTAAGAACCTGGGGGTCAAAAAGAGTCTTTGGAAGTCAAAGTACAAGGGATAAGGTGCTTGCCCTGCACATGGCATACCCATTTGATCCCCTACACCACGGAAGGGTCCCTTGAGCACAGACAAGAGTGATTCTTGAGTACAGCTGGGTGTGGGGCCCCAAAACAAAAAAACAAAGTAAAAAAAGAAAAAAAAGAAGGAAACTAAACAAAAAGAAGCTTTGGTTAGGTTATATCACATCACTGGTAACACAAGAATGTAGCTCCAGTTTCTTTGTTTTATTTTATTTGGGGGACATATCCTGTAGTGTTCAGGGGCTACTACTGGCTCTGTGAGTTGAAGACCAATCAAAGACGATGCCAGGGATTGAACCAGGGCCTCCTGCATGCAAAGCATGAACTCTAATCCACTGAGCTCTCAGGCCCTCCAGTTTCTTTCATTTCTAAGTTGATGGGTTGGGGCCAAGATGTAGCCCATTGGGACACATGTTGTGAGGTCCTGATATAATCCCTAGTACTAGGTGTTACTGTTGATCACTTCACCAAAATCTCTCACACTAAGCATAATTTAGAAACAAAAATCCATCAAGGAATAAGCAATAAGAAACAAAGTATTAGCAAAGACAGTTTTATTTTATTGCTTTTTTAAAGCACAAGTTGGGTCAGGGATGCAGCTCAGTGTTAGAGTACTAGCCTTGCTTATCTGAGGCCCAGGGCTACACCCAAGGCTGGGGTTGGGGCAGCACAACTACTCCAGCAATAGCAACAAACAAAATGCAATAGTTTAATACCAAGTTCTGTCTTTTGGTAGAAAAAAATCTTGATTTTTACATACATTTATAATTTCATCTGTGTCTTCCTTGAGCTAAGTAATTAATTTTAGTACATTTCAATAGGACTGGAGTGATAGCACAGTGGGTAGGGCATTTGTCTTGCACGCAGCAGACCCAGGTTTGATTCCCCCATCCCTCTCAGAGAGCCCAGCAAGCTACCGAGAGTATCTCGCCCGCACGGCAGAGCCTGGCAAGCTACCCGTGGCATATTCGATATGCCAAAAACAGTAACAACAAGTCTCACAATGGAGACGTTACTGGTGCTGCTCAAGCAAATCGATGAGCAATAGGATGACAGTGATACAGTGATACATACTCCTAATTCTATATTTATTATCTAAATATGTTTCTATACTAATTCCAAGTAATGCAAGGTTAAAATACATAAAGTAAATAAAATATTTAAATAATATATTTCCCAAGGGAGAAAGTAGCAGTAAGCTTACACAAACTGTGGCAATTTATTATTGTTGACACCACTCATACTATAAATTGTACATTTTTGCATTTAGTGGCAGGACGTTACATAGATTGCTTTTTGCAATTAACCTCCAGAAGGAATTAAGTATTAATGAATGTGCCAGATACAATTATGAGAAATAAGAAACTCATAATCTGAATAATGCAGAAACATCTATTGCAGTGTATTATATTTTATATATGTATTAACTTATACATATTAAATGCATCACAAGACTCCCATAAATCTTTGAAATATATTTAAACTTTCTTGAGTAATAATTTTTCATCTTTAAAATGTTGCTTATCAACCTCAACTTTCTAAAGAAATTGACTCTCTTTGTTAACAATCATTCAGACATAAAGCAAATATAAATTTAAAAATCTTCACCTACCAACAATGTACTTTGTTAAATTTTAAGGTATTAATTAAAGGGGTCATATGCAGCTCAGTGACACAGCATATGCTTTGCATGTGAGAGTCATTGGTTCTATCCCTTATTCACAAAAAAAAAAAAAAAAGAAAAAAGTGAGTTAGGCATTCTTTTGACTGGCAACATTGGCTTTTTATAAAGAAAAGTAACATGTAGCTCAGCATATTTCTGTTCAGTAAAAATTACACTTTATAAGTAACTGATTCATATCCAATTGTTTTTTTGGAGCAAATACTTAAAAGAATCAGAAGGTAAATTAAAATTAATGTCCTTTAAAAGCAAGATGTAGGGGTTGGAGAGAGTACAGCAGCAGACCAGCATTTGATCCTTGGCATCCGACATGGTACCCCCAAGTCTGCCTGCAGACCCCTGAGCTCAGAGCCAGGAGTAAGCCTTGAGCACTGTTGAGTGGCCCAAAAAGAAAAAAACATTACAAATGAAAGCAATGTGTAGGTTTTTCTTTTATCACATGTCTTTTAAGATCATTTCAATAAAATTTACAAAATGGACATTTTAAAATAGAAGCATCTTGCTTGCACTGCACACAGCTGACTCACATTCAATTCCCAGCACCAGATACGGTCCCCTGAGCCTGCCAGGAGTGATCCCTGAGCCAAGAGTACACGCTAAGCATAGCCAGCCTCGGCCTAAAAACAAACAACAGAAAGGATAACCCAAGTGTCAAGGAATATAGACCAATACCTCCAACTAATATTCACTTATGCTCTCATAAATCTCAAAAATATTTTTGTCATGTCACACTTCACAATCCTATTGCCACTTTTTTAAACTCCTTTTGCAGTGTCAAGGGATCAAACCAAGAGACTTCCTCAGGAGGCATATGCACTACGTACTCATGAGGCACTACAATTGAATCCCGTTCCTGGCCCCTGACCTCACTTTTTAAAGTGTTTTTCCATTATTTACTACCTAATTCCATTGAACTCTGGCAATAAGTAAAATCAAATAAAACACATTTTGGAGTGCCAAAGAGATAATACAACGAGGAAGACTCTTGCATGTGGCCAAGCTGGGCTGATCCCCAGTACCACATATGGTCCCCCGAGCCCCACCAGAAGTGATCCCTTAGTGCAGAGCCAGGAATAAGCCTAGAGAACTGTTGGGTGTGGCCCCAAAAACAAACAAACAAAAAATAAATATTTGATAATATCTAAAACAATAATAAACACTGATGCTCTGTCTGGGTAATATCTAAAACAATAATAAACACTGATGCTTTGTTTTCCTTTGTTATAGCTAAAAGTTCCAGAATTATTAAGAAGAAATTATATTTAACACTGGTAGATTTCAAGACATTTATATTTTAATGGGATGGTTTGTAAGTAAATCAGTTAGTGCTAGATGCTGTTTCCTTCAGTTACCTGGAATCAGAATAGCAGACTCATTAAATATACATAAATCAGTGATGCAGAGGCACTGCACCATATTGATGGAGCCCTCATTAATTTTCAATGATATAACCACTATCATATTTGTGTTCTAAAAAAATTTGAGTGAGATATGCAACCATTTTACAATTCTCTTGTACATGTTCTAAGAGCAAATACAATACCAAATTTCTAAAAAGTTTATTACATTGTAGATTTTCTGCTATTTTATAGGAAATATTATTTGTACTATACATAAAATATATTTTGATACACTATCAAAAAAGAAATTTTCAAAATACAAGTAATATAAAATAATCAAATAATCCTCCAAATCATTTCAAGAATAAGCAATATAATACACGTAGGCTTCCAGATTTGCAAAATTGTACCTCAAATAAACAAATACTATGACACTGTTCAAGGAAAAATATGATAAAACGCAGAATTAGTAGAAAATTATTACAAAATATCTGTTTTGGTATATAGATTAGAATCACAGTAGTAGAAAAATTAATTATAACTTCATAAAACAATAGTAATCTTTTTTTACAGAAAATGGTTTGAGTTGCAATCTAGTTGCATTACATTGCTAAGAATTTATTTTGTAAAAAGAATAAAAATTTTAAAAAACCTGAGACTTACGTAGTAGTAAGAAAATGGAGCTAGCCAGGTAGGTAATAACTATACAATCTTTTCTATCCTTGCATTTCCCCATTGTTTGCAAAAGTGGGAGCAAGTATAAAACAGAGCTGAAACTCTAATTTCCAAGCATCTCCTTTTTTGTTTATGGGGGTAGGGGTAGTTGAACCACACCCAGCCATGGCCAGGGTTCACTCCTGGCTGTGTCAGGGAGCACTCCTACTGATGACCATATATGGTGCTGGGGACAGACCAGGAATGGCCACATGCAAGGCCTTCCCTGCCATCTCCCAGCCTGCCTAAGCTTCTTTTTTCTTTTTTTTTTGTTTTGTTTTGTTTGGGGAGCACATCCGACAGTGCTCAAGGCTTATTCCTGGCTCAATACTCAGGGATCACTCCTGACAGATTCGGAGAACTATATGGGGTGCCACAGATCAAACCCAAGTCAGCCACGTGCAAGGAAAATACCCTCACCGATGTACCATGTACTGTCACTCCAGCCCTATCTAAGCTTCTTTTAAAAATTGACAGTGCCTGGGGCTGGAGTGATAGCACAGTGGGTAGGGCATTTGCCTTGCACGTGGCCAACCTGGGTTCGATTCCCAGCATCCCATATGGTCCCCTCAGGAGCGCCAGGGGTAATTCCTGAGTGCAGAGCCAGGAGTGACCCCTGAGCATCACTGGGTATGACCCAAAAAGCAAAAAAAAAAAAAATAGAGTGTGCCTAAGTCAAAAATGGTTGGAGGGATCACTTGGGATGGGAGATGTGTGCTGAAAGTAGGTAGAGGACCAAATGTGATAGCCTCTCGGTATCTGTATTGCAAACCATAATGCCCAAAAGCATTATGAGAGAGAGTATGGGGGAAACTGCCATAAAGGCAGTGGGAGGGCAAGGTTGGGGGGAATATGAAGGACATTGGTGATGGAAGATGTGCACTGGTGGAGGGATAGGTGTTCAATCTTTGTATTACTGAAACGCAAAGATGAAAGCTTTGTAACTATCTCACAGTGATTCAATAAAAAAAAAAAGTTGAGTGAGCACTTTACTATTAATCCTTCTGACAAAACCAATAGCAGTTCACACTACATACTATTTTTGTATAGGCTTGCAGCCTCAACCTCACAATCTAGAGACATCATATTCTAGGTCTTTCTTTTCATGGGTTACTCCACTACATGTATAATTGGTGTCCCAAGTATTTTAATCAACCGAAGACATATTGATAGAAAGAACAGTGAATTGCTAGTTTAAAATTTTTGGTTCTGGGCTGGAGAGATAGTGCGGAGGGTAGGGTGCTTGCCTTACATGAGGCTGACCCAGGTTCAATTCCCAGCATCACAAATGGTCCTGTGAGAATCACCAAGAATGATTCCTAAGCACAGAGCCAGGAGTAAGCCCGTGGCATGGCTGGGCGTAAGTGCAGTTAGGAGAAAGCCCTGAACACCACCCAGTGTGGACCAAAAAACAAAACAAAACATAAATAAAATGAATTCATAAAATACTAAGTCCTGAAGCCAAATAAACATTACAATGAGTAGTATAGTTGTAGTTAAAATAATGAGTACATAAAATAAATTAGTACACAGAAGATATCAATCTGCATAAGACAAACTGCATTTGGGAAGACTAATAATGAGAATTATTAAATTAAATAAATTAGATAAAATTGACTCCATTTAATTCACTAGGCCTCACAATTCTATGAAAGACCCAAGCCCACTTCTTTTTTCTTTATGTTTTAATGATGTGTTCAGGGACTTTGTGACTACTCCCAGTGATACTTAGCTAAATGGGCCAGGGACTTCAAAGTTAGGGCCCGAAGATGTGGCAGTAAAGTTCTGGGGAGCACCAGGGCAACCTAGTTATGCTCAGGGTCCACTAAGGCTACACTAGCTATACCCATGGGGCTCTAAGAAAGTCTATTACCTTAAAATATATAGTATCCCTGATAAGCAAAGGGAAAGAAATTATCCTTTTCTGAATTGAGATAAAGCTCTTGTTGAATTAAAAGGAAAAAAATAGAAGGGCTGGAGCAATAGCACAGCGGGTAGGGCGATTGCCTTGCATGCGGCCAACCCGGGTTCGATTCCCAGCATCCCATATGGTCCCCTGAGCACCGCCAGGGGTAATTCCTGAGTGCGTGAGCCAGGAGTAACCCCTGTGCACCGCTGGGTGTGATCCAAAAAGCAAAAAAAAAAAAAAAAAAAACAGAGTCCAATCTTTTTTTATTTTCACAAACTGTTTTTGAGTGTACTTGACTAAACTGATAAAAAAAAATGCTATCAGCTAAGAGCAGTTAAGGAAGAAAAGTATTTTCATTTATTTTATTAATTTTCATATACATAATTTTACCTCCCTTCTGCTCCCGTATTTTGTCTAATAGTACTACTAGATCATGACTCAGAGTTCAATGCGAGATGGCAAGTCGCCCCACAGACACAACAAATCGACAACTACAAATGAAAAAATTTACAAGGAAGGAAACCTAAAAACTGAAAATAACACAACAAAGGACCAAAAAAATGTACCAAGATGAGTAGGAAAGAGAGATAAGCTCTACCAAAGAGCTAATCTTCACATCGAGGTGTTAAGATTACTGGTCCAAAGGGATTCTAAGTTCTAAGAGCGGGGAACTTTTCCCTAGGAATCATTTCCTGCATCAGGCACCAAAAGCTTTTGACTATACACAGCAAAGATAAGCACCTAGAATTGAGTATGGATGTCTGATGGAAAAAAATACTAAAAAGAATCCAAGAACTACAGGAAACGGGTCCATAAAAGGACCAAGAACAAAGTCACTCACCTAGGAACCTTGTACAATAAAAGTGGTCTGAAGGGGTACTCAGTGGAGGACCTCAACACCATTAACTAATATAGCATCCACCTGAGAGGTAGGAAGCTTTGGGAATTATCTCCTGGGGAGAAAACTGGCAGGCATCACTTTAGCAAATTCATGCAACCCTAATTCCAGCATCTAGTGACACTATCTTAGAACCCTCCACAAAACTGTGGGCAAGGACTACAGAGACAGCTCAAAGGGTTGAGCACATATTCAGGAGGCCCTGGGTCATTGGTCTCCCCAAATACCAACTGAAGCAACCCCAATAGCAACAATCAAGCTAGGAATAACCCCAAGCACTTCGGGGTATAGCCTAAAAAACAAAAAACAAAAAGAATTAAAGGAGGTATTAAGAGTTTGCAGATAAGCAAAAGTTAAAGGATTTCGTCACCACTAAACCAGTCTTGCAAGAAATGCCTAAGGGACCTCTTTAACTGAAAAAAATGGCACTAGCAAAAAATTATATGAAAGGAAACAAAACTAACTAGAAAGGGTAATTATATAGTAAGAATTAGGGCTGGAGCGATAGCACAGCGATTGGTCATTCACCTTTCATGAGGCCGACCCCAGTTCGATTCCTCCGCCCCTCTCGGAGAGCCCGGCAAGCTACCGAGAGTATCGAGCCCGCGCGGCAGAGCCTGGTAAGCTACCCGTGCGTATTGGATATGACAAAAACAGTAACAATAAGTCTCTCAATGAGAGACGTTCCTGGTGCCCGCTCGAACAAATCGATGAGCAACGGGATAACAGTGATAGTAAGAATAATGAATAAATCATTTACAATGCAAGCATAAAGATCAAAAGATATGCACAAGGGTTGGGATGTTGCCCCAGTGGTAGATCACATGACTTACACACGCAAGGTCCTAGCTTCAACCTGTGGCACACATGGCCCCCACACATTGACAGTGCAGCACCATCTAGCTCCAAGCAGAGTACTACCAAGAATAATATTAACAATAAAATTAAACCACAATAATCAGTGGCACATATACTATAAAGGTGTAAAATGAGGGGCCACAAATAGTTTAAAAGACTGGAGCATGTACTCTGCATGCTGGGAGTTCCAAGCACCACTGGAAGGAAATCCCCCATGCCTGCAAGGCACTGGGAGTAGTCTTTGAACACTGCTGGCTGTGACCCCGAAACAAATCATGTAACATTAGAGGCAGGAGAGGGGTTAAGGCACCTGTCTTGGGGCTGGAGTGATAGCACAGCAGATAGGGTGTTTGCCTCAAATGTGGACAACCTGGGTTCGATCCCCAGCATCCTATGTGGTCCCCTGAGCACCACCAGGGATAATTCCTGAGTGCATGCGCCAGGAGTAACCCCTGTGCATGGCTGGGTGTGAACCAAAAAGAAAAAAAAAAGGCACCTGCCTTGCATGAGACCAACCCCGGATCAATCCCCTGATGCATATGGTCCCCCGAGCACTGTCAGGGGATATTCCTGAGATAGACAGATAGAAGAAAGCACTGAGCAATACCATGGGGTGTGGCCCAAAACAAAACACATGAACAAACAAACCAAAAAGATGTAAAATGAGACATCAAAAGTATAAAACCTGCAGGAGGGAGTAAAAAAAGATTTGCAATACTTTCCAAGTTAAGAAGTTATCAATCCCAAAGAGGATATGTTCTCAATTAAATAAATCAGAGAGAAAAAAGACAATCTTGGATGTCACTTATATGTGGAAGGTAAAAACGAGTAGGACCCCAAGCAAATAAACATACAGAAACACTAGAGCTATCTGTACCCCCAGTGAGTTCCAAGGTAAACTGCAAGCACACCACATATTGTGATATGTGCTACCAACCACCAGCAAGCACTGCAACTAAGTGTGCAAGCATTGATAAGCAAAGTATGTGCAACCCCCAGCATCACAACACAAGGGGAAAAGAAGAGTAAAATTATGAATTCAAAAACTGACCAGGTGGGGCTGGAGTGATAGCACAGCGGGTAGGGCGTTTGCCTTGCACGCGGCCGACCCGGGTTCAAATCCCAGCATCCCATATGGTCCCCTGAGCACCGCCAGGGGTGATTCCTGAGTGCATGAGCCAGGAGTGACCCCTGTGCATTGCTGGGTGTAACCCAAAAAGCAAAAAAAAAAAAAAAAAACTGACCAGGTTATTTATTTTGTAAGTGGAAGGATAGTGGACCACATTCTATCTGAAGGATAGAATGTACAGAATCACTGTATCACTGTCATCCTATTGTTCATCGATTTGCTCGAGTGGGCACCAGTAATGTCTCCATTGTGAGACTTGTTACTGTTTTTGGCATATCCAATACACCATGGGTAGCTTGCCAGGCTCTGCCGTGCGGGCAGGATACTCTCAGTAGCTTGCCGGGCTCTCCAAGAGGGGCGGAGGAATCGAACCTGGGTCAGCTGCATGCAAGGCAATCGCCCTACCCACTGTGCTATCGATAGAATGTACAGCATGGTGAGTATAATTAATGATACAGTACAGTATATATTAAAGTTCCTCAGAGTGCAGATATTAGAAGTTCTCAGCACAAAAAAAAAAATTGCAACTGAGAAGTGAAGAAGTCAACTAAACTTTTTCTGGCAATCATTTGTATTTTATATTTACATTAAGCCATTATGTTGTATATTTTACGCTAATATAGGTTATGTAACGATAATTCATAAAACTAGGGAAAACTATTTATTACGTGTAGTAAATATATACAACTAGATTGTTGTTTGCTTTTTTTAAGTTTGGGGCCACACCCAGCAGGGCTCAGGGCTTACTCCTGCCTCTGCACTCAGAGATCACTGCTGGTGGGCTCAAGTGACCTCAAAGGGTGCTGGGGATCAAACCCAGGTTAGTGAAGTGCTAGACAAAAGTACCCTACCCACTACACTATCACTCCAGCCCCAAAACTGGATTTTAAAACTGTTAAAAAAAAAAAAAAAACAGGCTGGAGCGACAGCACAGCGGGTAGGGCATTTGCCTTACACGCAGCCGACCCGGGTTCGATTCCCAGCATCCCATATGGTCCCCTGAGCACCGCCAGGAGTAATTCCTGAGTGCAGAGCCAGGAGTAACCCCTGTGCATCACCAGGTGTGACCCCAAAAGCAAAAACAAACAAAAAAAAAAAACTAAAAGAACACTCACAGAGGCCAGGGAGACAGCTCACAGAGTTAGTGCTTGTGCTTTGCAGGCAAGAGACTCAGTTTCACTACCCAACACTACATGATCCCCCAACCACTGCCAGGAACAATCCCCAACAACACAATGGGAGTAGCCCACATACCACCAGATTAATGAAAACATATAAAAACGTAAAATGAAATGGAAAGACTATAGTTAACACCTGAGAGACATCTACTTGGCAACCAAAGGATGAGAGCTCCACCTGGCCAATCAGCACAAGAGAATAAGGCATAGTCAACTACTCCTGGAAGCCAGCCAATCAGGAGACTCTGGAACCTATGATAATCTGGGGCACACATACTCCCAACCTATAAAGGTCAAGAGTAGACAAGAGCTGTGCATGAAAGCAGGAGGATTTAGACAACAGACAAAGACAATCTCTGCATGCCTCTCACCATGTCAGCACTCACTAGCAACATACTCAAGCATCGAGGGATAGGTCCAGTATGCATCCTGATCATCTCTCTGATCTAGCCAACCACTGATGCCACAGGAGCCCAACTAGGTTCATATAAGTCTATATGACAAAAGCCTATTGCAGAGTATTCTCCCAACTTGGACTTTGGGTTGAACTCTGGCACTAAATGTTGTGGAATGATGATCCTCACTTAAGTGCTAGGGAACAATCTCTATCAGAACCTGAGATATACCTTGTGAATTAAAATTAGATCTTGTGTGTACTGATGAACATTTTATTATGTGATACTGTGTGAAATGCAATCAACAATATTAACAGTATATGCATAATTGTGTTGAATCCTGCATCTAGTAGATGTACCCCAAAATCAAACCAAAACATGCTCACAATTACACCGGAAGATGGCTCAAAAGGCTGGAGTGTGGGGCCAGAGAGGCACTACAACAAATAGGATGCTTGTCTTACAACTCAGTTTTATCCCCAGCATTTCATATGGTCCCCAGGTCCTCACCAGGAGTGCTCTCTGAGCACAGATGCAGGAGCAATCCCAGAGCATTGCTGGTGTGACCCAAAGCAATCAAAAAAAGGCTGGAGTGCACACAATGTATGCAAGAACCCCAGGTTCAAGCCTAGTACTCAATAATCCCAAGCACCAACAGATATAACCAAAAAAATAATTTTTTTTCTAATGCTCACACTAAAAAAGATTAAGGGGGTTGGAAAGAGAACCCAACGGGCTGAGTTCTAGTTCTGCATGCAGGAGGTCCCAGCACAATAACCCAGTACCACACAATTGTGTGGAGCAACGCTCCCCACCCTCCACCCCCCGAACCGCCCCACACAAAAACCAGAAGTAGCCCACAACCAAGCATGGTACCTCCCACCAAAACTTTCTTTTTCTTTTTCTTCAGGGGGCAGTGGCCTTCCAAATGGTTCTCAGAACGCCCAGGGTCCCCACCAGAGATGGGCCAGAGGATATAAGGCTGCTAGGACCCTGGGCACCAGGGATACCTGGGCTACCCCAACAAAGACAGAAGCCTCCAGGGTCACCCCCAGTCTCAGACTGCACCCAGCAATGCTATGGGGACTATATGGTGCCAGGAATCAATAGGACACTAGGCGTGTGCCCCCCCAAAATTGTTTTATTTAATAATAAAGACAAACAGGGGGCCGGAGCGATAGCACAGCGGGTAGGGCGTTTGCCTTGCACGCGGCCGACCCGGGTTCGATCCCCGGCATCCCATATGGTCCCCCAAGCACTGCCAGGAGCAATTCCTGAGTGCAGAGCCAGGAGTAACCCCTGAGCATCGCTGGGTGTGACCCAAAAAGCAAAAATAAAATAAAATAAAAATAAATAATAATAATAATAAAGACAAACAGGGAACCAGAAAAGAAGTTAGTGCCAAGCACAGAAACTTGGGGAATAAAAACAGACAGCAGGAAGGAAAACAATTTTTGCAACACGTCCTTAGTAACTTAAAAATAAAATTTTATCGGGCTGCAGCGATAGCACAGCGGGTAGGGCGTTTGCCTTGCATGCGACTGACCCGGGTTCGATTCCCAGCATCCCATACGGTCCCCTGAGCAGCGCCAGGGGTAATTCCTGAGTGCAGAGCCAGGAGTGATCCCTGTACATCGCCAGGTGTGACCCAAAAAAGCAAAAATATAAAATAAAATAAAATTTTATCTTATTAAATATTCCTGATTTAACTTCCAATAGTAATCCTACGGTTACTAGCTTTTGTGAAACTACTACAAGCACGTGCCTCCTGAAACGTCTTTGCTCTTAAGGATACGAAACAAAAAATAAAGTAAACAACATCAAGTAACGGTAGGCAGAGGCACAAGCACGCACAGGGACTCCTATCTCACTGGACTCACTTTCATACGTCAATAAGTTCCCAGGTGGCAACAGAACTGGCGAGTTGCTAAATAAAATGTAGCAGAAATAAATTTAATGTCACCTCTGTGATTCCATTATAAAAGGCTGTGTGGCTTTTGGTTCTTTTTCTCGCGTCATTAACACTAAGACAAGCCATGCCATGAGGAGCCCTAAGGAAGGTCCACTGGGACTAACTGAAAACTTGCCGAGAGCCACGTGAGTGACCTTGGAACCAGATATGCCAGTGACAGACAACAGCTTGACTAGAACCTCATGAGAAACCCTGAGCCAGAATCACTCAACGAAGCCACTCCCAAATTCCTGACTTCAGACACTGTGTAAGATAATGTCTGCTGTTTCAACCATATAAATTCTGGACTCATTCGTTACACAGCATCAGATAACAAATATAAATAGTAATGCTAAGTAATTTCTGCTCCTCTCAGACAAATAATTGTTATAAAAATGCCTAGGTTTTCAGGACCCAGAGGTGTGGCTCAGTCAGTGTGATCACCCAGTCCAATCCCTGGCACCACCACAAGCAGCAAGTGTGCCACCCCGGGCATCACAACAACAAAGGAAAGGAAAGGGGATAAAAATAAAATCTGGGGCAGTGGCCAGACCTGGCAGTGCCCAGGGTACCATATGTGATGCCAGGATTGAACCACTGTCCTGGCCACAGCCACATGCAAGGCAATGCCTTAACCTCTCTGCAGTGTTGACTACAACATCGTAAGAGACCCTGAGCCAGAATCACTCAACTAAAGCCACTCCCAGATTCTTGACTCTCAGATACTGTATATATAACATAATGTTTGCATTTTTATGGGGGCTGGAGTGAAAACACAGTGAGTGGAGCATTTTTGCCTTGCACATGGCCAACCTGTGTAATGCCCAACATCTCATATGGTCCCCCGAGCGCCAAAAATAAAAATAAATAATGTTTGCTTATTGATTTTGTTTTGTTACGGGGCCACAACTGGTGATGTTCAGGGTTTACTCCTGATTCTGCACTCAGGAATTATTCCTGGTGGTGTTCAGGGAGACCATATGCAATGCCAGGGATCGCACCAAGGTCTGCCACATGCAAGGCAAGTGCCCTAGCCTCTGTGTTATCATTCCGACCCAATGTTTGCTGTTCTTAAACCTAGATTTAATGTGATTCATTACACAGCATTAGATAACCTAATATCTCTGACCCTAAAATAATTTTTTGGTGTTGGACCACCAAAATGGAGCCCCAACGGCAATTCTTGGCCACCCGGGCTGTTGTTTCAGTGCGAGGGGCTGAGACTGCAGTGCTACTCGAGCCCTGCACTGCCAGGCTTACCCGTGCTATCTGGCAGTGCTGGGGGCCTCCGGACTCATACCCTGTTGTACTCGGGGGAAATGTGTGGCTGGGCATTGAACCAGCCCACATAAAGAGCCTACCAGGAATGCTCCCTAATCTCACTATACACTATCTTCCAGTCCTCAAAATAATGTTTTCTTTTTGGTTTGGTTTAGTTTATGGGCCACACTCAGCAGTGTTTAGAACTAACTCCTCGATCTGTGCCCAGGAATCCTGGTGAGGTGCAGGGACCATACGGAGTGCCAGAAATCAAACTAGGGTTGGCCACATACAAGACATAAACTCGAATCACGGTACTATTGTTCTGGCCCTTAAAAATAATGTTTTAATGCCAAATTCAAGCCTATTAGTGACTTTATAAACTCAACACTCTTACTATTCATGGACTATTTCACATCAGAATTCATGTTGGATTTTCTATCAGAACAGAAAGATGTTTTAAAAATAATCATACCATCCCCCCAAAACAGGGCCCCCAGAAGCTGCTTGCTCCCAAAATCCACACTCATAGCCATACTCCTGGCCAAACTCCACTGTCTTGGGACAAACCTCACCAAGATACCAATCTGCTGAAAATTCAGGTATACAGGTTTTGTGACTGAAATCTCCAGGCTTTCTCGGGGTCAGAATTGACTACTTCCCCCATCTCCCCATATCTCTGGAAGCCCCAGCAGCCACTGCCACACCCCAAAACCCAAAGCTGCCACCCAGTTTAAAAAAAAAAAAGGCTACTCCAGACAAACCTTCCCAGTAAAAATACTCAACGTCAAGTCACATCCATAAACCACCTCTGGCACCATGTCAGCTCTCTCACCAGCCATGATCCAGAGACTTAGAAATAAATCTCAAAAGAGATCAACAAGCACAAGAATTTCTCCCGAATCCCACACAAGGCTGAGTCCTCCCAGCGCAACCCAGAGTGAGGCAGGTAAACCCCAACACCTGCCCAAAGAGAGCCCCGGCAGCAAAAACCTCCACACTCCACAATCGCCACAGGGCTCCCGGCTGGACCCCACTGCTCAGGCGAGTCTCATCCAGAAATTCATTAAAAAATTCAGGTATGCATATTTTGTGAGTGAAATCTCCAGCTTTCATGGGATGGGGGATGGGCTACCTCCCCATCTCCCTGTACTTCCTGAGGCCCACAGTCACATACATGCCCCAAAGCCACCAGACAGTTAAGAATTTAACTCCAGCTGTATCACCCTGTTAAAAATTTTGGACACCCTGGAGGACGTGGTCACAATTTTTGCCACGTGACATCTCAAACTCTGTAACACTGATAAATCAGGAGTAGCTTACCAGATTGGATGGGATGTAATGTAGAAGGTATCCAATCTCAACTAACAAAATATAAGCACAGAAGGCTTAATCTGTAACAACACCTTAGTAATGTCATACACAAGGGCTTAAGGACTACATGGTGAGCCACAATAATCTTCATTAACTTTCTTCTAATGAAACCTTTTTTGATCATCCTTTTTAGCAAATTATTTATAATAAGCAAGGTAAAATAAATTACACTGAGGGCCTGCTATATGGGCAGGCTCAAGAGGTGGTTGGGAAAGTCGGAAATAATGTTGGTGAGAAGGTGCAATCGTGGTGAAGATTGGTGCTGGAATATTGAATGTCTATAACTAAACTAATGACTGAATAAAGTTATAAAAAAAAATTCTTTAAAAAAAGCTGAAAGCCCTGAACAAACACAATGACCTCTTAGCACCTGTATTGCAAAGTATTACAAATGCAAGAGAGAGAGAGAGAGAGAGAGAGAGGAAGAAAGATGCCTGCCCTGGAGGCAGGCAGGAGGAAGGTTGAGGGGCATGGTGGGAGGGAAACGGGAGACATTGGTGGTGGAAAATGTACACTGGTGGAGGGATGGGTGTTGGAACATGGTATGACTGTAACCCAATCATGAACAGCTTTGTAATGGTTTATCTCATGGTGAGTCAATAAATTAATTAATTAAATAATCGTATCCAATATCAGCAAGGATGCGTAGCAATAAAATTACTAAATACAGCTGTTGGAAGCATTACTGATAGCATCTCTTTTGGAAACAAGTAAGCAATATTTATCAAAAATTTAAAGCCAGGTCCAAGAGGTAACACAAGAAGTAAGGTGCATGCCTTGCATGCCACAGGCCCTGTTGCAACCCAAGCACCACACGGTCACCACACACCACCTGAGGCAGTCCTGTAGTCCCCAAGAGTGAAAGGTGTGAGCAGCCCTGAGTGCAGAGTCTGGAATAAACCTGAGCACCGCCAGGTGTGCGCCTCCCCCCCAATAAAATGTACTACAATTAAAGAAGAGCACTCCTCAGCAAGCACTGCGGCCAACTAGGCAAGCATAGCTACCTGAGAGGTGATTCAAGGTGAGCACCACAGCCACAAAAACAAAGGGCAGAGAAGTTGGGGCGGAGAAATTTTTTTAATGTTTTTAAATAAAGAAAAGGTCAGAAGATGGCTCAAAGGGCTGGAATTCATGCTTTCATGCAGGAGCCTTGGCTTCAATCCCAGCACTGCATGGACTTCCAAGCACCACTGGGAGCACAATAACAGAGAAAAAATCAGGGGGCAGTGAGACAGTACAGCAGGTAAGGCACTTGCCTTGCACAGGGCTAACAGGAGTTCGATCCCTGGCACCCCATATAGTTCTGCAATTCCCACCAGGAGTGATCCTTGAGTGAGGAGCTAGGAGTAAGCCCTGAGTACGGTCAGGTATAGCGAAAAAGAATAAAGAAAGAATTTAAAACCAGGGCCCGGGATATAGCTCAGTATAGAACAAGTACTTTACATGGATGAGTCCCTGGATTTAATACTCAGCAACACACACACACACTTACACCCCGCAAAAAATAAATTAAAAAAAGAGACTTGAGGTCCAGGGAGATAGTTCAAAGGCCTACTGAGCACATGCTTTACATGTGGGAGGCCCAGGTTCAATCCTGAGTACCCTATTGTCCCCAAAGCACAGCAGGGTGCAGTCCCTAAACAGAGAGCCAGGAATAGCCCTTCAGCAATGCCAGGTATGGCCCAAAAAGTAAATAATAATAAATATTTTGCAGCAGTCTGATAAAATGCCATTTCTTTTACAGACATCACATAATGCTCCCTAGCTGACTACTTTCTAGTAAGCAAAATTTTCTTCCAGTAAGTTATATCTAAATGTACTCTGACTTAAAAAAAAAACAACAACAACACAACTTTCCTTGAAAATATACTGCAACAAATGTCATTCAAGAAAATGAAGAGAAATTAAGAAAATCTCTCTAAACACCTGATGTCAGGACAAAAGTACACTGGATAGGAAGCTTGGGCTGGGGTCCAATCTCTGGCACAACATAAGGTTCCCAAGCCCAGACATGTGTGATCCCTGAGCGCACAGCCAGGAGCAGGCCCTGAGCACAGCCAGGTGTGGCCAAAGGAAAAGAAAAAATCTAAGTCTACATACAGTGCCCCACAAGGATAGTGCTACCATATTTCTAAGCAAAAGGAAATAAAGATTTACCCAAAAAATGACTAACAAATCGTTTTTGTACAGAGTCATATCCAAAGACATTACCTACCTACCTGGACTTGTGGATTTCATCTTCCCGCTCCATCCCTAAAGTGTATCATAACATATAGTTCATTTAATCCCCAAAACCTTTATTGAACCACATCTGACCATAACTTTGTGCCAAGAAATACCTTTATTTTTCAAAATAACAGCATTTATTCTGCAATTCTGCGTTTCCTCTTCAAACCCCACAGAACTCAGTCTCACTCCTCTGGTCCCCTCCCCCCAGCAAAAGGATGCTCCAGCGTCAGCCCCCCCCCCCCCAGCCCCGCCCGAGTTTCAATTCCAGCAGGGCCCACTTAATAAGTAATTTTGAGCAGCATTGGCCTCCTGTCCTGTGAAATGGGAATTCTCGAACCTTACATCGTGGGGTCTGCTGCAAGGAATGCAGTGCCGTAACTGATTGCAAAATACTGGAGAACAGTGCCTGGCACATACGGCGCCCGCAGTAAATGCTTCCCGTTATCTTATCTCCAAAATTAACCGTCTGGAGTGGGTTTCCCTCATTTTTTGGTGGTGATAATTTAACCAAACTCCCACTAGCGCAAGTGAGAGTTCAAGAAGACTGAGTTTTCAGAGGAACTCACACTAGAATTACCATATATATCTGTATATCTGTGTGTGTACGCTCACAGTAAGTTTGTTTTCATAGCACTTTCGCTCTTTCCAATAAAAACATTCCGCGTGAAATCTCTCTCTCTCTCTCTCTCTCTCTCTCTCTCTCTCTCTCTCTCTCTCTCTCTCTCTCTCTCTCTCTCTCTCTCTCTCTCTCTCTCTCACACACACACACACACACACACACACATATACACTACACACAGACAAACAACCCTCTGTCGAGCGCAGTTAACAGCACAGGGAAATAGTTCAAATTGTCACTTGCCGTGGAGAGGAGGGAAAT